>NW_027182103.1:47067823-47667823 GCF_029961685.1 Aristolochia californica | reverse complement strand
AATTGTTACAAACAAACTGCTTCAGACAACTTGGTTGCACTAGCTAAATCTCACTTCTGAGGCACCTCAACTTTTTTTCTTAAATGTTGATTACATGCACACCAGAAAATGCCTGGTATTTGGTTGCTTTTGAACCGCATACGTCCTCAAGCTTTCCTAGTAAGGTTTTCCTGAGTTTCTGTATGATGTAAGGATATGGCAGAGTGAGGAGTAGGAAGGAAGGAAGCCCTCCGCTTTTGTAGTTTTGTTGTTTTCTCTTCCTTCTTTTTAATAAAATACATCTTCATAAAAAAAAAAGGAGTAGGAAGGAAGGAATGAGATCTATAATGATGTTCCTAGCCTTCAAAGAAGGAAGAACATTAGAAGCTCTTCAGGTTCCTATCAAATTCCAAGTGCATACATAAGCTATCTGATAGATTCTGAGTGCTTTCTTTGTCTTGAGTGTGCCAGCAGAAATGAAAACACAGGGGCTGTGCTAGGGTTGGAGGGTGAAGCCAGATTGAAGCAGGTAAGGGGCAAAATACTTATTGACAGGCCTCACCCCCAATGTAATGCAACCTGCAGCAGAAACAGTTCAACTAACTTGTGTGGAACCATAGTCATCATTCGGGCAGCTATATTTGTTCTAGTCAGACCTGATCATTATCAGAGAGGGTCTTGAGTTAATTCAGAGATTTCTAACAGTTTAAAGGAAAACGTATGTTTCAGTATACTATCTATAGAATAAGAACTTGAGGTGGGTATTTCAAGAATAGATGGCAATTTTTGTGGAAATTAAATGTTCATCATTTTGCACAAAGTAATAGCTGAGCTATATGTTAAATATTTGTCAGGAAAATTTCCCTATATTACTACTTATATTGGCTTTCTTTTTGGTGTCGGCTGTTATACCTTACATTAAAAATTACAAGTATTTTTTGCTTTTCTCTTTTACGCTTTGAGGAAGATATTTTATAGAAGGATGGCCTGTTAGTGTGCTGTGAAAGTGAATTCATTTTCACTAGGCAAAACGCGTTAGTGTGCGTTTTCATGGGGGTGAAAGTGAATTACCTAGGTATTTCACTTCCACTCATTCTTAAGAGAAACAAGTGAAAGTGAAATCCTTCTCCTTACCCTGTGATTTCACTTTCACTCATGGCTCTCTCCCTCGCACCCTCTTGCCTTGGTCCCTCTCCCTATCTATTTTTTTCATTGCGTACACTAACACAAAAAAGTAATTCACTTTCACTTTTCACTGCATTTTCAAAATGCATTACCCCCCCCCCCCCCCCCCCTGAAATGATGACAATTGATATTTCCCTGTGTTTTCCATATTTATTGAGATGCTATGTTTTTTGCAAACTCTCCACCAAATCATGTCTGAATTGCTGACTGCTATGGTTCCATTGATGGGCAGAAAACATTGAGTGCTGAGAAACTTAATGAGGGAGTTCTGAGGATGTTCATGGCTACTGGTAGTAATATCCAGCATATTAGCACACCCGTCCTCCCCACCAGTAAGGGTCATTCATGTACTAGCCACTTCCAAATTTCTGTACTACTGTCTCCAGATATTTCTGACATTCTGAAACCATTTCCTATAGGGTATTCGGAGAAATTCTGAAGCTCTAATTTCAGAAGAGAACCACTTTGTGCATTGGTTGGAAATTTTAGACACCACTGAGAGAAGAGAATTAGTTAATCTGTAACTTTCTTATGGCCTCAAAGATGTCTCTGATTGCCAAGGATGAAGATGTTGATATTGTGATTGCTGCCCTCCGGCCTGACCTCAGCATCTTCTTGGAAGAATGGCGAGTATTCTTTTCCAGATTCCACCTCATAATCATTAAAGATCCTGACCTCAAAGAAGACCTCAAAATTCCAACTGGCTTCAACTACAATTTGTACACCAAATCTGATATGGACCAAATTTTGGGCTCTGTATCATCTTCTCTCAGTTTTTCTGGTTACTTGTGCCGATACTTTGGGTACCTAATCTCCTGCAAGAAGTATATTGTTGCATTTGATGATGATTGTGTTCCAGCAAGGGATGACAAGGGTCAGCTGGTGGATCCTGTAGCTCAGCATATTATAAATCTTTCTTCCCCAGCTACACCCTTTTTCTTTAACACACTCTACGATCCATATCGGGAAGGTGCAGATTTTGTTCGAGGATACCCTTTCAGTCTCCGTCATGGGGTGGAATGTGCATTATCAAGTGGACTTTGGCTTAATTTAGCAGACTATGATGCCCCAACTCAACTTGTAAAACCTAGAGAACGGAATTCTCGGTATGTAGATGCTGTATTAACGGTGCCAGTGGGTGCAATGATGCCTGTCAGTGGAATCAATATTGGGTTCAAGAGAGAGGTGGTGGGCCCTGCAATGGTCCCCGGTTTCTGGCTATCAGGTGAAGGGAAGAAGAGATGGGAAACAATGGAGGACATATGGTGCGGCATGTGTGCAAAGGTTGTGTGTGATCACTTGGGGCTTGGTGTCAAGAGTGGATTGCCCTATGTTTGGAGGGACAAGGAAGAAGGCTGTGATGTATTACAGAGTCTGAAACGGGAATGGGAGGGAGTGAAACTGATTGAGGAAGTTGTACCCTTCTTCCGGTCAGTACGGCTGCCGCGAACTGCAGTCACGGCAGAGCAATGTGTGATTGAGATAGCAGGACTTGTGAAGGACCGGTTGGGACAAGTGGACCCTGTATTTGAGCGAGCGGCAAATGCCATGGTTGAGTGGATCACACTATGGAAGAACGTTACGTCTAAGCCTATTTAAGCATCTGAAATGGACTCGTCTCTGTTGACACTGTTATATTCTCCGAAAATTTATTAGCCACCAAGAAATGCTCTCTTATTGAATTGCTTCTTGTTGTTTACCATGTTTTTGGAGCAACTGCGGGATCAGGTTGTGTTTGGGATCTTACTTATTAGCCACCAATAAGGTCTAGATGTTTGGTTTTGCATGATTTTGTCCAGGCATTAGTTGGGTACTCAGAATTAGACAGGCATTGGTTGAGCTGGTTAACTTCCTGATGTTTTCACTTTTTATTGGCTTTTAAATGGTTTTCTACGTTCAAGTGTTTCAGAAGTTCTTCAGCTTTTCGATCCCGGCAAATTCGAAATTTGTAGGGGCAGAGGTAGCCACTTTGATTTGCATGGGTCTCTGGATTAGGGGATTCTTCAAACTCTTATAGATATTAACCTTGAATCATCACAACTAACTTTAGATTAAAATGAGTAATAATTTGAGATTGTTCCTCCCTTAGAAAGAGATATATATGACATTTGTATTCAAGGTCAACAGATAATAAATATAAAATTTCAGGCACAAAGTATTTCCACCATTCCGAGTGGAAATTTCTATAAGAAAGTTTGAGACTTCATATTATGGAAAGTTTTATAATTTGTCACCATGATGCAAAATCAAGTGATTTATCGAGGTTAGTCCACAATGAAGTGGAATGAATTTACCCCGCGTTACTTAGTTCATTAAATAATGGCATTAGTGTAAAATGAATTATATTAAAGTGAGATTACACCATTTCATTCGCTCAGGCAAAAATATGGGAAAACTGATTCATACCTATTTTGCAATTCAACCGATTGAAGCGCGTTGCTCCTTCCCCTCTCCCCCCGCAATCCTTTAGCAAAGTTTTTTTTTCTCCTCCCTCTTCCCCCACCCCCGTCGGCCTTCCTCCCTCTCGACCTCCATCGCAAAGCACGTGAAGCCGAGCCTCTCAGCCTCCTGGCTTCTCTGCTTTCTCGGCCTCTCCCCCCCCCCACCCAGTCGACCTTCCTCCCTCCTCTCCCTCTCGAACAACGAAGGTCGAGAGGCTCGGCCTCCTCACTTCTCTTCTCTCTCAACCTCCCTCTTTTCTCCCTCTTGGCGTACCATCAGAGCGTCGCCGTTGCACGTTGGCCCGCCGCTGAGGAAGACAATGTTTAATTTTTCCTAAGTTAGGAAAAATTAAACCATCGTCATAATTGGTTTAATTATCCAATTAATTATATAATTAGTTTTTTATTTTTTAAATATATTATTAATTAATAATATGTAAAATATATATTATATTATTGATAAATTAATACATTTATTTATTTATTATGTATTTTTTATTTTATATTAAAATAGTAAGTTTTAATGTTAAACTATATCTTATGTTATTAAAAAATATTTTATTTATTTATTATATTCACTTATGTTATTTTTAACTTTTTTATTTATTTTAAATAATTTATTCTAGTCACATGTAATTATTGTTTTAATTTATAATAAATTATAATCTTTAAGTAATATAATATAATTTTTCATTAATTAAGATATTAATATATTCTAATACTACATATTAAATCATTTATAACTCATTTTATTTTGGTTAATTATCTATTTAGGTATATATTCTATTTAAGTATATTATAAAATGTTACTCATTCTTTTCTTTATATTATACTTTTCATTTGGGGCACTAATACTGGAATTTGTTTTCTAATGCACTTGAACTTATCTCCACTAACACCCAAAGATGAGTTGAAATTAAATCAATTCAATTTAAGTTCAATTCAATTCTTCACTTCCATTCAAGTTTTCCTGTTGGAGTTTATATACTAAGGGTTAAGAATTCTCATGTGTATTTGTGGACTCGGCGGCTAAATTCATTCACAAATATTGAGACAGTCCTCAATCTTTGCCCATCAAGATTAATAAGGCAATCATGATATCCTTTTAGCTCAAGATGCGATGCAACGCTGTCCAGACGCTCAGGAAAGTTCTCAGGAGTTAAAAACCTTCCTTCTACACGAAGATTATCTCAAGATACAGGACGAGAATCTACAAATGAGATTGAACATGGAGGAAAACAAGTGAAAATGCCCCTGTTTCTGAAATTACCATTGGAGATCATCAAAATCTCCCATCATTTTGTGTGCACCAAAACAAACAAAAAGTTCAAACCCTCAAATGCACCTAATTCAGAATTCCAGCAAGTTACCGTAGAAATTAATCCTCAACATTCTCAATATAGTTGTATAGAGAAGATATCACATGCTAAAAGACGGTATATTTGACTTCTCTTAGCTCCACCTCGTACTTCTTACCACAGGAAGCCGGTCAACAGTTTGGAGAACATGATAATGGATTTTGCTGAGAGGCCAAAGACTTCAGAATCATAGGTCGGGAAGGAGTTGCTCCAGGTTCACCCATTGCACCTTGTCTGATCATTCCACAAATTCACCTTGTATTTTGACTTTGTTGATGCACTTCTTTTCTTGTTATGAAAGTCTTAACCTTTTGAATGAAACAGTATTTACTAACCAAGTATCTTCAGTATATACTTACGGAATATTCTCTCTTTGAAACAGATATTAACACTTGAACCATTTTCTTTTCTTTCCATATGCTGAAAAGGAATATGCAGAAAAATGACACTAGACTTTGCAAGAGTGTGGAAAATACAGCAATAGTGGGGGCCAACCCAGATGCACCAAAGATCCTCCCCTGTTGCAGAATCTGCCTACAAGCATATCTATCAAGCAGGTGAGGTCAATTTCAGCAACTTAGTTATATTCAAGGTTTTGTTGCTTTCTGCCGCATTATCTTTATAACTGAACTTGGTGATACCATACCAGATTCTTAGCATGTCAGCTGAAACAATTATACAAGTAGTGCTCACTGGTACACATAATTATGAGCATTTGGGTGATGATGATCAGGGAATGTAACAAGTAATTATTTCTAGCTGCTAGAAGAGTGTCAACCAGATTTAACAGTCTCAATTGCAAATATCAGATCATCAAGTTTAGCTCCTGTTACTTCTTTTACAACCTTGCCATCCTTGAGAATTTTAAAGGTGGGCACCACTCTTATCCCCAATTCTTTTGCCAACGTCTGCAATAATAAATGAATAAACAGGTCAAAGCTTTGGGCAGGGAGGGAGAGAGAGAGAGAGAGAGAGGAACATGCAACAAACTTTGAAACAGAACAAAGGGAGCACATGACCAACCTTGTTGTCTTGATTGCAGTCAAGCTTAAGAAAGACAACGTCTGAGTACTTCTTAGACAACTCCTGAAACTTTGGAGCTATTACTTTGCAAGGGCCACACCTGCACTATCAAGAAGGAAATTAAGCCATTACAACACCACACACACTCATTTAGGATGTACTAAATCCGCTCAATATGAATCTTTTTTTTTTTTTGGGTCCTTTTTTAGAGTGTCAATGGATAGCATTAAAAAAGAGTTCCATTTTTTCCTATAGAATCAGAAACTGCATAATATTCAAGGCTTTTCCAGTGAGCAATTAAATTGTGTTCTCAGTTGGTTCCAAGCAAAATAAGAAAAAGAAAGAAAGAAAGAGAGACAAGATTGAGAGGCCGGTGGTCTTCTTTTCTAACACTATCACATTGGTCCTCTTGGTGTGTATAAATTAGTGAATCTTATCTGACTACATGAAACCACAAACCCACAAACTATTTAAATAATTTAAAAAGAAAATATTTAGAAATTCTGTGCAGCAGAGCAAACTATATCATGTCTGAGCCAAACATATCACTTTGGCCACAAATATACTTCAGTTCCTTTTGAACATTGAGGATCTGACTTTTCCCGGATAAAAGACTTTAGTTTGAATTTGAGGACTATCTGAAGGTCTCTGTGTTTCAATAGAGACACAAGGTTGCATAAAATTTCCTTGAGGAAAGGCTGTCAGAAGGTTCCACTACCCCAAAGAACTGACAAACCCTGTCAGAGAAAATAACATTCTCATGGAATCTGAACCTGATTAATAGGATAGTTTCAGGTCAAAGTAGTGCTCAATCCAATAAGAAACACAACTATAAACAGTATAACTGTTGCATATGTGCTTGGACATCTTTTGATTGATATAACTTACAGCAAGACAGTGACCGATTGAACAAAAGGGTATACACAGCAAGAAATTGATACTGACAACTTGTTGATACCTGTTACTCTTGCACTAGTCAGTACTCATTCACCTCAATATCTTGATAATTCTTTTGCAAAACCACAAGAAAGTGGAAGGGCCATAAAGTGTCAAGCGCTAATTTAGCAGCTAGTTGCCAGAATGCACTGCAAACACTGCTGCACATCCTTCTTGTATAGTGTCCTTACTTAGACTCCTCTTATCTTTATGACACCTGTTTGCATCCTGTTATATAGCCATGAAATACAGAGCTCCACAATTTCCGCAGCTGGTTACCTCTTGAGCTGGCATCTGCGACTTGTGGCTAACATTTTAACTACACACCCAAAGCTTTCCTTCTCTGCACAAGCCATTTAACTAGGCTTGACCTTGTTAAATTGCTTTTCTTTTTAAGCTTGTTCAGCTGAAAGGTGACCACATTTGACTGACAAGCACCAAAGTTCAATGCTATTGGATTCAAGATCTTAACTGTATCTCCATGGTGGATGCTGATGCCTAAAGAGCTGTGACTATAGATTGATAACTACAGTTGGTTGTCAATGGGTCCTGATTCCTGTCATAACAGAAAGCACTACCCAAGAAAACTAGGTTTGAGGGTCAGAAGTGGGCATACAACGGACTGAGCACCCGGAAAATCAATCGGACACAAGTTACCTATTACAGTGCTAAAGCTAACTACTACAGGTTTTCATATTTCTTATTTCATGTCAAAGGCTAGTTGCCTCATGGAGAAGATTCAAACATCCCTGCTTTTCTCTTCATGGTCGTTGTAGCACACCTAGAAAGAACTGAATGGATATCCGCTAGCTAATGAGGCATTGCAAAACAACAGCTCACTTCTCCAATTATTACCTTGTTTTTCTTTCTTCTTCTTTTTTTCATTTTATTTTCTCTCCCTTTGCCTCTTGAGGTAGTCAGTTTATCTTATGAAGCACGAGTATTCACTCTCACCATTTGTTATTACCTAGACGCTACGAATTTAATAATAAGAACGGGCTTCCGCCTCCAACCTTAAGATTAAAGAACAGTAACTGAATCTGATCGTTTCGCCTCACAAATTAACCAAATTCCTTTTCACCAAGAAATTCGCCGGCAGCAGTAATACGTCCATGAATTGGATCTTTACTGATCGACCACCAAAACGTTACCGATTTTCCTTTGAAAAAACTCATACACGGCAATCTACACAAAAAACGTCCAAACTAGTTACTAAGAACAATTCCCATTCCCATTATTTCCGTTTATCTCAAGTCCAAGCCAGGAAAAGGGAGATGACAAGAATCAAGAATGATAAAGAACAAGGATGGGAAAGACGCATACCACTGGGTGTACATATCAAGTACAACGACCTTCTCCCCCGCAGCTTCAACGATCGGCCAGAAACTATCCTGGTTCACCTCCGTAACCTGCCCTAAGACAGCGCCAGCCGTCTCCAAACTCGAACGCACCTTCATCCCCCTCCGCACCGCACTCGTGGAAACTCCACCACCCCGGTTCCCAGATCTCCGGAGATGATCGGGCAATGCTAATGACGTCGATGACGCCGAAGACCAGGAAGCCGAAGTGGCAGAACGAAGGGAAGGGGGTGTCAGAGACATCTGAAGCGCCATTATCGAGCGTGGAAAAGGGTCGCCGCCGGCTTCAATCGGAGGTCCGTCTAAACTTCAGAAATCGAGATCCAAATGTCCGAATTGAAGCAGTGAACTGCGTTCGAATCAGTTTCGGCATTACATACCCTTTCAGTTTCGGCATGAACCACATAAAAATGAATATAAATATTAAACAAAATAAAATATTTTTTAATTAAAAAAGGGAGATATTTCTGAGGCGGCTGGGGCTGAGAGCCATAAGATACCACGTGGTCTCTGTCTGTTCCTACAAGTAAATGCCACGTGGATGTGGACAGTGAGAATCTTGGACGGTTTTTATGGGATGTAATAATGAGGCTCACGTGTCGATTCAGTTCCGTTACAATCATAACGCACGCGGGGTTTGGAGACACAAAATGCTAAGGCCTAATAGCAACTCTTTTCCCTCATAATTCGTTTTTTGGATTTTTAAAATAAAATTTGTTTTAACCAATTCTCATATATATATATATATATATTCGATTTATTTGGATATAATTAATGTGTTAATCTATATAGAATTGTATGGAACTTGGAGTTAGGTTAATTTCAAAAAATGCTTATAAAAACCTTATGAAATAAGATTCATCTTATCATCCTAACAACTACCACACTAGGAAAATAAATAATCTTTAACAAAGGGAGAAAATCTTATTAATCATGTTACATAGTCTATTTATATACAATCACAAACATTTTTAACTGAACCAGCTGAGAGTTTCTCTTTCATTTTCCAAGTAATTAAAAAGAGTCATACATAGATAGTGCATAGAGTGTGTGTTACAAAATTAAAGGATGAAAATCTCATTACTCATGTTATGGACTCTATTTATATACAATCACGAATATTTAAAACTGAACCTATTGAGAGTTTATCTTTTGTTTCAAATAGTCAAAAAGAGTCGGGCATAGATAATGCATAGACTGTGTTACAAAAAATACAAAGATAAGACATAAAAAATTATTCTCGACAGGAAACAAAAATGACTCTAGTAAGTGTTTACATGATTGTTAGTACCCACTAACCCTCCTGCCACCAATTATTTTTCACGTACTTGCCTAGGTAAGTTAAGTATAGTTTTTTACTATAAGAGATGCAATTGAAATACTAAATAAGTTTTGTACCATAAATACTTACACAATCTCGATAACATTCCTATTGCATTTCCATTACAACTACACAAGTTATGGTAAAGAAGAACTGCAATGTAGTTCGACAAGAACTAACAGATTTATTAAAAATTCAATCCATGTAAAGTAGATAACCTCCTCTCTCTTCTCCACACACACATAGACTCACATATACGATTTTTCACACGAATGATGAATGGGTAAATAACTAACAAACCATTTTAGAACTACTAAATATGGATTTCAAGCATATCGAAACAACTTCAAACCTAGTTAAAAGCAAAATCAATCTATTAGCTTTTGAGCAATAATCCCTACTTATAGTTTGCTTTCATCCCACAACAAGACTGAATCACATACAAACAAACAATAGTAACCAAATAAAGCTTGTTTGTTCTTAACCATGTTATAAATATTCAGTAAATCCTGATGAAATATTTAGGATAAGTAGTCTCTTGGCACAGAGTATTAAGATGTTATTACAATTGTTTTATCTTTATTTCAATCAAATATAAATGTAATTCAGTTTTTCAAACCAAATACAAGACTTTAAGACGGCAAAAATATGTTTCTAATACCTCTTATACAATGTTTTTCATCAAGTATACCCATCCAAAAGACACTCTTTAAAGGGATATAACTGTTACAAGAACATGAGCTGGTTCTAACCACATCTCACTTCTAATTCATGACTGCAATATAAGCACAGAGCAGCAAAAGAAGACTCCATAAATTAACATAGACATTACATGTTGGATGTCAGTTCATTTTTTTAATTTTTATACGCGGACTTACCAAGCTTTGGAAGCCTTGCCCATGTTTTAATTTGCAAGCTATCCCAAAACTCAAGAAAACATAGCTGACTACCAAAGACTACAAAGCAAGCTTTGATTCTCGAACTAAATTGTCCTAGTCAATATTGTCTTTGTTGAGCAGGACAAAGCTCTCCATCCAAACCAGTGCTTCACTTCATTGCAGTTACACATCACCCATTACTCATTATGAAGTTCATAAAAGACAATAGTTGTGAAGCAAATTTGTTTTCAAGAGTCAATAAGACGGATGATTAGCTTGATGAAGTTGCATATAGCCTCTACCCCAGCATTTGCTATCAGTTATTTTGTTTTGGTTTATTTTAAAGCTGATTAGCTATCAGAATTTATCTGTTTATGATATCATATAACTGTAACTACTTCAGAAACAATTTAACCAGACTACATTGGTTGAGCAGAAGTGATGGAGGTATGAACCAATGCAGCTGAAGAAAGCAATGAATTTTGGATAGAAAAAAACAAAGGGAGGAGCAATGGATTCTAGAAATCGTACCTGGGTGAGAAAGAAAACAGAAAAAAAATAAAAAAAACGTTTCTATTCAAAGGCGTCTGTTAACAAATGATGTAACTTTGGACAAGCGAAAAACATCTGACCTTAAAAAGCATCAGAGTTGAGAGTCCGCGCGGCGGGAAACGAGAAGATTTGGCCAAACCTTCCCTCAGCCCCCAGGTTCCATGCATCTCCTCTCATTAAAGCCCTAGTGTGCCAGAAAAGGAAAAAAAACAGTCAAGAGGAGCTCCATTCTAGAGTTTTTCTGACTATTTCAATGGCACTCTCGGTACAGAAGTTTTTGCAAGAAGACGAGGAAACCGAGACTGGAACGCCCATTAGGTACGTCCCACTGACTCACCTCTATTCTGCTACTTCGCCTTGCATAAACACCAGCGGAGCCTCCATGTCAAAGAAAGTTAAAGCTCGGAAGCTCGAGCCCTTCGATGCCGAGGTCGAAATTCCCACTCAGAAACCCTCTCCGGTTCTCCGGGTTTATCAGCGGAGAGCGAGGAAGCCGCGGATTGAACCGGAAACAGGGGAGACCCAAAGAGACAATACTGAGAAAGTGGAAGTATTTGTTCGAGTGGCCGATGTTGATCAGAATGTGAATTTGGACAAGGTTACGGAGAATGGAAAAAGAAAGAGAGCAGAAAGAAATTGTGAAACTTCGAGATTGGGAGTGAATTCAAATAATTCGAGGGAGATGTCTGGGCGGACACGAGATAAGAGGGATTCACTGCGGACCGGGATGCTAAACTTTTTGAAGGATCGGGAAAAACCGAAGGGGGAATTAGGTTCAACTTCGGTTTCAACGAAGAAATGGGTCGAGTAAGTACTCATACTGTTAACTTTGTTTGTGTTTAAGTAATGTGTTTGAAACTGTTACTTTCAAAATCGACCTTCGTATCAAGTAAAGCTACTCTTTTCCCTCATGTTTTTTAGAAATTATCGAATTATATTGGTTGGAGATATGCTTCATGTCATCATAATTACTTACTCAAAAGTAATGCTATTGCAGGTTGAGTTTTGAAGATGTTGATCCTAATGTGTTTGTTGGATTGCCATGCAAGGTAAGTTCTCTTTTAGGAGTCTATCCTAATTTTCTCCTACTTTGGTTCTATTTGTACTCCTCACGACCATCATGCACTGGGATCAGCATGGTCTAGTCTTTTCTTTTGGATCTGATTTTAAACCCAAAAAATGTAGGTATATTGGCCACTAGATGATAGATGGTACACAGGTTCGGTTACTGGGTATAATTTGGAGAGCAACAAGCATCAGGTATGATTCTTCATCAAAATAGAATAGGACATGTGCTATTACAGTTTTGACATTTCCATGGTACTCTCATTAACTATCTTCATAGCTGAATGTGTTGTTGTGAGACCTCTTTAATCTCTGTCATTCATGGGTTTGTCAGAGAACTTTCTTTGTTTTTGTGTGCCTCTTTTTGGTAAGTTTCATCTTTTAAGAGTCTGGCAGCTGTGACTTTCTTGCGTGTATGGATCAAATGGGCATAAACGCAGTAATCCTCTTGGAATGCTCTTAATTAGTGCACGCGGCAAGCTTACGTGGCCTACTTCAACAAATAGAAGAGCCTTATAATGTCTGTGACTTTTCAAACTCCCATATTTGGTTAGGAAATCCCTTTTCTGATACTTTTTCAAACTTCAGTTTATTTTTACAACTCTTATAATTTATTGTTACTGTTATTATTATTTTTTTTATGAAAGTTATTGTTATTATTATTATTATTATTAGTTCTGGTACTAGTATTAATATCACTCTTTGTATTTCTACACTTCTCTTGGTAAAATTCCTGTATTTTTTCTCACTTGTATTTTTTTTTTTAAACTTCAAAAGTTTAATGAACGATGTTCACATAGTTGTTTGTGTAATGGCCTACCATTTTCACTGTAATATTGCTATGTCAACATTTACCTTACCCTGCATAATTTCATGATAAATGATAAAAGTTTACGCAAATGTGTTTGAAAAAATGGAAAGAGTGTATTAAAAAAATTGATGAGATTTTTTTGGATTTATTTTTTGAATGACTGTATACAGCATTTTGTAGGTAATTTATGCCAACTGACGTGAGAGTCCGTCAATTCATGAAGAGTGCTTAAAACCCGAACCAATCTGATGATTTCATCTACGTGATTGAAGTTCATGGGATTAGGCATTGTTCCACTTGCCATTCTCCTCATTTTTAGAAATTAAATTGTTATTTAGGAACAGATCAAACCCAAAACCTGGGCAACAAAGAGGCGAAGTGATTGTGGGATTTCAGCAATGTATCTTAAAGCTATTGCTTGTTTTGGAAGCATAAGTAATGTTGCTGAAAAGGAAAAAATGAAAACCAAAAGACTTGAAGTTAAGTTGTCTTGGGATGTACACGTTGCAAGTTCTATAATGACATCCATAATTGTCTTTTCAACCGAAATACGGACACATGTGGCATATCCAATGATTTTGGCGATTTTGCTACTTGAGCTGTGCATGCACTTTTGAAATTTTTTCTAGGTTTCATACAATATAAATGTGGATGTATGTAAACACGAGTATGTATGACCATATGTTAAGGGATATGAGATCTTTATTTTTTTAATGATGAACAAATTATCTGTTACATGTTAAGTTAATTGCAGAATGGTTCTGATATGTTATTTTCGAATGATAGATTGGTTATGATGATGAAGAGATTGAAACTCTGATTCTTTCAAAAGAGAAGGTGAAATTTCATGTTTCTCGCGAGATTATGGAGAGGCTAAATGTGAAGTGTAGTGTGACAAAAGGCGATAAGAACAGCCAGGATTATGATGAACTGGTTGCTTTAGCTGCTGCTTTTGATGACTGCCAAGAGTTTGAACCTGGGGATATTATATGGGCCAAACTTACAGGTTTGCTTGGAGAGTTATTTAATTTGTAGTTTCATTTTGATACGATGCTGTTATTTTTCATCTAAAACCTGGTCCCGATTGAAGTTATGTCATTGGGTAAATTTATTTTTCCAAAAAATGTAAAATTTGAAGTAAAACTCAAAACCCTGCAGTGGTGCCTCCATCTAGTGAGCTAAAATGTGGAAAGACAAACTATGGATGCTTAATTAATGCAATTTTTCAGAAGTCAGCTGTTAGAACATGTCGGTTTCATCCCTTAATTTTCCAAAATGACGACACTGCATTCTTTTATTTTTTTTGTTTTTACTCTTAAATACTGCATGTTATATTTACATTTCCTCCCTGCTTCCAGTCCCATGTCTCTATTGCTTCTGTAGTCATTATCCAAAATCAATGAGGAACATAAAGTGGTTTGTGAAATACTCCATAACAGCAGGTGGAATATGTAGCCTCATTGCGCCATGTTTCCATCTATAAGTCCAGTTACTGAATACTCTAAATTTTTGTCAATGAAATTGAATGTTTTAAATTCATAAGAAAGGGAAAAAGACGTTACCGATGTGTGAATGTTACTTTTTGGATTCCATTTCCTTATATAGTAAATCACTTTCTTGGCTTTGTGGGCAAAGTACATTATCGCTTTCATTATCTCATCTGAGTTGATTTCCTTATTAACTTATTCATACATTCTCTCTCCCTGTTGTTATTTTCTATACACTTATTCTTTTTTTAATAACACAAGGTGCCTTCAAGTTAACTTATTTTCTGGTGGTACCTCTACAGATGATTGACTGTTTTTACATGTCAAAGCCATTAGTTAATTTGTAGTTTTTCTTATCTTTATTAGGAAATTAGAAAACTCTCACGAAGAATCAATTGTATTATGATGTATATGTGAAACATTCACGATTCGTTAACATGACATTTGGTGCAAATGTTTTGGTATGAACAGTTGTATACATTTTGCTCGGTTCATGGATGAGGAGGCGGTGGACATATGATAATGTCCCTTTTTTTGTTTTTTTCTGTGGATTTGATATAAATATGCTACAACAACTTACTAAAACAGATGTGGACATACAATGTGGGCATGGTTGCGGTTGCAAAGTTAAATGGGCTTATAAAACATAATTTTCAGTTATACTTAAATCTGTCGCTATCTCTGTTGATGTGTCCTTTATTGGTCTTCAACAGGCAATTCACTTTATTAAGTTCCTTTCACTTTCTGGGGTGTATAAGGAGAATGCAGGTCATTTACATTGATTAATATATATATATATATATATATATATACCGACTAGTTTAGATATATTCGATTTTTTTAAGCATATATTGTAGTTTGAGTCTAGATGAGGAAGCTGTGGACATATGATAATGTCCGTTTTTTGTTTTTTTTCTGTGGATTTGATATAAATATGCTACAATAACTTATTAAAACAGATGTGGACATACAATGTGGGCATGGTTGCAGTTGCAAAGTTAAATGGGTTTATAAAACATAATTTTCAGTTATACTTAAATCTATCACTATCTCTGTTGACGTGTCCTTTATTGGTCTTCAACAGGCAATTCTCTTTATTTAGTTCATTTCACTTTCTGGGGTTATAAAGGAAATGTAGATCATTTACATTGACTAATATAGATGTAGATATATGCTGACTAGTTTAGATATATATGAACTTTTGAAGCATATATGGTGGTTTGGGACTAGTGGTAGTTGCACACTTTAGAGTTCATGTCATCACAGCTAAGATGTGGTATGTGTGTTTTTCTGCATCCAAAAAGTTGTTAGTCTGCCCAGAAGAGGTAAAAATGGTGCACTCTATTGTGTTGATTTAGAAGTTTTTCAGAACTGTAGGAAAGAATTTTAATTGCTTTCTTTTTGCTTGTACCTCTTTGAATATCATGAATGAAATTCTGTTACACATTTGTCAATTGTCACAAAGAGCAATGTGTGACTTGATTTAATAAAATAATTTGGTTCAATCTGTTGACTGCAACTGGTCCACTAACCAAGCATTTGTAGCTGAAAGAAATTGAAAATCATGTAACTTGTGTAACTGACTAGGACAGAGAAGATCTTCTAGTTGATAGAGAAACTGATCTTTTGTCAAAGAACAGACGTATTGCTTTATGTTCCTTGTATGACTGAATGCAATATGGCAACGCTGGCCTGACTGTTGCTTTCATTAACAGGACACTCTATGTGGCCAGCAATTGTTGTTGGTGAGTCAAATGTTAGTGCGTGCAAGGGTTTAAAGCCAACAGCTGGAGAAAGATCTATACCTGTCCAGTTTTTTGGGACTCATGATTTTGCAAGGTTTGCTACCGACATTTGTTAATGCTGTTGACCAACTAGTTTAAGCTTCATTTAAGGTCTACACGGAGACCCTGAAATGATTTATATGGCTTATTGCTTAAGCCAGACTTTCAAACTCAATCATTCTTTTTCTGTATTATTTAGGATTAGCATGAAGCACATCATATCATTTCTTAAAGGACTGCTTTCATCTTTCCATATGAAGTGCAAGCAGGCTCGTTTCTGTCGAGGCTTAGAAGAGGCAAAGATGTAAGTATATGTTTGAAATTTTAAAATTCACAATCATCCTGAAGGAAAACAGGTTGTCTTCTTGTCAACAAAATAATTGCACTTCTTTTTTATCTTTTTGCTTGTTATTTTTCTATTTCTCATTAGGTTTGGCATAAGTTCTTAGCTACTGGTTTGGGCAATTCTTGTCAATCACTACAGGGACTAATTTTTTGATAATCTTGTAAATAGTTCTCACTGATGATTTTTGAAGCCCTAAGCCCTTTTGAAAAAAATATGCATGTTTTTATCTTGCTTAAAGAATTTACTGTTTTTTGCTATTCAAATTTTTTTCTATTTATTTTATCTATTTGATCAACTTCTCATAGGATTTGATACAATCAGGCCCAAAAATTTCAACTCCACAGTTTTTTTATATTTATATTTATTTTTTTCATTTAAACTACTTCAAAACTTAGAGAGACTCTGATTGGATTTTTTTTGTTATTTTGACCTAAGAAATGTTACAGAATCGATAAGCTCCATACAAGCTTAGAGAGGAAATTCAAACATAGATGAGATACAAATAAAAATAATCCCCTTTCTGATTATTATGAAATAGAAATGAACAAATAATCGCCTTTCTCATTACTTTCAGAAGAAAAACAGAAGCAAAATATTCCTATAATCCACTTTCTGATTATTATGAAATAGAAACTAAGAAAAATAATCCCCTTTCTGATTATTATGAAAAAGAAAAAGAATCCCCTTTCTCATTACTTTCAGAAGAAAAACAGAAGCAAAATATTCCTATAGTAGTGTGACAAAAATATCTATCCAGTATCTGATTTATATTCTTTATTTTTAATAAAATCAATCTGCCATTCAATTTCTTTAATTCGTTGAAATGATTCATAAAAGAAGCGGCTATGTGGAGAAGAAATTTGGGCTGGGTTGATTGATGTTTGTTCCTGTAGACAATTTTGTTTATAGGAAAATCCAGCCGACTTTTACCAAGAGCTCTTTGATGAAGTATTATGCCAATCTTGGGTTTTCAAAATAATATGTAAATGATCAAAATTATCTGCAAAATGCTGGTGTTAAGGGTTTTCAAGAAGGTCTAAGCAGTTGCACTCTACAACTATAATTAATTTTTCCTTTTGAGGCGGATTCCTTAAGGCAAACAATTATAGCTAGTGCCTCAGCTTCTTTCAATCACCAGCCTTAGTGTGCCAAAATGAGTTCTCAAATTGGTCTTTTACTCTTATGAACTGCTTCTCACCACCTGAACTTGGATTGCCAAGTGATGCCTCCTCTTTCATAATTGGGATCGTCATGTTATTTAGCATGTTCTAGAAGTATATTCATATTCTTAAGTGTGGCCCATGGGTTCAATTCACTCTATCTGCTGCTGTTGCTGTTATTATCCTTTGTATGCATTTCTTTTTCATCTTCTATGATTGTATTAGAAAATGTCCAAAGTTTAAACTTTGGGTTATTGCCAGATATCTGAGTGAACAGAAGCTTCCAAAGAAAATGCTTTGGTTGCAAATTGGTATCCAGGCTGACGATGGTGAGAGTGGAACTGATGAGGAAGAAGAAGTTGTTGATTCTGGTGAAAATTTGTCAGGAGATGAAGGCGTTCAGGATTGCATCTATCCTTTAAAAATTGGAGATCTTCGTGTCATTAGCCTAGGTGAGTTTTAGTTTCTTTTCCTTTTGTTCCAGAGAAGGAATCTTGTATATTTTCCAAAAATTGCAACTTGTGATCTGCATTTAGGTGCATTTGCTTTTGGAAGTTGTTGACAAATATTTGGGAGTTGATGCTTCGAAGGATTAACTTGAAGCAAAATAAAAAACAAATGAAGAAAAAAAAGTAAAGAGAAAAAACAGAAAGGCATTTGCTTCTTTAACCTAGACATTACTTATTCTTCTCATGAACAATTAATCTGCAGGAAGAATTGTTCGAGATTCAGAACATTTTCACAACAAGAAATACATCTGGCCTGAAGGATTTAAAGCTGAGAGGAAATATACATCAACTACAGGTACTTCATGTCTTATACCTATATTAATTCTCTGTGCTTCATATTGAGCTCTATTTATCTGTTCATTGCTATTCTGTCCATCCATGACACTTCTCTTTTTGTTTGCAGATCCTTGTAAAAGTACCTTTTATAAGATGGAAGTATTGCGAAATCCCCAGTCAAAGGGTTGGCCACTATTTAGAGTGACATTGGATAATGATTTGCAGGTAGGTGTTTGCGGTTCACCAGGTATATCAACTTCCATGTTATCTTAGGTTTTTCTTAGAGTTTCCCTTATAGGCCCCAGATACAGCTTCCCACTCAGGTTAGGGTTAGGGATCGGGGCATGAGCATGTGTAGCCTAAAATGGCCCTATTGATAAACTTAAAAGGCTGATCAGCCTAATCTGAATCAGGTAAATCTGCCCTTTAAGTCCTTGTTGTTACTTTGGGCATTTCTGAACCTGCTGTGTATATTTAGCTGATAATCCCTACTTTTTGAAAATGCCAGAGTTCATATATTCCTAGCTTGTTTGCAGTTTACCCTGGAACTACAGAGGCATGCCAGAAATCTTATTCTGTGTACAAAGGCATGCCAGAAATCTCGTGGCTCTCCGTACCCCAGCATATACAGAATGTATACAAGCATTTCTGAGAAGCAAGTAGAGTGGGACCCCTTGAGTTTTGTCATAACTGATGTTGTTTGTATTCTCTTCCTTCTAAAGATAATTCTGGCACCACTTGATTATTCCCTTGTGGAATTGCGAATTAATACTCCTAGTTTTTCATCCCTCAGAGCCTGTCCGTGTCCCTTATTAATTGGCTTTCTATATCCATAGTCTTAGTTCATTATTCTGTTAGATTTTTTATGTGCTAACTTTTGTTTCGAAAAAGAGTGAGGATTCATTAAGAGATAGAATATGCAAATTACAAAGGAGGTCAAAGAACAAGAAGCCCAAAGAAAGCAAAACACAAATGATTAGCCTGTGCCAAGTGGAAAGGTCTCACCCACAACAACGTGTTGTGGAGAAACTCCACTTATAACTAAAGAATCAACCATAAAACTTGCACTTCGGATGTATATGTTAACTTTTACTCTCCTGTCCTTTCAATTGCAGATAGCTGGATCTACTCCATCTGCTTGCTGGAAAAAAATTTACAAGAAGATAGATTCATGTAAAGCTTTGTGTAATGGCTCACATACCAAAGAAGGAGAATTGAGTGGAACACACAAATCTGGTTCTTACATGTTTGGTTTCTCCAATAAGAAAATTTCAAAACTTATACAGGTAATCCATTAGTTATACTTTCATGTTATATAGTAATCCTGGATATAGCATTTCCTTTTCTTCTAATGTTGCTCTTAACATGTTTAATTTCATCTAGTACATAGACCATCTTCTTCCATGTTCAATATGTTCAGCTTGCAACTATGGACTTTTTCTCGCAGGACCTACCTGGTTCCAGATTATGGTCAAAATCTACACGTAGTGGTCTATCATCTAAGAGTAATCTGGATCAACCGGCTGGTTACAGACCTGTTCGTGTTGATTGGAAGGATCTCGATAAGTGTAATGTTTGTCACATGGATGAGGTATGAAACTCTTAGATGCTGATACTGTTGCAACTGGTCTGTGTAGTTGGGAACCTAATTGGTTAAACTTTGACAGTGGTATTTTCTTCATGCAATTGGTTTGCAGATCATGTGGGAAAGAGGGAAATTAATTTTGATCCCTTGGTGATATAATGTTTTGATCACTGGGAAAGCTGTACTTCCTTCAGTTTGATGAACACTTGACTAGTATGGAGGAGACTTTATCACATTCTCTAAATTAGGATATTTTGGAGGAATCTACTTCCGTTGATTATTTACAATCCCTATTTGAAAGAGACTTTAACACAAATAAAAGCCACCGACACAAGGAAAATGATTACATTTCTCCAATATTTGGTTGTGTGGGTTTGAATCTTGATTTCAATGTCTCCGGATTTTTAGATGCCTTCACTAAAAAAAAAGTAAGGTGCTGTTGAAGCTCTTGTCATGTCTTATTCTCTTAATAGTGCTTTAAATTCTCCATGGTTTACGCTTTGCATGGATAAGTAAATATCTGACTGTACTTTCATAGAGTCCTGTCCTTTCTTGAAAGCTTGACCTTATGTAATGTGAAAGTAAGATCAGCAACTTGCATATGACATTAGAAGCCAACCCTTTAGAAAGATCACTCTCCTGGTTCTTGTTAAGAATCAGTTATCCATCATTTTGTAACCTTGTGGATATTGAGCACCCACAAAATTTGTTTCTTGCTCTGTGGTATGATTTGAACAATTCTTTGTGCATAGACTCTGCTCTCTCATTCTTTCTCTTTGTTTGTCTCTTTTAAATGGTTACATGTTCCTACGTACACTCTTATTAATTGTGATGTTATTGGATATGTTCGTGTTGTTAGGAATATGCCGACAACTTGTTCCTGCAATGTGACAAATGTCGAATGATGGTAAGACTACATTATTTCTAGATATGTTTTCTCTTTTATCTATTCCTCTCTCTCTCTTTCTCACTCACTCACTTATTCATAAACTACTGATGTCTTCTCAGGTGCATGCTAGATGTTATGGTGAAGAACCAAAGGATGGTGTACTCTGGTTATGCAACTTATGTCGGGATGGGGCACCTAGGTGCCCTCCACCTTGCTGCCTTTGTCCTGTTACTGGTAGTTGCTTGCCTCAAAAAGATCTCTGCTGATATGAAGGTTTAGATAATGGTAGCCTAACAGGTCTGGAATTGATATTCTTTCAGGGGGTGCTATGAAGCCTACAACTGATGGACGTTGGGCTCATCTAACTTGTGCCATGTGGATTCCTGGTTTGTACTTGTATAGTGTAGATTTTGTTCTTCACAATCACTAATCAGCCTATATATTTTTGATATTCACTTCCTCAATTCTTCTGCAGAAACTTGCCTTCTAGATGTCAAGAAAATGGAGCCTATCGATGGGCTTGAAAGAATTAATAAGGTGTTTTTTCCTCTATTTTATTTTCACTTGGATTCCTTTTATTCAAAAATATTTTTATGTTATGCATTTCTTTTGTTTTTAACTGTTGCAAAAACTCTGAGCAAGGCGAGTATTTAACTCTGTCTTAACTCTGTCCTATGTTAATAATCTCTTCAGGACCGTTGGAAGCTTTTATGTAGTATTTGTGGTGTTTCTTATGGATCTTGCATCCAGGTGAGTTCTTGGTTTATCTAGATACTTAGTGTGGTTTCATTTTTCTCTCTTCCATTAGAATACTCCATTTACTTTTGTATTTGTAAGTTTAACGGTTTGTTTATTACCACTATGGCTAAAATGATACTTGTTTGACCTTGCTGCTGTCATTGTTGTGATATTTATGATTGAATTGGAAATAGCAATGGGCTTTTAGAGAGATAGAATGCCATGGATAGAGATTTATAGATAATGATTAATTTCTCTTGCAACTTACATAATTACAGAAATCCCTGTCTGGATTGATATGTCATCCTTTGGGTTTTGATGGAAACAAATATAATGTAAAATTTTGAAGCAAAGCCTTAATTTGATCTAACAGAGTATAGGAAGACACAGGAAAGGGTTTTTTATAAAACAACATTTAGCTATTATGCTTTCTGTTCTACTTGTGCTGCTCTTGGGGACATTTGATAAATAATAGAGATCACCCCCACCTGGTCAGGTCATGCTCATGTGTGGCGATAGATATCAGGTCATGCTCATGTGTGGCGATAGATAATCTTATCCTTTGAATCATTTACCATGTGGACAGCTATTTAGGATGACAGTCTTGTTTAGGACATGGGTAAATTTTGAATGGAAGAAAAACAAATGACAGTAAAATCTTGCCAAAGGTTACAAATTAGAGGATGATTAAAACAGGGATTATTGGATTTTGTAATGTTCTGCTTAATGAAGCTACCTCTATTTGTCAGGGTTTTATCTATTTTTTGCATCTGATACTTTAGTTGGCAAACTTTGGAAGCTGGTTCTATTTTTTAATCCATTATGTCTTGTTCTATGCCACTCTTTTATTCTTCCTGCGAATGATGTAACATAAGTACATTGTGTACGATAGTATTTGGACGTTACAAAAGATACATGGTGCCTGTGCTCTCAATATACAACATTTGGTAGTTTTCCTTAATGTTTCTATTTAAATTCTTGTAACTGACTGAAGTAGCTTACAGTGTTCAAAGAGTACTTGTCGTGTAGCATACCATCCACTGTGCGCACGTGCTGCTGGTCTTTGTGTCGAGGTACCTTCCTTATTCTTCTTTACTTTGCCTCATAGCTTTTTCTCTGGATGATATATGAAATTGCTTGTTTTATTTAGGGTTGTTTTGTTCCTTTTGTTAAGTACCCAAAATAATAATATCTTCTCCTGTTCTCTGTTTTTGCTTTTTTGTGTTCAGACTGAATAATCTTGTACTATTCTTGTGCTTGACACAAATGATTGTGAATTTATTTAAAAAATGATAATATTTTAACTTTTTCTCCTGTTCTCTGCTTTGCTTTGTATTCAGACTGGATAATCTTGTATTATTCTTGTGCTTGACACAAATGATTGTGCATTTATTTTAAAAATGATAATATTTTAACTATTATTACTATTGGTAGTAGTTAGTTTCATAATATTGTTATTGTTTCTTATTATTACAAAAAATTTACTTTCATTTTCGGATCTGAGATTTTTGTTTCATGTTTAGCTTGAGGATGAGGACAAACTTCATCTCACGTCAATGGATGAAGATGAGGATCAGCAATGTATTCGCTTACTTTCCTTCTGTAAAAAGCACAGACAACCATCTAATGAACGCCCGAGTGGTGTGGAAGGAAAGATGCTAGCTGCTCGAAATTGCTCTAGCTACATGCCTCCATCTAACCCATCAGGCTGTGCTCGAACTGGTTAGAAGCCTTCTGACACCTATTAACACTAGCTTCTTTTCTTTTTCTTCTTCTTCTTCTTCTCTCTTCTTCTTTTTTATTTTATAAAAAAAAAAACACTAGCTTCTTTTTGTCCTTCACCTTTTTACATTGCATCACTGAATCTGGAGATCATACGATTCTCAACAGGATATGCTAGCCTGGCTCAGCCCTCAAAAAGTTACCTAGACTTGCTTCATAACAAAATGTTTTTCTGAAAGATCCACAAGGGAATCATCTTTCTACTTTTTATTTGATTTCTTAATCCATGTCACTTAGATTCTTAAGGGCACAGTTAGATTTGGCATGCAAATGGTCACGTAAATTTGATACTGAGCCTGGAAAATGATCTGATTTATTTCATAATTTTCTGTGTTTTGAACCTGTTGTTGTGTAAGTCTATTTAATGTATGAAGTTTATGTTCTCTGTTCTACTTTCCACTTTGGGTTTGTGAGCAGAGCCTTACAATTTCTTGGGAAGAAGGGGGCGCAAAGAGCCTGAAGCCCTTGCTGCTGCTTCTGTGAAACGGTTATTCATTGAGGATAGGCCATATTTGGTTTCTGGCTACCTTCAAAATAAGTCCCTCCGGATTTTACCTTCTAGCAATGAACTTGTCCTCACAAGTTTTTCCTCAAGCAAACAGAAAATGAGAAGTTCTCACCCTGATACTGTGGAGAATATTCTTTCTATGGCTGATAAATACAAACATATGAAGGAAACCTTCCGGAAGAGGCTTGCTTTTGGTTAGTGCTTTTCTCTTAAAGATATATTTATACAACTTACTTTTAATTAGCATCTGTTTCCTTGACTACAATGCAATTGAAGTGTACAAGTATTTTGTATTCAACATTTAAAATGCTTCAAGTCAATTATTTCTCTGGCTCAGATTCATGTTTGATAGAAGAATTACATAATGTTTTTCAACTTACAACAATTGCCTTTGTTTACTAAAATACTTCCATTTGTGCAATACTCTGTCCTTGGTATTATGTTACTATTTTAAAGAACATGTCATCTACATACATTTTATTAGCCTTTCGTACTTTCTTCTGCTTCTTATTTAGGAAAATCAGGCATTCATGGATTTGGAATCTTTGCGAAGCAAGCACATAAAGCTGGAGACATGGTAACTTTATTTGAACATAGTGCATTTATTTGGCCTTGCATTTATTTTGTACACACTTAAGTACTTCCTTTACTAGGTCATTGAGTATATTGGTGAGCTTGTTAGACCGCCAGTGGCAGATCTGAGGGAACATTTTATTTACAATTCGTTGGTGGTAAGCTCTTCTTCTTACATTTCATTTCTTACAAATAGACTGTTCGTTGTTGGTGTTTAGTTTGTTGAAGTGCCTGATTACCCCCTTTGCACTTTTTTCTTTTTTTTTGAAAAGGGCGAGAATTTTATTCCAAGCAATGCTTACAGGAATAAAATCTTAGGAAGGGGGTCCCCTTACAACAAAGGATTGGAGGGACATCCCTTTTTTAAAAGATTCAGCCACACTATTAGTTGATCTCTGAACATTAGTCCAAGTACATGAAATTCTGCTACTCAGCTCATGATTTCATAAAAAAGTCTACCAATGCTTCCAAGTATCCGAATAAGAAGCAATGGAGATGCCATCATTATTTCTAAAGATGCCACTAGTACCCGCAGGGCCTGGGTTGCCAATAGCACTTAATCAAAGTTTAGTTTGGATGGTGCCTCTGGGTGGGGGAATCCACATTTTTTCAATTTCGGGGTGAAGTCGTTTGTAAAACCAGATGCCAGTTGTTCCTGATGATACCTCCGGTCAGAGATTGGAAAAGTTTGTGTGCTGGTCCAGGCAAGAGTAGAGCTGGAGATGGTCTCTATGACCCTCTCAAGGCTGTTCAGTTTGTTACCAAAGCTTCTGATGTTGCTTTCAACTCGAAGTCCCCAAGGATGTGGCGAGGCAAACCGACAAGAGAGCTTTGCCAGTTCTGGGAGCCGAATTTCATCGCTCCAAGAGATGAGGTTATTGATGGAATTGGGGGGCAAGTTTGAATTCCCAACTTAGGAAATGCATCCAGACATGCGAAGCAAAACGGCAGTACATGAGAAGATGGTTAATGTTTTCCTATTCGATGTCACAGAGGGTGGAGAGAGTGAGTGATGCTGGACCCCCTTAGGTTGTCTTATGCAATAATCCTCCCCAAGCTGCAATCCAAATAACGAAATTTATATTGGCTGGAGCAGATAATTTCCAGGCATTGAGAACAAGGTGCCATGAAGAGCTGTTCCATTTATTCTGGCATAGTAGATGAAGCTGACAACTGACCATTGTCAGAGGGGGTCCCTATTAGTCTATACACTTGCCACATTCAATGGATCAAGTTTCTCCATGAGTCTCCCCACTTCATCTGTCTCTACATCATTCAGGCCTCTTCGGATGCAAAGGTCCTTGATCACAGACATCATGTCCAGCTTTCTTACCTCATTGATCTTCAGGGAAGGATTAGTGGATAGATAGAATATTGATCTGTAGGCATCTTTGATACTAATACCAGCAGTGAGTCCAGAATTTAACTGTCCTTTTGGCCGATGTAGAACTTGGTCCCTTTCATGAAGTTAGAAAAAGGGGGAAGAGGGAGCACCATATGGCAGAGAGCCTTCTCCACCGGCCCCCTTCCAGCCACCAAGAATCATTCTGGAGACCCAGCTTGTGGGCAATGATGTCCCTCCACGCTGCTCCTCTACGAGTGTTAGATTTTCATAATCATTTGAGCAGCAAGGCTTTGTCAGTTTCCTTGATCGATCAGATTACCAATCCCCCTAAATTCTTGGGCTTACATACTTCAGTCCAATTCCTGGAGTGGTGCCTAAAGTCATCTGTTCCCCTGCGCTAAATAAATCTTCTCTTTATCTTCTCGATTTTATTTGCAATGCTGACGAGGCATGGAAGAAAGAAAGGAATTACAGTGAAAGGTCAGCCACACAAGAGCTGAGTATGGTGAGCTTACCAGCTCTCCAAAGGAGCTTTCCTTTCCATGTGGATAGCTGCACCTCCATCTCCTCAACCACTGGCAAACATAAGTGTTTGCTTGGTCTAGTAGCAAACAAAGGGATGCCTAAATAAGTTGCAGGAGTGTAGCATATGCACCACCCATCATAGAAGCCAGTCACCCTCCATTTTTTCCCCATATTTTAGCCAAATAGAGAGGACTAGGGGTGTCAATCTTATCCAATTATCCAATTTTTTGTCTGTCTTTTATTAAATTGAATGTTATGGAACAAAAATCTTACCCGTATATGTAATCAGGTAGTTTTACTTGTTTACCCATTTATTAAACGAAACGGAATGGGGCAATACCTATTCCATACTTGTTTACCTGATTACTGATTTTTGTAGGGGTGTTATTATAATTTTTTACATACCTATGAGGGAAGGACTTTATTATGTACACTATTATATGACTTTTTATTGTCGTTAGACATTATAAACATGTTGTAATATTTTTTTAATTTTAAATAATTTTATCTATATCATTATTATTTTTACTATTTTTTAGTTTAATTACTCGTTTACCTATTTATCCGGTCGGTAACTGGATAAATAAACGTAATTGGAATACCTTAAAATGTAATTGGACGAAGCAGATATGGAATACCAGTATGATAATTCAAATGATATACAAAATGACCTTATTCCGTGTTGGAAAACTAGTCCAAGGGCATTTTGGTCATTTCACCTCATTAGTAAATTTATTCTCTATATAATATTGTTCCTCATGTTGAATTATGTCTGTGGTTCAAATTTCATGTGCGTTGAACATATAGAATGAGAGATATAAAGAGATAAGGCATATGTAGTTAAGTAGGGACATTTTTGTAATTCATGAAGTCTCTCTTAATTAAATAGAGAGGGGGTCATGCACGACTCCCAACGAGCTCATATTTTGAGCCTTTCTCAACTCTCTCCTCTCTCTCTTCCTTCTCTCTTCTCTTCTACTTCTCAATCTTCTATTTTCACATTCCATTTTATCCGTATACCGTTTACAGCCCTTGAGAGGACTTCACCCAGTTGATCTTCTTCTCAATGGCTAATTCAAACAAATCTATATCCTTTGAATTTGGTCATTGTTCTCAATGCAGAAGACTGTCGTTTTGTCAGTGAATTGAACAATGGGGATGTCAGCACTTGCATTCCCGGCTGTGGGTTCCAACCATCCACTTCTTCTTGCTATGTACATCAAGCTATTATGGAATTCCCCCACAACATTGGAGAGTAGCGGCCAAAGGGGATCACCCTATCTAATGCCTCTAGCTCCTTTGAGATACTCACATATTGTACCATTGAGGAGAAGAGAGAAGGTTGCTAACGAGACACAGCTTTGTACCCATAATCTCCATCTTCTTCCAAAGCCTATCTTCTCAAGCATGGAATCCAGTAAAACGATTGACATGATTGAATCCTTTTCTGAGGTCAAGTTTTAAAGCGATCCTTGGGCCTCTCTCTTCTTAAGACAGTCAATCACCTCTTGAACAGTCATTGCCCAATCCGTAATACTTTTTCTAGTTAGAAAGGTGCACAGCTCCTTGTGTATGACCATGGGAGCACAACTTTCAATGTACTGGCCAGCAACTGGGTGATGATTTTGTAAGGGCTAGACACATTGGCATGAAGTCCTTGGAAGACTCAATTTGATCCTTCTTTGGGATCACAGAAATGAAGGATATGCTTGCTGGCTTGCCTCTAATGCATTTGATCATGACCAGGTGCATAAAATAAACAAATGTTGCTGAACCACCTTATTTTTATTTTTGAATTCTACCTTTCAAACTTGACATATGCAAAGGTTGATTTGCCTGTATTGCACAATTTTCTCTAAGTAGAAATTAAAGCATTTTTTAGGTCTTAGGTTAAGCTTTCTGAGAAGCTGCTTGATGGGTCCTCAGTCACTATGAAGCTAGTCCTCTTCCCTTCTACCTCATGAGAAAGTTGCTGGAAAATGCCTTCAATTCCTTGTTAAAGCCCTGGTTTGTCTCATCTAGTTATAAGTGGTTGCGTGGTAATAGGTCTGCTGATTGTGTGGTTGGTTGTCTTGCTACTGAAGGGGTTGATCACTGATTTCTCATTGTTATAACTGAACCTTTAAGCTTTGTTCTTTGCTTGATGGTCTTCTGGCCTTTAATTGATATCACCTTTCTCAAAAAAAATTAAAAAAATTGATTCTCATTGAAATGTACCTGACTTGTTTACCATGTGTTCTTACAGTTTATATGATAGAGTTTCCAGAGAAAATTCCCGTTCCTTTTATTACCTATTCTTAATGATGAAAAGCAGTTCCATTAAAAAAAAAAAAAAAACTAATGAATGGAAATGCTTTTTGGAGCGTCGATTTCATTGCTATCATATTTCCCTTGTACAGGGTGCTGGAACTTACATGTTCAGAATTGATGAGGAAAGGGTTGTGGATGCCACTAAGGCTGGGAGCATTGCTCATTTGATCAACCACTCTTGTGAAGTAAGCTATGTTTATCCCAGTTAGCAGTATGGTCTTGCTTTATCTGTTTGCTTTTGTTGTGGGCTTTTTTCCCTTCTCTTTGCTTGTGACTTTTCTCATGAACTTTATTTGGTGATTTTGATGTTATTCATGTGGCAGTACAACTGCCAATACAGGATCCATTTATTAAGTCATATCAGCTAATTGGAATACTCTTTAAGTGTACTTCTTTGTTCTTACTTTCGATACTGTATGGACTTGGAAACTATTGAGTGATTTTAGGTCTGTGCATATATCTCTTATTTTAAGTCAGTGAGTTGTGTGTATTATGTTGATTTTTGGGTTTGCTAGTTGAATGAGTTGAATTAGAGTGAATGCTTTGTGAATAATCACTTTCATATGCCTATTGAAGCTATGATGGATTTATTTTTTAGTTTTTCTTTTTAGGGGGAAAAACAACTTGCTTGAATTTACAGATTTTTCAATTATAAGTTTTTTTGAGAATAAAGTGATTTTATTAAGGCCTGAGGGCAAAGCAGTAATACAAAAGCTAGAGAGAAGCGGTTGGCTGATCTCAATATATGGTTCCAGCTGGTTACAATAGTAGCAAGGTCCATTATCTCAAAGAGAAGGTGTCTCAAACCCCAAGGGGGTTGAGCATTCTTTCTATACCAAGTGATGATGACATGAGAGTCACCCTCCACAATCAAGTCAACTTGGAGATTATTTTGAATATCCTTAGACCATGGACGAGAGCCTCCAATTCAGCCTAGGTGGCATCAGCCAGTCCTAACGGCTCAGCATAAGAGTGAATGGTTGCACGAGTGCTTGTTCTAAAAGCTCCCCTGGATTGGCGTGCCATCGACGCTGTGGGCCACTCTGGTATTCTGATTGTTCTCTGGAACTCTAGCCTGGTCGACCTCATGGATCTCGGCCTTTGCCAGTTCTTGATTGGGCTGAGTTTTCATGACTGTTTCTCGGGATGCACCTGGGGGACTTGCTGGGGTCTACAGGCCCACCAGGTACCAGCAGCGTAGATCTTTTTGGGAGGAGCTTCACTCTGCTCCAGCTTTGGTTGGTGTCTTGGCTCATTGTGGGGGATTTTATTGCGATCAGATTTTGCAACAAGAAGTCTCCTCCTACCATCCGTATTTCCTCTTCCATGAGGAACTTTGCGGATTTCATCAAAAGCTCTGATTCCTTTGTCTGGAAAGACCTTCACTTGGTCGAATGGGAAGAGATAACCCATCCTTTCCAAGCTTGACTGATTTCTTGTGAGCGCTGACTGGCTCCAGCTTTATGGCAATGCTTCTGGCAGGGTTCTTAATCGTGTGGGATTTGACCAGTGCCCGATTCTCCTATCCACATCTTTTGGTAGACGGGGATCAACTCCTTTCCGGTTTGAGAACTCATGGATGCTAAATGTGGAATTTGATCATCTTTTGGCTAACTGGTGGTCTAGATTCATCGGTGGTGGCCGTGTCGACTGGGATCTCCCTCAAAAACTAAAGCTCCTCAAAGGCAAATTGAAGTCATGGGCTTCCAACATGAATTCCTCCCTTGATGCCAAGAAAGCTTCCCTCTTCTCCCAGATTGACATTCTGGATCAGACTAAAGAACAAAGATCTTTATTTTGAGTACCCTTGTTGGCCTAAGCTCCAATACCTTCATTTTTCCAAAATTTCCGTTGCCACCACTTCATCCTTGGAGCTTCCTTTCTCTGATTTGGAGATTGAGAAGGCTGTTCTTGGCCTGGTCTGTGATCGTGTGCCAGGTCCGAATGGTTTTAACGGAGATTTCTACCGCAAAGCTTGGCCCATTATTAAGTAAGACATTTCTAGTATGGTTCGGGGCTTCCAAAAGGATGGCATTACTTTCAGAAGCTGGGGGCGTCCTTTATTGCCTTAGTCCCGAAGAAGGCCAATGTTGTGCCGCCAGGTGACTTCCGGCCCATCAGTCTCATCTCCAATTCTTACAAAATTATTGCTAGGCTCCTTGCTTGGCGTTTGAAAACCTTCCTTCCCTTGGTCATCCATAATGGGCAGGACGCTTTCCTTAGGGGCATTTTGCTCAAAGAGTATTTACATCTCTATAATTACATTTTATAATCAAGAGCATAAATGTATTGTTCAGTTGCAATTTTAGTTAACGGATAAGAAGAAACAGGATGGTAGAGCAGGCAGGTTGGGCGTCCCTTGCTTTTGTTTCCTCTCAAGTCTCATCTTTCTTTCCCATATTCTTCTCTTATCTTTCTTCTTCCCTCATCTTAATCCCAATTATTGATAGTCATTAAACATTTTTGGAAAACAATGAGAATATCGTTAAGAAAGAAGAGGAAAAATACAAAGAATTATATGACAACATTTAGAAAAAATAAAAATGAACAAAAAGAAATACTAACAAAACAAGAAGCTGGTAAATGACATTGCATTACAGCAAGCAAGATAAAATACATGAAATAAAGGGAAATTGATCCATTACTGTATCTGAAGAGGGACAACATCTTCCACAATATTAAAAACAAAATATGTAAAATATATATATATATATATATATAAACAGAGAAAATAATAACAAAGATGATATTTACACTCACTGTCACTAGAGAGTCGGAGATGGCGTGCACCAATTTCTTCACAGCTCATAGAAAGGGAGAAATGGCAAATGAAGAAATTTTTTAACAGAAGGCTATTTCTCCCTTTTGCCATTTCCCCCCTTTGCTAATCATGGAGAAATTTAGGTTTTTGAAAAACTAACAGATTGGATTTTCTCCTCTGCACTAATCATGGAGAAATTTAGGTTTCTGAATAGCTAATAGATCAAAGATGACTTAATTGTCTATTCAGTGGCCTCCGTCGGCAACACCCAAATCCAGCAAAGCGAAGAAGAAACTGAAGAAGTTGAAGATCATGGCGGCTGAAATAGGAAACGCTTTTGAATATCTGGATACTATCGAGAGAAAATCGCGTTCCAGATATTCAGAATCGCCTATTTCTCCAGGATATGCTCAAAGTTGCTCAAAATCGACTGGAGATGGAAAGGTTTCAACGTCCTTCGGTCCCGACTCCCGACTCCTGACCCTAGGTTTAAGTAAACGAGCTGGTTCGCAAGCTCGCGAACTAAACCAAGCCTTGTTCGAGTTCAGCTCCTTTACTTAAACGAGTCAAAACCCGATCTCAAATCGTTTATTTGAACCAAACCTAGCTCGTCCTATTAGCGAACTGGCTCGGTTCAATGCCTCCCCTAATCATCACCAACAAGGAATTCAAAACAGGGAAGTACAAGACCTAAAAAAAGTTCAAAGAAATACTATGATGAAAATACTAGACTAAAAAGAGAAAGAAACTACATTCCTAGTTGCCCTTGAGAAAATTCACCCAATGAATGTTAAAACAGTTCATGCTCATGTCCAATTTTGAGATAGTTATGTTGGAAATCACAATACTTGTTGATTTTTTTCTCTATTATGCACCACTAACACTTCTAGAATCTCACCTTGGAGCATACCTAAAAGCTGTCATATACGAGATATACTTGGTGTAAACTTTATTTGGCTTTTGATTTCTTTGTGCTCTAATTCTATTTTGCATGCAGCCTAATTGCTACTCAAGAATGATATCTGTGCATGGGGATGAGCATATAATTATATTTGCAAAAAGAGATATTAACCAGTGGGAGGAATTGACATATGACTACAGGTCCCAATCTTCCTTTTTAACCTGTGCCTACCCCTCTTGGTCATCTCTCTTGCAATTATTGACTTTGGTATGTATTTCACCCTCAGGTTTTTCGCAATTGAAGAAAAACTTGCTTGCTACTGTGGCTTCACTAGATGCCGTGGAGTTGTTAATGATACTGAAGCAGAGGAGCAAGTTGCCCCGATACGTGTACCTCGTTCTGAGCTTGTTGAGTGCACTGGAGAGTAAATTGTTAGTAGACTTTAATCTTTACATATGAAAATTATGCTTGCCCATTTAAGTTACAAACTTTCTTAGTGGATGCAAACTGAAATTTCAATGCAACAGCTTCTTCCAAGGAAAGTGATGTAAAAAAAGAAAAAGATTTTTTTTGTGGTCATCCAGCTTAATTTGGAAAGAACTGACGTGCATTGGCATTTTTGGAATTAATTATATGCACTAAACTTTTCAGGGTATGCCAGTGTCAATCAGTTAGGACTAGAGCAAATAGCATACTGATATATCGGTCAATTCCATCTCAATATTGCAAGCTAATGTTAGGAAGCCTATTCACCAACTTACAAATTGGGGATGTTACAAACCCATAGCCAATGCGAGATTCTTACCCACTGAACCCTATTTACACCCAGGCCTAATAGAACAGAAGTGCGAATGGACATGAGACAGGAGCATACAAATGGGGCATAAGAGTGGAACAGAAATGAAATTTGGGAATTTGATAAATTGGGTCTGTTTCATACTAAAATTACTAGCCGTTGTTTTGAGGCCTATTCTCAATTTATAAGTCTGTGATCTGTCAAACCCTTTCTGGGGACTTTTACCTACTAACCTATGAAAAGCAGAAGAACCTCAAAAGGCAGCTTTACGGAAGCTAGGGTCCTACATTTTAACCACAATTGGGCAATCAAATAGTATGTAGTAGCTAAATCTTCTGCATTAAAATTTATTCAGCAGGTTTCAGATGTAGACGAAAATTACTAGCCACTAATACTATAGGACTTTGAGACCAAAGTTTTGGAGAGCCGGCCATATTATTATACTAGGTTGTGATCAGGTTACTGAGAAATATGAAACTTGAAATGGCTTTGTTGCCCTTAGAGCATTTGTCCACAAAACAAGCTTTTTGACTTTTCTGCTCATGTATAAATTATTACACATTGCCAGTATGAAACATCCATGGGTGGATTTGCTTCTGTTAAGGGGCTCTTCTTTTTCTTCTCTTTTCATCTCAAAGCTATGAAGTTGGCGTGATTGTAGCTGGTTCCAATCAGATTGCACCATAATTTAATACATATGATTTTGCATGCTCAGTTGGACTGGAATTGTTCTGTAAAAATCTAGATTTGGGTGAAAAAAAAGGAGAAAATATATTTCTGAAGAGCCTCAAAGATTTCGTTGGGAACTGTGCACGAATTCCCAGACTTCTTAAATAGGTGTTTTTGATTTACAAATTACAAAAATGCCCCTATACACTTAATAAACCTTAATCTCCTTATATCTCCCTAACTACCCATCCTATGTACATGAAAATTTAACCACTGATATAATTTAACATGCATAAAAAGATTACATAAAGAAAATTAACCACTGAAGTGGGAAAATGACCAAAATACCCCTGAAGTGGGAATGACCAAAATAACCCTGGATGTATTTTCTAGCATTTCTTTGTAGCATATTCTGTTATTTAGGGATCTCTGATGGATACAAACATTCAAAGTTATATCTTGTGTCATTATTTGGTTTATGTTGTATTTACTTGTACTTCTTTCTTGCAGCTTTGGATAAGAAAAGCTGACCACATTAAGTATTTGTAATCAAGTCAACACAAACAAGTCATTGATTTGCTTGCGATCTTTTCTGACATGCAAGTGAAAGTGCTTGTGAAACTGTAAGATACATAAAGGACATCAATCTTAAAATTAGGACATTGAATACTGGGGGGATTCGGGTTCTCTCAAAATTTCCTTCTTTATCCAGATTATATTGACATCAGTAACAGACTGTAAGAGGATTGGTTCTCAACATTGGAGCGTGTAAATACAGAACAGTGACCACCCCTGCAGGTTGTTTAGCTTCACTTCCTACTTCAAGTTAAAGGCTTGCATATCCTGAATTAATACTGTGGCACTTTGTATTGCAGATTTGACTTTATCATGCGAATTTCTTATGCCTCATCCAATTCCATTGTCAAGTTTATGTCATCTTTCTTCTACTTCTCTGGCCTCTTGGGTTCCTGAACTTGAGAGATTCTTGATGCTATTAAGGACAAATCTGCTTGTAATATGTGTAGAGTCACTGAAAACTTTCAGCTGTTGCATACTGTACTTCTTGATTTATATGAAATGCAACATTTCTTTTCTCTAGAATTTTAATGAGCATTACTAACAAAAAGTTCTGGAAAAACATGCTCTCTTTATGGTCTATTTTTTGTCATCTACCTAACAAGTGCAATGATTGGTAGACTCGGTTTTGATAAAGAGCAGGTTACAGCCCCACCCCCCTTCAGTATGAAGATCGTTCAAAAAACAAAAGAAAAAAAGGGTCCTTCGAAATAAATATCCATATTCGGATAAGGATAATCTTAGGACTGGCACTGTAATCTAGTAATTCTGTAAGCTGCAATAGTGTGAGTTTAATTTGTTTATAAATTTAATAGCTCATTCAAGAGCGGCTCTTTGAAGTTGAAGTATAGAACATGTTAAGGTATAATCCTACATAGATTAGGAAGTACAAAAATTTTGAGTTTATTAGTTGGGAAAAAGGTTTCCTAAGTTTTTTTTTTTCCCTGAAAACTATGGGTGACTATAACGATAGAACTTAATAAACTTGACCAAGTATAACTTTTCATGGTTAATGAAAAAAAAAGGAGGAAGATTAGGGTTAATGGACTTCATCCAAACCCTCTCGCTTAAGTTGCATTTATAGATATTTTAAGTATTAATATTACAAGAATACCCATCACCCTAATAAGAGTGAATAAGAGACATAAATGATAAATTAATTACATTGATGCTATCTTTATGAGATTACTTTTTATGTACCATCATGTCATCACTGCATGGGCTTATGACCTTTTCTTTGGTCTTATGGGTTTGAACCCGTCTTCTACACACTTAGATTTATGGGTCTTCCTTTATTGTATGGGCTTGGGCCCATATTCCATAACACAATTTGGATTTAGACCATCGACAAATCTGATGCCTTAGCCTTTTGGCTTTGTGTTTCATTCTTAACACACACACACAAAAAAAAAAAAGAATGCAAGATTCATTGTACTTAACATCGGATACTCCCTAGTTCTATTTACAAACCTGACTTGGATGCTTAGTTGAACTTGGCATCAAAGAGGAAGACAAGATTGAGAATGCTTGGTGCAAAAACAAAGAAACATGGGAAGCAAAAGAGAAATTTATGAGACTCAAAATGGAGTCTCCCGTTGAACGTCCCCTATATTTGTAGCTTATCAAAAATAACCTTTCAGCTTACAAAATATTCTCATAATATTGAGAAGGACGTGGGACTACATGCAAAAATGAATAAATTCTTGTCAGTATATTTTTGTTTATTTAGATGAGTAATATTGATACTTTGATCCATTAATGACAGGACGAAACTGGTGTTTTTGGCTGAACGAGCAAAGAATTTCAACACCCGGAAGGAGCTCTTTTCCTTGTGGAAGAACGACACCTATTTGGACATTTGCTCCAGGAATCCACCTTTCCCTTACGAGGAAGGCTTCAGGAGCAAGTCCTGTTCTCATGTCAAGGTATATGATGTCAACACTGCAAGGATCTCAGATGCTTTACTCTTCTAGGCAAGTTGTTCAACGGCTTTCTCTCTCCTAGTTGGTCAAATGGTTAGCAATTCTGTCGCATTGGAACAAAATGTTTTTGCCTTGTTTGTAGTGTTGAACATCTTTTTGTTTTTTTCCACTGCTAGCCTAAATGATTGATTCCCAAGAGTTTTCTCATTCTGTCCAATCAAATTGGATGTTATTGGGCTGCTTGGAAGGTAGTCTTTTTTAGTGGGTCGTTCATGTTCCTCTCTTGGTCGATTACCATAATTACTTTTGGGGTTTTATTTTTTATTTTTATGTCTTTTTACAGTCCAGATCGAACATAAAAATCCATACTTGAAAGGAAGGTCTGTTGGCGTCCTGACAATGAGCTCCGATATTTCTGGTAAAGTTAACGAGGCTTCCCGCAAGTTGCAAACCGGCCCCGCGCTCTCAAGTTTCCTTCTTTCATTTCTTCCAAGGGAATCAATGTCTGTTGCGTGACTCTCCCTTTTTCCCGCTACTCTCTTTCCTGCTTTTAGGTTCAGTTCCCAGCTTTACGCTCACTGTGGAAAAGCGTTACCATCAATATCTTGACAGGACTTATGTCCACCACTACAGCTACCTTATTTTAAGCCCCTCCTCGATTGAACTTTGATCTCACAGTGAGCAGCATGCCTTCGATTCTTGTTTTTCTCACTATCCTTTGGACTCTAAACAGTGTCTCTGGATCGGCTCCTCAAAGTGCCCTCGTGACTCACCTCCCTGGTTTCGACGGTACCTTACCTTCTAAACATTACGCCGGGTAATCTTCTCTACCTCCTCTGATTCTTTTTTTCTTTTCTTCCCGTCCCCGGTCGTGTGTTTGTTTTTGTCTCTTAATTAGCGTGAACTTTTTGGTATTATGGTGAGTATGATCTGCGTTTTGAAGGTACGTGAACATAACTGGTGAGAGCGGAAAAAATCTTTTCTACTATTTCGTGGAATCCGAAGGCAATCCTGCGAAGGGCCCAGTTGTTCTATGGCTCAATGGCGGCCCTGGCTGCTCCAGCTTCGACGGCTTTGTGTATGAGCACGGTAAATGATAATGATGAACCTCTCGCTTTTTGGCCAATATTCTCCCTTGCTGAAGTGCATAAGAGAGATTAAAGTAATATGCTACCGATACTTATTTATTAGTAGAACTCTCTGATGTTTTCCAATGATTCTCTGCTCTTTCGGTGGATCAAACATGAAAACAGAAGTAGCTACTCTCTGTTTTTTTTCTTCCAAAGATAATAACCAAAAGTTCATAATCTTCTAGTTCGACACTTGGGAATTCGTGTTGATGTTCGAAAATTCATCAGGTCCATTCAATTTCGAGGCGGCCAAGGAATCGGGAGCTCTTCCAAAATTGCATCTGAATCCTTACAGCTGGTCCAAGGTAAAGTGCATGACTCTGGGCCTGGCTTACTGACTTTTCTTTCGCTTATCTTATGAACCCAATCTGACAATTTGGTCAAGAATTGTTTACAATCGGTAAACATCCTAGAAGTTGCACTGGTTGAATCTTTAAAGATGGACTATTTCACTTTTAGGTTTCTAGCACTATCTATTTGGACTCTCCAGCTGGTGTTGGGTTGTCGTACTCTGACAATACTGAAGACTACAGTACTGGAGATCTCAAGACAGCATCAGATACACATACGTTTCTTCTAAAGGTATGCAAAAATCAACAGTAAAATTCAATCATCCTTCTGCATGGCAATACATTTACGATAGTTGGATTGGTGTCCCTTCCCATCTCCTCAAAACCTCGGCTATGCTCTTCAACTAATTAGACCTTGAGATATTTTGTGATTGTTTTGCATGCAGTGGTTTGAACTATATCCAGAATTCCTCTCAAATCCATTTTTCATTGCTGGCGAATCATATGCTGGAGTCTATGTGCCAACTCTTGCCTCAGAAGTGGCCAAAGGTATCTTTCAGTTATTAAGTGGATCTTTTGCATTTTCATTAAATATTGTGCTAACTCAACAAATCTTCCAGGAATTGATGCTGGTGTGAAGCCAATCATCAATCTAAAGGTCAGTTCTTTGGATGTAAATTTTATTTTTCTACTGTAGCTGAATGTGCCTATTAAGTCATGTGTGTTTGTCCAGGGTTACATGGTGGGAAATGGAGTCACGGACACAGTATTTGATGGAAATGCTCTGGTACCATTTGCACATGGAATGGGTCTTATATCTGATGATCTATTTCAGGTGATTCCCTCATTTGGAGCTGGAAGGATGTAGTCCCATGAATCAATCAACTTGATCCATGAGGCATTATCAGTATAGAAGGCTATCACACCATGTGAAACCTTGTTTAATCTCTTCTTCTATTGTGCCTATAATGGTATGCAGCAAATTACGTTATTTCTGAAATGATACCTTCACAGGAGGTAAACTCTGCTTGTCAAGGAACCTACTGGAATCCAATCAATGAAAGCTGTGAGAGTAAACTAAGCAAGGTTGATAAGGTATAGAAGCACAGTTATACAAACTTGTGCTTATTTGGCTGCCCCAGTTGTGGAATTTCTTTTCCTATTATTATTTATTTTTGTTTTTACTATATCTACTGGCTGCTATGTTTTACAAAGTTATTGTTTTTTGTGATTGAATGCAGGGACTGGATGATCTCAACATCTATGACATCCTTGAACCTTGTTACCACAGCCCTTCAACATTAAATATTGTGAATGATAACAACAGATTGCCATCTAGTTTTAGGCAGCTTGGTGAAACTGTGAGGCCTCTTCCTGTGAGAAAAAGGATGTTTGGCCGTTCTTGGCCTGTAAGAGCTCCAGTGAAAGCTGGAAGAGTTCCAACATGGCCAGAGCTTGGGCTTGGTACAGGGGAAGTTCCCTGCACTGTGAGTGCTCAAATTGCTTTTATTGCATGTACAAATTCTAATCACCATACTTTTAATCATTCAAATTGAAGCAACAAGTTCTTCATGTATTTCTATGCTTTACAAAATGTATTTCTAACCTAACTTGTACCCTCGAAGTAAAATATTTTCTTATATAGTGTGCCAACCTCTGATTGGTTGATGCCACATAAAAAAAGTGGAAATAGGAAACAAGGCATTGAAAGAAAGAGATAAAAAAGAAATAAATTGTAAAGGAAGATAGGAATTTTAATAGACTATATATGTGTATGTGATGAATATTTTTTATTTGAATATAACATGTTCAATCAGTTTGTGACAAGGAAAATGAAAAAACGATACTCCTAAGGGCCAAGTCAACGGATTTAGCTCAATAGCTGCAACAGGGAGCCTGGATGTTGGCAAATCCGAGGGGCTACTGTAACATTCTTTAGCAGGGAAAGTATATGAGTCCATGTGACTAGTAAATAAAACATAGTTATACCCTCTTCAAAAAAAAAAAAAAAAAAAAAGCATGGTTAATGTTTTCCTCTGCTAATCAGTTTCCTGTAAATACATAGTAACTGTGGTCATATTGTTCATTTCAGCAGATTTGCCAATCTGTGTCCTAATTGTGAACTATTCTTTTCTCTTAACATTTTGTAACAAGATGCCAAACTAGACCAAAACTGAGTCTTTGCTTCTCTTATTGCCTCCTGTCTTTCCCCTTGTTGCTCCAGGAAAGCTTTTGGGTAGTGTTTGCTAGTTGTTACATGTTTTAAATAAAAAAGCAAATAAAATAAAATAAAAGAACTCGTTCTCTCCATTGATCCTCTGTCCCCAGTTCCTCATGTAAAAGCATAAGTTTTCCTTGCAATCCAGTGTCATGGAATACCACTTGTTGAAAAGGCTGAGAGTGTGTCTGCTACTTTTTCTTTTAATTTTCTCAAATTAGTGTTTCTTTAAATATAGGATTTTAATTCTCTCTAATTAGTGTTTCTTTACATGTAGGATGATGAAGTTGCAACTGCATGGTTGAACAATGAAGCAGTGAGAAGCGCTATCCATGCCCAACCGGTATTTTCAAATCTTCTCAGATCACGCTACTGAATAGATCCTTGGAATTGAACCTTATTCTGTTTGTTTCTTTTTCTGCCCCAGAAAAATGTCGCTGGCTCCTGGGATTTGTGCACTAGCAAAATTAATTATTACCACGATGCTGGAAGCATGATAAAGTACCACAAAAACCTAACAACTACAGGCTACCGTGCACTTATATTCAGGTGCTCCTCCAGACTAGGACTGTCTTTCTTTTATATCGTGCTTCTTATTTTTATTGTCATATTTCAAAGATGGTTTTAAGATCTCTGATTAAAAAAAAAAAAAACATGTACTGGGAGTTTCCAACATAGCAAGCTTCAACAAGTTCACTTACAAATAAAAGTTAACAAGAGCAATCATAACCTGATGGACCATTTCTTCTGTTTGTCCAACCTATCTGCTTCATAGCTACAGTCTATTTGTTTAGTTCATTATAAAAGAACTGCAAAATGCTGGAGTAAACTTGATCAGGCAAGGGCACTGTTAGTTTCTTCAAAGTGAGCTATCCTTGGTTCTTGAAAGTAAGTTATTGTTGCCTAAAACAGAAGTATCGTTGTCTTAAAGAGAAGTGAAGTTGAATCTTCTAATAGTTATATATAGCTATTGAGCATTTTCATTGTGAATACGTGGATGAGAATAATTTATTCATGAAAGAACTCACAAGTTGAATCTTTTCAAAAGTCACATAGCAGATAAATTATGTTGGATTGAGCTGAAGTTTTGTCATGTAGACTAGAGGGGGCGAGAATTCTCCTTCTGATTTAGTTGTATTTTTATTAATAGCTATATCTGAGAACAGATAAGATCGTTAACATATATAAGTTATTGAGGAAATCTGCATGACTGATGTTGCTAAAATGACCTAAAATGCCAGAGAATCATCTAGGCAGAGATCATGATTCTGTTTCAATTCATTAGCCAACTCTACACAAAGGAAACATGTAAGTGTTTGCTCGTCACATCTGACATATTGGTTCATTTCTGTTATTGGCAGTGGCGACCATGACATGTGTGTTCCATTCACTGGAAGTGAAGCATGGACTAGGTCAATGGGATATCAAGTTATTGATGAATGGAGACCTTGGTTTTTTAATGAACAAGTTGCCGGGTATGTTATCAATTTCATTTCTATTAAAATTCAGTAGGATGTACTCATGCATGGTCTAGGGTTGTTATTTATGAGCCTCCTTTTTCAGGTATACTCAAGGGTATGCAAACAACCTCACCTTCCTCACTATTAAGGTAACTGAAGAGCCCTCTTTAGTGGACACAAAAATCCGTCATTGAAAGTGGTCGGTCATTCACTTTTTTTTTTTTTTTTTCTCGTGCAGGGGGCTGGACACACCGTGCCGGAGTACAAACCCCAGGAAGCATTGGCCTTCTACAGCCGGTGGTTGGCTGGGAGCCGTGTCTAGGAAGTAAATTGTCTTTATTAAACCTCACCTCTCCGATTAATTATTTGGTACATGGGAAGATAATCGTTCACTATTGGCTTAGAATGTAAAATCTATTATTGTACAAGTCCAGTGTCCAGTTGAAAAAAAAAAAGAAAACCTGCACTAGTCCTGAAATAAAATCGCTTGGTTGTCCCGAGCTTTAGTAATAAAAAAGCTTAACATTCCATCGTAGAACTGAATATGTTTAGATTGTCTACCCATTTACCGCATATTTTTCAGGTAAAACATTAGGCGAAGAAGCACTGTTTTCTTGCAATTTGTGTCTTTGTCGAGTACGAAAAACTTGGCGACCAACAAGTCGATCCTATGAATGCTTGTCCTGACTAGTGCGGAAACAGGAAAAATTACCCGAGTCCCACCTCCAGCTAAATACATTATTATTAAGGTACAAACGCATTTAAACAAAGATCACTTTGGTCTTTACAAGAACAAAAATCCAATTCCATTTTCACCCAAGCCAAACAGAATGAAGGAAAAAAGAGAGAGGATGAAGGGAAAAAGATAAGGGTGATGGATACCCAGACACTAATAAAGCTGGATCCATCTCTTCAAAAACAACAATTAAACCTCCCTTAAACACATTGGGTGTAAAGGGAACAAAATTTTAAATAAATAAATAGCAGAAAAACAAAACCGCCAATCTAAACTTCTGCCAGGTCCCTTGGGAAGCTTCTCATGGCCTTCCAATGTCTCTTCCAGGAACAAACCTTGGTAGAGCCAATAAAGTGTTCACGCGTGCGACTCCTTCTAAAGCCAGCCATTCCTCCTTGCTCTTTGCATCATTTTCAGATTCGTGTTCCTGAACTTCTACATCACCACCTTCTTCAAGGCTTATCTCCCTTTGGTTCAACATTATGGGGTCAAAAGTTTCTTGACTCGTCCCACCACTCCTGGCACATTCATTTGTTGACCCCAGTTCTTTGGTTTTGGAAATATCAGTAGAAGAACCATCCACATTAGAATTCAGAAAGAGGCAAACTACAGCACAATCGTCAATCTTAGATGTAGGGTACTTGTATTTCCAAGCCCTCACTGCTGATTCAACCAGGGCCTTCGCTGCTGAAGACCTAGCTGGGGCAGAGGCAACTATGTCCACCACTTCTTTGTTTGATAGCACATCCCATATCTGTAAAATAAAGAGGTTTGAGAATAAAACACATTAAAGACCTTACTCCACTTGAAAAGATTCTTTGCAAATAAACACTCCTGCCAAGTTCTTTGAACTCTCAAGCATGGTTTTCCGACTCACTAAGTCAACTCACGACTCTGGTGAGTTGGATCAGACTTTGTACTGGGCAAGTCGAGTTGTAGAGAGGGGTTACTGGACTGGCGTGTTCCAACTCGGCCAATTCAATTCAGATTTTCATGTATCCGAGTCAGAGTAGGAATACCCCCCTCTCAAGCGGCCTTCTTTCACCAGGGGTTGGTTCAATACTCACAATCCTAAAGACACCTTTCTTCCAAACTCTAGCTTCAAGTTTCAAAATAATCTAAAAGAGATTGCAGGTTTAGGCTAGTTCTACTAAGAGACTCTAGCAGAAAAGAGCAGGTCCAAAATCCTTTTTGATAACAATGAGATAAACAATTCCATTACTCTAGAAAGAGATTTATACAAGCAAGAGTTCAGAAAAGAAAAGCCTACAAACAAATAGGGAGCTGTTCCCAATAGTGAGCTGCTGCTCAGAAACACCCTAAAAATAAGCGATCTCTTTTGCATTTCCAGGGACGGTTCCAAACTAATGTTCAAAGTATTAAAAACATCAAAAAATAAAAAATAAAAGATATCAAGTGGAAGCCTGGGGGCTACTAAAAATACCAAAGAAATCGAATAAAATAAAATATAACAATTAGCAGCCTGGGGGTTTTCCCCAAGGTCAAATAGGGAGTTCTTCCCAATAGTGACCAACAGCCAATAAACGCCATAGAGAATGAGCAATCCCGTTAGCATTTCCAGGGGTGTGGTTCCAACTAAAGTTCAAAGTATTAAAAATATAATTTTTTTTTGTTAAAATACATCAAGTGGTAGCCTGGAGGTCTTCTTCCCCGAGGCCCAACTAATGACCATCAGCAAGTCGCCATCTAGATTGAGAGGCAAGGAAACTATCTGACCATAGAGCCTAAGTCATGGGAGAACGGCCCTCAGTTCCTCCACCATGGGGTCACATTGACCAAATGGAGCAAAAAGAGAAATAAAGATACCCGATGAGCTTCTAACAACAACATGGCCCCCAACTAGCTCTGGATTACCCCTCAAACTACCATTAAAATTGAGCTTTACCCAATCCTCAGGCAGAGTAATCTAGGAAACGGGGTTGGTGTTAACAAGTTGTGTTAATAATAAACCATCAACTTCTTCTAATTAAAGAGCTAGAAAAATGGAAGTTCTCCTGAATTTTATTGGCCCAGAAGTAAATACAATGCATCAAACACCTCAATCATGCCCTGAATCAGTTTTGTCCACCACCAATGTCCTTTCATTCACTCTTTCCACAAGTTCCATCTAATGGCAACAACAAACAACACCCAAAATTCTCACCAATTTTCCCAAGAGACGACTTCAAAGATACAGGTAAATGAGGGAAACTATAATTGAAGACCAAACTCAAGGATGAAGACATCTCATACGCTCCAAGAAAAAGTGCACCAAAGGAACAAGTAATCAACAGTCTTAGGTTGTTCACCATACAGCTTACTAGTTTTTTTTAAGTCAGGACCCTCACACGCAATTGGCGGCCAATAGTGAGGATTGCTTCTTTCACTGCACATGATATGAAATGAGTGATCTTTGAGGGTCCAAACTGTCCAAGTGATGGCCAATGTAGGACTTTCTCATAGACACTCCCCCCTCATATTCAGGTTTACTCATACGGATAACGGGCTTGAGACGAAGACAATAAGATGGGGTACAAAACTTGACTCAATCCGTGCAGATGTTCAGCTTTGATTTCATGTTAAGATCGAACCCGGTTTTATCCCAAAATGATTAGCCAGTTGAGAAGTCTATTGCTCAATATTTGTTCTCTTTAAAGTTATTAAAAAAAAATTGTTCTAGGTATACAAAGTAGAGGGTACCAAACTTAATCAACATACATATATTTCACTATAGGATATGTCCACACATGGCTGCCTTCTCAATGCCAAATTCGCAAAGGTATTCAAAAGAGAAGCACTCGGATCATGGATTCGATTGCTTTACTCCTAACCCTCTTTCAGACTTTAATAGAAAGAGTTTTTCATTTTTTTAATATACTACTAGTCTTTTAAGAAATAACACCTTATAACATACTAAAAAAAAGCGTTTTTTTCTCCAATTCACAAACTGCTATAAGAATCGATCAGTAATCTCCTCTAAAGCAATACAAGTTGTACCCTCACTGGCCTCTTTGATTTGCTTTTCATAACCTTTGTTTTCTAAATTTATTTACCGATTATACTCAATAAAGTCAAAAAAAATCTAAACAATTCCTAAGCTTATGATGATAATAATTATTCTCTCCCATTTTCAAAAAGTAGTTTTCTGAAAAAGGAAAAAGAGACTCACTCAAAAGAAACAAGGGTCTAATATTACAAAAAGTAATCAGTTATACAAAGGAAGCATAAATAATAAAAAAAGAACATCTCGCACGAACTTTTCATTAGCATAAAATGGAGCTTTTTTTGCATTATGTCCTCATTCAATTTATTTGAACTGACAAAGAATTAAAGAATGTAAGAAAAATATTATTTATTATCCAAAATTTCTTTCAAAACACACAGGAACTAAACTCCTCCAATCCCATGTCATAATTAAGTAGAGCGCATGTATAGAATAAACAAGTACAAAACAATACTATAAATATCTCAAAGAAAACAAGTGGCAAGGAATTGCACATACCCCATCAGTAGCCAAGATGATGAATTCATCTTTCTCGGTGAGGTAGTGATAGGAAATCTCAGGCACGGATATCAGGCCAAAATCCTTGAGGCAAAAGTCACCAAAAGCCCTTGCCATTGCCAATCCAGGGGAATCATTATGAGGCAGCCAAACTCTAGCCACCTCTGGCTCATCCTGGAGAGCAAAAACCCGTCCTCTACATCTCCTTATTCTCTCTGCCTCTCCTATTGAAAAAATTAATTTAGTATGACATAAATAATCCAGCTTCATTTCAACAAGAACCACTTATTAAGCAGTCTTTACAGAAAGACAATTTAGGAGCCACTAATGGTTACTAAAAATATATATACAAAATTAAATTGCACACTCTGACTCTTAACTTTACATTCAGACAAGTTATATATAACAAGAATAATTTAGCTTGTTCTTCCAAAATAATAATAATAATAATAATAATAATAATTATTATTATTATTATTATTTAAATAGCTAATTTCTAGACAAATGAACAAGCAAATAAAGAAAATGACATGAAATCCAGAAAACCCCCACTGTCATGACCAAAAGATGATCATACACATGCAATCAAAAATAGGAGGAAAGAAAACAATTTCTACCTATTAGCAAGCCCTGATGATCAACCCCCGTCCTCAATCCCCCACATCCTAATTTCTAATGTGACCAGCCGTATTTTTCTACCCCAGCCTCTCTACCATTTCATTTTTTGAAACATCTGATGCAATTAGTAATATTTCAAGTCGTGACATTTCAAGACAAAGGGCTAAACAAAAACTTTGTGATGAGATGAGTTGATGAGAAACAAAAATACATTTTAAATTTGTGAAGTAAACCACCATAAGATAGATTCTATGGTTCAACCACAAAAGCAAATGCTGCTGACAAAATAATATAGAACTTAAACCAATTGGACTAGAAAGCTTTATTTTATGCATGTCAGTGAAATTCTTAACTTGCCTGCAAAATTTTAACCTCATTTATTATAGAAAACCTCGTCTCCTACTCTATTTGCTAACTTTCTCATTGACTCAGATCTTTCTTGGATTTGGCCTCTACATAGTTGATCATACAGTGGTCCTAGCCAGCTTCAATCTTTAAAAACAGAGAACCAGAGGCTGTCCTCCACAAACTCAAAAGTTGACTTGAAGTATAAACACACATTCCTACAATTCAAAAAATATGAACACACATTTTTGTCATGTTGATGACCAATATGAACATATTAAGATTCATGTGGCCCTTTAGATATCATGGGGCAGTAAATCCTCCATGAGCTAATTGACACTCAGATTTTTCACTGAATCCCAACAAATCAGCTTTTATATCTAATATAGGTACAAGGAAAACCTTTAAAAGATCTGAGTATTTATGTACTGGGTTGTTCCCCTTGTTACCTAGTCTTGTAATCAGTTTTTCTTTAATAGTAACCCAAAGTTCATCCAGCTTCATAATGGTTCACTTATCACTAGTATACCACGAAACACCCACCCCCAACCCAAAAAAAGGACAGTACAATGAGACTTTTCAAGATGTAATTAATCTGGATTTTAAGTGTTGAAACTTCAACAGTCAAATGTACGTTGCCAAATTTTGTATCAATTCTAGCAACATTTTATCAACAGTGGCTATTGCACAAGTTTCCTGTTTCTAAAGCACATTTAACCATCTTTCAAAATTTTGAAATTATTTTTTTCATGTTGAACCCAATACCCCAGGCAAGAACCACAGGCAAAAACTTACAGCAGGTTCACCTATTTATAGACTCAAAAACATCTAAAAACTTGCCAAAGTAAGTTACATCAGCAAAATAGAACTTTCCTAGGACTAAACCTCCAAATTGTAATTGAATTGTGACTTACTAAATTAAAAAACCACTTTCTGGAAAAGAATTCAGCAATTAATTTAAATAGACGCTACCAACAACGAACAGTTTATTACTTTCTTAAATTGACTACTCCTAATTGCGACTTATTAAAAAAATAGGAAACTGATAAAAGCAGAAACTTGCCAACTTCCCCTTGACAGAAAATACTAATATAAAGTACTTTCCTAAAATAGTAACTTTCCAGAAGTAGAAACAAGTGTAATTCAGTCTTCTTCTTTTCTTTTCTTCTTCTTTCTTTTATATATCTTCAATTGGTTAGGATGATTTTCTTCTTCGAAAAGTGAGCCATGTACTACATCAACCCCCTCCCAAAAAAAATAAAAAATAGTGGCCATTGAGCCAAAGGCCCAAACCACAAGTGTAGAAATGATTATGATCAGAGGCTTTCATGGAGACAATTAAATAAATTTCAATGAGTAAAGGTAGGGGAGACCAACTTGGAAGATTTGGTTTCAGGTCCACTGTTAACTGAACTGGAATCAACGAGTCATCTTGATCTCTTGTCCCCATAACTGCTCTTGAGTCTCCAACATTTCCAATAACAAGATGCGGACCCTGCATAAGAGAAGTGGACCAGATTTGATCAAGAAAAAATCGAAGTATAATGAGCTTCCTTATTCTCTTTCAAAAATTAAGAAAATTAACTATATTCAAGATTGATGTACATTATCACCTGCTTGATCAAGGTAACAGCTGTGGTCCCACTGCAGAAGCAATCAATATGTGGGTGGACTTTAAGTTCCTTATCCATAATCTTAAAAGCCTTCAGAAATGATTCTTGCAGAGTCGTAAATATATCAGGATGGTTCTCACTTTCTTTGAGATCTGTGCACCTCATCTCCTCTTCCAAGCAGAGAGAGGCAGTTTCTTCAGAATTCATGCTTCCCCCAGCACTGCTGTTGTCTGGTCTTGAACCCCCATCTTGGCCTATGTTGACTTCCCAATGGTTACTTAGCTTTAAAGGAAGAGAATCCCTTACTCTTCTAGCTACCATGTGGCCAAAGGGGCCATGACCATCAAATACTCCACAAAAAACAGTGTCCGTCCTTGAACCAAAATTCTGAAAGCATTTTATTATTGACTTTTCAGCAGCTCTAAATAAACAATAATTTCTCAGAAGATAAATAACCAGAAATGAAACAATCTGAAGTTCTAAAACAGTGTGTTCCCTTTGTTTCAGTGAATTCAGTAGATTCATTTACCAAATATTAACCACCTTAGTTTATTCTCAAGAGACCAAAAAAGGCAACATAGATTGCAAATTGTCATATGATTCATGTTTTTCTTCACGTTCTGGTTGATGTATCAGCGAGTAACAATTCAATATAGATATGTATACGTATACGTATAAGAGAGAAAGACAGAGAGAGGAAACATATGGACAGCATTGAAAGTTTTCTGTTCATTATCCAGGGAAACATATGAGATAAATTGGTGGATTTTGAAAAATTGCCGGCAGCACACTTTCTGATAAGTTTCATCAATGAAGTGAAGATTTTAAAAGAAAATATTACCCTCTACAGGAGATAATGAAGGTAACAGAATCATGAAACAGACAGGCTCAAATAACTCCTGTTCTACATTCAAACCTCTGGTCATCAATCAAGGAGAGTGCAGTTTTCTTATCAAAAGGAACGATCAATCACTGCCTCATTAATTAAATCAGAGTTTACTAGGCAGAGCTAGCCAGCTGATGTATAATTCATATTTACACATGTAATGATAGCATAAAGTTCACAACTCCTAATTGAGTTTGAGCTTACATAGAGAAGATAGTAAGCATAGACTTCCTAGCCTCTTTTCAGCAGCTTACTGCACTATGTGCTGGCTCTCCCAACTCTATGTCATCTTACTTTGAGTGGAAGTCAGGGAACTGTTTTGAGGCATCCTAATGTGATGGACTCAAATCTATCAACAGCCAACTTTGCTCATTAAGAAAATATTATTTTGAAGAATGTCCAATCCAATAATACTTATAAAACCTCATTGAAAGCTTCTAATAGGCCTATCTGACAAGCAAACACTCCCAAGAGTCGACTACCAATTTTATCTTCACCAGAAAATCCGTCAATAAAGTATGTTGTGGTCTTTGAGTGTAATCATATGCTGATGAAGTCGACTCCTTATGAATAAGAACTTGTAGACATGCTTTATTAGAGGAGAGCGTTCTGGACCTTAGCATATAACAATTAATGCGCTATCAGTCATTTAGCAGGCATGACTCTTTGATCATGGTTCCCTCTCTGTCTTTTTCCTTTTTGTTTCCTTTTCCAAATTATGAGTACCAGAAAGCCAAAGAAGAAACTTTTTTATGTCATTAGCAACTGAAAAAGAAATTAAAAGTTTGCTAAGGTAATAAATTTCGGGAAAGCCAGCCTTAGATATCAAGGCAGTGATTCCACATCTCTAAATGATGCTCCAAACTGTTTCAGACTTTTTTAGCATAGGACAACCAGAACATTCTGTAACAGAATGAAATTGGCTTCAGCAAAAACTAATCCTGACTCCAGAGGCAAACTCTGTTTTAGTGTGCATTGGCCCTATCCTTATTCCTCCAACTAAAAGCAGTATAACACCAAACAACTACTGGCATTAAAGGACTGGTTACTCCAAAGAGGCAATCAAAACCTACCATCAGATTTTAAAATAACTGAGCAAGCATAAGAGCAACTGATTGTTAACGACACTTGCATTTGGAAAGAGTTCTGCATTTGAAGTATAACAAATAATTTAAGACAGATGGGATTCAGATGGTGGTGCATCAGATCCCAGACTAAAGATAAGAAGGGAACAGAGAAGTATGAAAGGAACACTAAATTACATATAAGATCAAACACAGAAAGCAATCATCCCCAAGTTCAGACTGCCCACTACTTCTGGGTTTTTTGACATCATGACAAAAGAAGCAACAAAGATGTCAATTAGCAATCCACGCCACTGCAATATAAGAAACTTTACCCTCCCAGGTTGATTTAAACAAACAATAGAAACTTCCAGACAAGTTGGGATAAGATAAACAGATAACAAGCTCAACATAACTCAAAACAGTCAAATTTGAAGCAAGGTAACAATGCCTCGAACCAATCCCGAGCATGTACTCAATTAATAACTCATTTATAGTTATCATAAAAAAATTATACCTATTGAGTAGTGAAACTGAAGAATCATATCAAAATTAGTGAAAAATCTATAGGAAAGGCGTGATGGAAGAATAGTAGAACTTGAAAAGAAATGGTAAAACCGGAACAAACCTCCCAGACAATCATAGCGTCCTGATTGGTCCCTTTCTTTCCCTGTTGGGTGAACAATGAAGCAATACTGCAAGCCCCATTCAAGAACATTCGCCCGGGAACTTTGTGCAGCTGCTCTTCTCTTTTAGAATCAAATGAAGAACCCCGAAACGCCTGCCTCTTCCGTGAGTTCTTCCTCGCCTTGTGGGTCCCAGATGCCGAAGACGAAGAATAGGAGATCGAGCTTCTCCCATCCGCCGATAAGCAGGACCCCATCCTGAGGGCCCTGATGAAATCAAGTATGCAATCCAGACCAGCTGCGCAATTCAAGCCTCTATTTTCGACTGGAGGATCCGTCTGCAACACTCAAGAAAAATCTTCTTTACCAATTCAATTTATTTAAGACCAAATAATAAAACTCCTTGATTTCAATCTGATCAGATTCTAAAGGCTTTTTCGATAACTAAAAAAGATATGACTATATGGCCGCTTTTCTTTTGCATAATTCCCAAAAGAGATGCTAAAAGAAAAACTAGATCCATAAAAAAAATTAAAAATTAAAAAAAAAATAGATGTATGCACCTTTCCTCAAACAGCTTTTCTCCGTCTTCAGGATTCCCACCACTGATTATCACGAATAAAGCTAGAAATCTCTAAAAGTGCTTGACAATCGTTACTATTTGTTTTTGATACCCGAAAGCCTGAAACTGAGATACAACCGTAGGAAATGGAGGATGAAATTTTCATTCGCAAGGGAAGTAGTTATCTCCGCGGAAAGTCCTGCTCCGGCAGGCCGCACCATGCGAATTCTTGGAGTTCAGAAACAAGTGATGCCAACAATGATGTTCTGCAATTCCAACTAGCAATACAAAGTCAAGCTTATCGGACCAATTGTGAACCAAAATCGCCCAAAAGCAAACTGACAACGTTCCAAAGTCCACAAGGACAACCAGCTTAAGAGATCCCGATCGGCCCCTTCATGTGCAATACCAAAACGTTATCGCGATCATTGCCAAATCCAAAAAAAAGAAATGACGACGATGGAAGCCCAAATGAATCAAAGTGCTACGAAATCTACCTCCACAATCCCCTGCTAGAGGACAACACGCACACGGATCCCCGCCACAACCCCAAATTCGAAGACAGGCCAGAGTTGGTAGCCGTGAAAACCAAGAGAAGGAAATCCGTCACAAATGGATCCGCGCTCGCCGACGAAACCCAGAAAAAGATCTGTCTCCCAACTAAGAGATCTTCCGCAGGCGTTCGAATCGATTCTGAAGCGTCTTAACCGAGCGAAGCACCGAAAAGACGACGAGGCAAACCTAGAGAGAGAAGCGAATAATGACAGGCGAGATCTGGAACGAAAATAAGGAAACTGGTAGCCTTCGCTTTCGACCTTCAGAGAAATTGACTGGATCAAACTCTACGTCTGTTGCCATTCTCGATTCCATTTGCATGGCGTTCCGTTTCTCGATTGACACAATCGATTTTTTTTCTTTCTCCCTCTCAAGTGTCCACTGTATTTTCCTCTTTTTAGACTCCGCTATTAATATTTTTTTTTTTCTAAATTCATTTATTCCTTCCGAATTGGCGAATTCCAACCCCCCCCCCCCCCCCTTCCCCTCCTTTTCCGCTTTTAATTTATGATTGTATCATTTCTTTCTTCCGTTTTTGCCGTCTTATCCGAAACCAGCGCTCTCTACGCATCCTCTCTGTCCCACTCCGAGCAAATCCGGTATATCAATCAGGCAGAGATGATGATGAATGCACACCCGTAAACTCACCTTGCAGCTTCGTGTCACCAGGCTGAGTCAGTTACCATGGACGAGTCACACGAGGCAAAGGCGATGGTTCAGGGAGCCGCGTCTCATAATTGGATGGATCGTCGAGCGCTTGCGACTGAAAGCAGGAAGGAATAATAACTGAATATTGTGGACCCACAAAAAGGCCCCTTTGCACGGTCGAGATTGATTTATTACGGATAAATCTGATAATCTGCGGTCCACGTCAACACTCTAAGGGCGGGTCTCAATGAGAAGCCTCGCAGGGTAACAGCGTCTACCAAACCTGACCGATGTCTTTGCGATGTAAATTACGAAAATGTTATCAAGATGTGTCAAGCCAATGGCTAATCTAATCCAAATCGACTTAAGGGATTTAATCAAGAAAAGAAAAATTATTTAAACTAAAAACCATTTGATAATTGATATTATATCAATTTGAGCATTAAATAAATAAATATTATCCAAAAGCTGGCAACCGTTATCTTGAAGAATAGTTACACGTGCCCGAGAGCGAGACGGAGACCAAGACCGTGTGGTTAAAAGAATGTTGGAAAGAGCAGAATCTTGAATCAATTAACGTTATTTTAAATTTGCGCGGTACGTGAGGTGCACATGGGCGAGTTACCAAGCGTCTCTAACCCGTCACCCCTAATTTTTTATTAACCGTCTCTTAATTTAAACCCTGTTATAATAATGATTAGTATCTGGCTGCAAGAGGACATTCCACGTGTTTTTGGAGTTGATCAGCAACAGAGTCAATCGACGGATTGATCCAGAACCATCGATTTCATGTCTGCGGCTGGATTTGTTCTGGATGCTTATTTACTGCGTTATTTGATGAGTTACTATTTATGTATTCCAAAATTGTCCTTACGTAGAATCTTCGAGAAGAACGGATCACCCACGTGGCCCACATTATCGGTGAACGTCGTTAACACTAGTGGGCCTCAGAGAAGAGATAAGATGCGCGCTGGGCGGAGCGAACTGACAAAAGAGCAAGTGCGCACTTTAATTAGACTGTTTTTTGTCACGTGTAGTAAACGTGGTCGATTGGGCAACGCCAGCCCTACCAAGCGAGAAAATGCGGCTTGCCGAGGAGAATAAGCGGGCCGGTTCGGTCTGAACCAACTGCGTGGACCAGAAAAACTGCAACAGCGACAAAAGAAGCTAATCTTGGTTCTTAAACTAATCAACAAGAATATTTTCTATCGGAAAACGATTTTTTTTTTTTTTTGTCGTTTTATGTTCCTCCAATGACACAACTAAAGAGTTTGGTTTTATGTTTCTTGTCTAAAGGAATGACATACAATGAATTGACGAGTATTTGCTAAATTCCAGTTTCATTACTTGCACGCAGCAAACTGCAAATTGTCTTTTAGTCTTCTGCCGGCGGCCAAGAAATACTGGAAATTACATAGCTCAAAAATATGTTTGCATCCTGCAGTCAAAACCAACATATTATAACGCAAAAGTCATTGTTTCAAACTCTCAGGCCATGAGCAAATGTTTTCAAAGCTGTGAAAGAACAACCGGAAGTCAAAATCACACTTGGTCAGATCAAATTTATAACAAGTTTCCTAAAAATTACAAGGTATAAGAGTGTAGCAAACTGTGACATATACATTTGAAAGAGAAAAGATTAGTATCCTGTTTGTCTTGGCTTCAATTCATCAATTGTCATACCAGCCAATCCCTTCAAAATCTTTAGCCACATGCAAGCCAGAAACATAATGGGCACTACCAGACCACGACTAATCCAATCCCACAAAAGGTTCCGAGCTACTTGCAAAGCTACCAGATTATAGACATGATTCTATCTAAAATTCGACAAACATACTTCAGTGTTTGTCATTATAAACATCAGTGCACATTTGCAAATAAACTTGCACGACATAAATCTGTACCTGCCTTATGATAACACTTTGGAGAAATCTGTTTTCTGAGAACGCTTAGAGGGAGATGTCGATCCACGTGAATAACTGAGACCAAAAAGGCTCATCTTTCCAATCCTTTTTGTAAATGAACTCATCAAGTTGTAAGAAGAAGATTTCTGGAGATCTTGTTTCATGCACACATGTTCCTTCTCTAAATCATTTAGTCTCATCCGCATCCTTGCAAGTTCCAGTTTGAGCTCTCGATTTTCTCGCCTCAGAGATGCATAGTTATCACGGGGAGACATGGCTGCACTAAGAGCACCACTGCTGATCCTTCTAGACTGATAGGATACAAATTTTGGCTCTTCATCTGGGTAGGAAGAAGAACAGCATAGAGCATTTCGGAGTCTCACTTGCTCAAAATATAGAACTTGGACAATTGCCTGTATAGGGAGTCGTTCATTTTGTGCTGCATGAGCCCCAGCTTCCTGGGAGAGCTTTTGAAAGTCAATGAGTTTGCACAGTTTCTTTCTCTCTGTATCTGATAATCCCTGGTGAGCCTGATATAGATGGACATAAATATAGATGACAATGGTACATAGACTTGCCCCAACATAAACCAACTCCAGCCACCCAAACAAACATATCAGAAAAATAAATTTAAAACAGATTTTCATTCTATTCTGCCACTTTGCCTCAGAGGTTTATAAGATGGAATAGTTTCTTTTTTTCTTCATCTTGAAATATTATCCAATCGAACATCTATATGCAGGTTTGGACCATGGCAGATCACAGCACAAGGCACATTAAGCAAATCCAATATCACAAGAGTTGAATAGTCATTTTGTAGGAATGTACAACAGGCCACCAATGACGGCATGTTCTGGTATTATATTACTACGAGAAGCATATGAGCTATAAATGGATGTGCTATTAAACCCAGCAAAACTGATAATCAGGTTGCTTGGGCTCCAGAGCCCATAACTAATGAGCTTCAAGTGGAGTGCAATAATTTCTCCGGAATTAGTACCCATATTGTTGGATTAAACTGTCTCATAGCCACTTTAAACAAGAAGACCCCAGGATATAATATCAGATCAAATTGTAAATGTCCTGATACCAAAAAGACAAGTATAATTGATCCAAACAGAGGCAATGAATTACAACTCAACAAAGAAAAGATTGACTTTAATAGACAAGGCATTGACGCTAGATATGTAAAGCATACCTTGAGGTATATATCAATGGCTCGATATAGTCCATCATCTGTCAAACGTGCATGACTAGGCAAAATCTCGGCAATCACCATGAACTTGGACAGTTTGAGGTTGGCATCTGGTGCAATCTCTGCCAGGTAATTATCCACTAATTTGGCAACTTTGATCAAGGCAGTCTGAGACGGGGAGTGGGGCTCATCAGATTCATAACCAGAACCATCATCCATATCATCTTCGCCATCATCATGCTGAGAGAAATTAACCAATATCCTATGAACAGTGTCCACATCAAAGAGTGTATCTCCTGAATGTCGGAAGGAGGGAATCAAGATATCATCAAGAGAAGCCATTTCTAAGTGGGCTGCAATTCGCCTCTCAAGATCAAGTCGACAAGCAATACTACAATCATACATAATTGCAGTCCGCAAAAGCCCAAAAAGAAAACTAACAGGCACAGTAAGCTTTTCAACTGGAAGCAGGCCAGCAATCGTCTCGACTACAACTTTCTGCTCATGTGGAATGGCCCCAACTATCTCAACTTTTGTCTGATTTGGTGCAGCACTCCATAGACTTGGTTTCTTCGTCAAAACCTTCTGAGCATAATGCACGAGTGATGCCCCAATACTTTCTGGACGAACCCCACGGCACCTCATGGCTGAAATAATCATCTGATACAAATCTATCCGTAGAACAGAGAGATCTTCTATCCACCAGTCTTCCTCGCATTTTGCAGGCTTGTTCATGTGGAGTCTTCCTGAGCTGCTGTATTCTAAGCGAGAAAAACTAGAAGCTATCTGTTCTGTGCAAGCCTTCGTAGCTATTGCTTCAGTGCATCTGCTAACAATGTTGAGTTCCTCCGCAAGTGGAAGAAGGTTCTCACATTGTTGTAGAACTTCCACACACATCTCAAGGTTCTTGCAGACAATACTGTCAAGGTAAGCTTCAGCACGGGAAAAGAGATTATCTTTTGAGTACTCTTCTGTCATTTCAAGATACTCAGCTACACAACAGAGTTGTGCAACATTTGAAGATGTGATCTCAAAGTTAATGCCATAACAGAATTTTGCAGCCAACTCAAATGCCTCAGCACCTCCAGGTAAACTAAAAAGCTCTACTTTTGAGACATCAGAATCCCTCAGCTCTGCTGCTAGTTTTCTAATTCTTCCACTTCTGGCAACTAGAGGAAACTGCATATAAAAATCTTTAATTAGAATGTCATAAACTCAGTCATATAAGTTGGACAATTATAATGAATACGACAAAAAAAAAAGGACTGAGAAAAGAATGTTACAGACAAATAGGGTCAGAACCAACTTCAAAGGCAATGAAGTAGGAGTTTACCTTATGCAATGCAAAGTTTCCCCCGCACACTTCTATGGTGATATCACTTGGAACATCAGAAAAAATCCTGAAATAATTCATTAGCCAGTTAATATCAGGAAGACACTAACTATGTTAAGTTAAAACAGTGACAAAGGGATATGTGACATTAGAAACAAGAAAGATGACACAATAAATTGAACTGAGTCCAGTCAAGGAGTTTTCCCCTTTTAGCATCATATTTGTTCTGTGTGTGTGTGTGTGTGTGTGTGTGTGTAGGGATATGTGACATTAGAAACAAGAAAGATGACACAATAAATTGAACTGAGTCCATTCAAGGAGTTTTCCCCTTTTAGCATCATATTTGTTCTCTCTGTGTGTGTGTGTGTGTAGGGATATGTGACATTAGAAACAAGAAAGATGACACAATAAATTGAACTGAGTCCATTCAAGGAGTTTTCCCCTTTTAGCATCATATTTGTTCTCTCTCTCTCTCTCTCTCTCTGTGTGTGTGTGTGTGTGAGAGAGAGAGAGAGAGAGAGAGAGAAGGATAACCAAACAATTAAGTGCAGATGCCTCAAGCTTTAGATTTGGGTGCCATTAGCAAAATCTTCAAAATTGCACAGGTGCATTGAAACAAATATCAACTTCACCAGTTCTAGCATGAAGCTATTGGTTTCCTAAGCCATCAATTCTTTACTGATGGAAATAGAAATGGAATAACCACTTCAAACTTTTTGGTATTCTCTCACCACATTTTGGTTCCTTCAATTCATTTTGCAGCTGACTCATGGCAATCCTTTCAGGTGATTTACATTACAGGGAAAAAAATCGCCAGGCAGGATCCTCAAGTTTAATTTCATTAAAAGGAAAAGATTCTCAATCTTAAATGCACTCATCGATGCCAATGCAAAAAGATCTTTCAGCAAGGTAGTACTTAGGTCCCCTGTCCATAAATATTATCCCCAGAACGTAAAAGCTCAGTTGTATTCTATAATCCCACCACTAAAAGGAGAATCAGTCTCATTATAAAGGATAAAAGGTCACCATCTCTGTCCCATATACATCAAATGAAAAGAAGGATATGCAAGAAGAAACCTGGACAACATAGCATATGAAGAACAATTGACAACTAAAACAAAGAAGAATGGTCCTCCCTTATGACACAGACCTATTGATCTACCAGACGATTTGGAGAAGGGCAAGAATCAACAGCTTGAGGTCCAATCCTTTACTTCATAATGAGGATGATCTAGCGATCTTCACCCAATTACACCCACAACATCATAAGAGACCAGCTTTGTTAAATTATGGTATTTCTCTCATTCATAATGTAGCAAAAACTTGGCTCATATACCTACATTTAGGGATTCTTTGGTGAAAGGATTATCATGGAAATGTTTTCCCTGGTTAAGTCATGCCACCACAATGTTATGGATAACAAGGAGCCTTCACTCTACCCATATTTTGCTTCCAAAGTGATAGCCACCACTAATTGAATGCCTTGAAACAACTAAAAAGTGTGATACTCTTTCTGAGTTACTTGATATCCTTTCTCATATGCATCCACAGGATAGTTAAAAGAGCATAAAGAGTAATGTTTAAGGTATGGAAAATGACAATTTACCCATATACCTAAATAGGGTTGTCTAAAAAGGTACCTGGTCACACTCATACAGTAACGGTATAAGATCTGCACAAACCCATGCAAGTTAAGGGTATTGAGGTAGCTCCAACTCCTTATTTATGATCCAAAGACATTTTCCTATCTACACGCTGACATTTTTATGAGGCCTTTTCAATCTTTACAATATAAATTCAAGTTCTAGGAATGTTATAAAGACACATCAATTTTTTTATCAGATATTTTCATATTTGTCAATTTCTTCATGAGGTGTAATTTCTTTAGGACATTAAATAACTTGTATACATATAGAACAGTTTTCTATGCTTTTAGGTGGTTTTACGTAATGCAAATACATTTATATAATTCTTTGTGACTTCAATATGCTATTAAACTTACCTTTGCTTTTCAGAACTCATCTTTACCAAATTGTCCCAACTGTGGACACTCAGTTCCTCAACCTGTTCTTTCATCCCACTAGGTCTTTTAATTTCGTTGAAGTTGCATGGTAATCAGATCATGCTAATCAAGTCCTTCTTAGAGCAAATGAAGAGATTAGAATTCAAAATAGAAGCAAACCTGTGGGTTAGGTTTTTGGCTCAGTGGACACATGAGCTGGTTTTCTAGTGTAAGATCTTGGGTTCAGGTCTGACCAGGGAATGGAGCTGAACATTATAAAACAATAATAGTAGAAGGCACACATTTATCAGCTTTTGATGGCTCTCTGTATTGTTCATCATTATTAGAGGTCTAAACAGGTATAAACAGAATGGGGGCAATGATTTTTCGGTATTCATTTATTGACAAAATCACAGATTCATGTAACTAGTAAATCATGTCAACCAAGTATTTTACATGTGAACCTCCCAAGCATAGATGAGTGTTCCTGTAATTTCCTTAGCCTGACAAAATTTGAAGTCTCACATATAAAAGCAGCCTTCTGCTTTCAGTAACTTGCATATGTAATCCTTGCAATTCCTCTCTGTAGAGTTCCTAAGGCAAGAGGATTAGGTCTCTCTTCAACATGATAAAGCATGTTCTGTAAACATAATTTTCTCGGAACCACTCAAGGTGACTAAAAACCACTTCAAAGATCATGAATCTTAAACATAGCAACAAGAAAGCCATTTCAGGATCTTCACAGTCACCAATCTGGTCCTTTGCATAAAAAAGAATCAAGCCACCCTCAAATCAAGTAATCTTCTACAAGATTCAAAATCTCCAAAAAAAAAACAAGAACTCCCAAGATTTGGGAAATTTCACCATTTCAGTAAAACCTGAAAGAGAATACCCAAGAGTTCTTTTGAACTTTATAGGCCCTCAAGTCATAAGAACTTCTTCAAAGACTTGAAGCAACTTTTATTAATCATAGCAATTTTGCTCTAATGAAAAATTGCCACCTTTCAGATCTTCTTTGTAGATCTCTATTAACAAAACTTATATTTGTCAAGAAACACAGTATGTATCTATTCTAATTCAACTTATGTTCAGAATTTGCACTTCATTTTGACTAGAATTTGAAGCAGGAACCCTTAGATTAAGTCAAAAAACATTTGGAAAAAAGAAAAGGCTAAAACATAGGCCATAGACCTAGATTGGGGCTTGACCAGTTTTCCCATGCTCTTCTAGATGTAGGATTTTACTAACGGAATCCAAGATCCAGACAAAAATAGCTGTCCTTTTTGGGTCAATGAGCTGTAGAGGAAGCCACGTCAATGCTCATGACAAATGCCAGAAACCCAAAAGAAGAAATAAGTACACCAGGGGATATTAATCTTCTTCAGAGCAGTTAAAGTTATCAGAAACCGACCAGAGGAAAGATAAACTGAAGAAAGCCTAAAACTTAAGTTTAACCAATAGATACACCGTGGAAGTTTAAGCTGTAATCAAATGACGAAGGTCTCATGAGATCCAAAGGTACGGACCTTTAAAAGTTTCGCAGATTTGAAGTGCATATCATGGAACATACATTTGCGGAAGCGATCATTTGTTTGTTTTCTATTAAAGAATACTTATCCGGATCGTTGTTTATATGTCCATTATATAGCAAAAGAGACACCCATACATATCTCCTCTTCATTCTAACCATCCGAACATTTTTTATTGAATCTTTCCTTCTGAAAGTTATCAGCTCTCCTTCTCTTTAGAGCTGAGGAATTGATTTTCTTTTTTCAAAACCTCAGTTCATTACAAAATTCAACAATTTGACCCTTCCGCCAGCCCACGGCCGTCCGTACCATCTCAACACCGTAACGAGTAGGTTACAAATGACCAACAAACATCGAGCTCCTCCCTAATCTGCTAATCTTACCTTTCGTTTTCTTCCAACTGGAAGGCAAGAATTTCCTGGCTAAACAAGCTCATAAAGTGTAATGTTCCATGGATTCGATATGAGGAAGGCTCAATCACCATCAATCAACTACCTCACGAATCTACTCGGTCACACTCTTTCTTCCATCAAATGAAGCTCGAAAGTGTAAAAACCAACCATCCATGCAGTCGAGTGCACGCAAGTCAAGGATACAAAACTCTTCAAGTCGAAAACAATTTTGATCGATAAGAAGAAAGGGAAATCATTGGAGAAAACAACAAAGATGAAGAAAGACAACCAAGAAGAAAACTGACCATTCGTTGTATCGCTGCTTGGTGCATTTGGGAAGCGAAAAGTGGGTCTGCATCTTGTCGTTTCTATCCATTTCGAGTCTCCAGGATCCGGGTAGTGAAGGCTAAAGAACTGAGCATAAGAGAATGAAAAGAGAAAGCCAGTGAACATTTTCGTCAAACAGGCGACGTGCAAATGGTCCAAAGTTGGTGGGTCAGGTGAAAAGCACTGAGTATGGCAATGCCGGACCGGCAAAGTGAAGAATTGTAATTAAGTGTAAAACAAAGTGACGAAAACGACGGGAACAGGATTGACCACGAGAAGGAATTCCGGCAGGAAGGAGGAATTTCGGTTCCGCATTGCGGGAATGGGACCCGCCAATAGTAGTCGAAGATGATATCGTCCCAGGTGTTTTAGAACTTTTCCCGACTTTTTTTCAACTTTCACCTGGATGAAGTATCATGGCATATGATGAGGGTAGATTTCAGAAGCCCACGCCGAATTTTCTTTACAATAGTCAAAAGACGGTGTCACACCCTTTTCCGTTACTTTTTCTTACTCGGAGTGAGCAACGGTTCAGTGTTAACACAGATGGAAAAGAAAGTGAAGGGCGGAAAGGAAAAGAGGAGCGCAGCATCGAAAGTCTCTCGTTACCCCTTCGTCCCAGATATTTGAAGGGACTCATAACAGGACATCTGCGGAATGGTAACAGCGAAGGCGCCCGGCATTGCCTGTCCCCTCCCGTAGCTCAGACGCCAAAGCGAAAAACCAGTGATAGTGAATTATGGGAAGGAGCACGACGACTCCCAAAGGATTCGTGGCTGCGCGATTTTCATTTTCTTTATTTAGAAGTCACATTATTTACTATAATGCTATTTACACATCGTTATAATCATAATAATATTATTATTAAAAATGGCAAAAAATAAAAATTTTACATGAAATAAAAATAATATAAAATATAAATTAACTCATTAAATACAATTTTAAATGCTTAAATGAACTAAAGTAAATAAAAATGATTAATTGAATTTTTTGGATAGCATTTTATTTATAGTAAATATTGTTTATTTTATTCCATAAAGAACGAAATAAGAAAATAATTTGCTTTTTAATAATTTTCAAGAAAGATACGATTAAAAAAATACAGTCATTTGGTAACATTTAGCAATCGGAAATACGTAAAAATGATGTTTACATCCACTATTTGCTTCATCATTTCTTATAAATTGTCATAATTACGTATAATTAAGGATAATGATTGATCACCGTGTCTTGCTCGTCTATACACACTGTAGGAGTCCCCGTTAATGGACTGATTAACGAGCTTCCGACTAGTAAACCTTGATATTCGATATGGATAATTGACAGGCCAAATCGTTCCGGCGAGGCTCCCACTCCACCCCATTTTCAATATTTTTTCGATTTTTTTCTTTTTTTCTGGTCTTAATGCCTTGGTCTCTTCAAGCATCATCTTTGAAAAAGAATGCAAGACTCTTGAGAAGTGAAAAACGACCTCAAACGTGCATTAAAACTGGACAATCAGTAGGGATCAAGAAAGATTTTCAGTGCACAGTACAGCTCGCCTGTTACCAAGTAAAACATCTTAGCACGAAACACCAACAACTACTACAGGAAACAACAACAAAGGCAAAACACGAACTACTCCAGGCGATCTGCAGTCATTTCGCCCCATAAGTGAGAAGTCCCTGTGCGAAACAAACAAGACAAATACACAGTAACATCGTTAAAGATCAGGAGATGGAATTGTAGGAAAGAGTCGTGCATGCATGTTTAGAGTCCGCAGAAACCCAGAAAAAGAAGGTTCGAGTGGAAGAAATTTACTTTAGCAGGGTGGGGGCGGGAGGTGGCACTTGGCGGGCAGATCCATGGCCAGTTTAGGGTCAATTCCGAAAATCTGGAGAATGTTCTTGTTCTTATAAGAGCAAAGGCAAGGCATGTTGGCACCTTTCAAAGCCTTGCAACACGCCTCCGAGGGTGTGACCGGCTTCGGTCCAGAAACGCTCGGTTTGCATGCGTACAGACCCTCCTGAGTAATATCACAGAAGCCATCTGCATTGGATCTCACAACCTCACCCCCGATCACCACTACAAGAAGCATGACCACCGCTGCCACCTTCATCATCTTCTCCATCTCCTCACTCTCTTTGAAAAGACTTCTGACGAGCTTAGCCATTAACAGACTTATATAGAGGTTCAGCTAATACATAGTAGATAATTCGTGGCCCCTGAAGAGTGAAGAACGAAGGGTCCCGTGAGCACAGATCTTTGGCTTCATGTGGGGAGAGAGATGAGGTTCACGGGTGAGCATTGGTGATGTGACCAGGCTCATTTGATTTAATTGTTTCTTTTCTCAGAGCAGTTTCGTCGGGTGGCGTGCAATAAAGGAGGTCGCAGAAACCAGGAGGAATTTGAATAGAATTGTGGGCCATTGGGCCAATGGTTTTCTCCTCAAACCAGTGCATTCGCGACCGTAATGAATTCTGGGAGCCAACCCTTCCGGTACCCTGATCGGTCCTGCTATATCTTCTGTCTCTATCGTCGTCCTCCGGCCGAGACAAATAATGAGCATGATCAGAAACGCATTCTTTCGGAAACAATCAGGCTCATGCTCAAATAGCAAGATTCGGAGATAAAGACGAGAGAGAGGGCATAGAGTAATGTAGGCGTGTAGCTACAGATGTTGAAGGTACAGCTGCATTAAAGCTTGCAGAAGTGAGAAGCCATGTGCAGAAATCCAGGAGAACGTGTCGATTGTCGGTTGGTTTCATCGTTTCAGGACGAATGAACATAACTCGACTTCCGAACTCCATATTTAAGGACACGGGATCTTTCATGGAGTTTGATCTCAATCTATTCGAACGTCCAAAGCGAGAATAGATCGTTGTGCATACCATCTCTGCGGATTAAGCTTAGCGGAGATTTTATAGTCTGCGTTGATTTTTATACTGATACTGTGACTGCAGATGCCGCATCGTTGATATCAGCATCTTGGCGGCTTTGATGAATGATACGGGTTTTGTAGTTTGTACATTACGATGCTGACGGTGAGATTTGTACAATTAAAGTTTTTGTGTTCATAAAATTTTTTAAAACTCAATAAGGATGATTTTCACACACAAAATTTATAATAAAAATATAGAAAAAATGTTTTTTTTTTAATTTGATCTAATTTTTTTGGTGATTGTGTTGATAATGAGGGATGGAAAAAAATTCCAACTTATTCTTTTTGTTCAAAACAAAATTAAAAATGAGATACAATGAGAAAATACACTAAAAAGTATGAACACGAGATAATTGATCAAAGATAACAATTTGTTTCTTACTCTTCTTTTTTTCACTAGATATAATAATTAGCCTTAGAAATACGAAAGTCCATTAAACTAATAATCAATTTTTGACAGAGGCAACAATTCACTCTCTTGCTTTGCTTTTGGGCGAGGGCGTCACTTCCCCTCCACAATTAAAATAATTTTGAGTAACTTTAGGTATAAGATTTTTTGAACAAAACTGGACATTACTAACACTCAGATATTGACAACCAAAACGATCATATCCAGCCCACCACCAGGCGATGACTTCCGTTCTCGGTGGCTATCTCTTTTCTTCGAATTCTTTCCGATAAGCAAGAAAAGTTGCTGCATATTTCCCGTGGAAAGTTGCTACACACCACAATCCAAAAATGATAGAGAGTAACAAAATGTTCTTTCTTCGTGGGCGTAATATTCCCAATCAAGCAATTAGAATCAAAGTCGGCATGAGAATAAGAGGAGGAACAGTGAACAGATCGAACACCCTCCAGAATCTAGTCCCTTGTTTGAGGACTCCTAAGAGGCCACGGAAGAGTGCACAAACCCTTTGAATGATTTGGCCAAGGAGACAACCAAATCAAATATCTGTCCCAAGTAACTCCATTAAAGTCACCACCCAGTGTGAGATGGTAGTTTGGAAGTCTCCATTATTGACTATTAAAAGACGAGACAACCAATTTAACAAATTTCCACTCTGGAAGAGGATGAACATGTGCGCCGTTTTCTTTTGCCACCCCATTCTTGGCGCATTCAGCATTTGCCCTCACCCAAATTCAACGCCTCACCGACCGTTATCTCCATTGATAAGAACCCTACACGCCTCTGCTTTCGTTTCTGTACTTTGGGCGGATTAAAAAGACGTTAAAGCTTGCAAGTCACGGCCATGGCAGCCGGAGACCACTGAGGTCGCCATCCATGTCCAATCATGTCACAGGCTTCAGGTACTCGAATAAATTAATGGCAACACTCATGTGGTAGTACTCTCTGCTCCAGTCTCCTGTTAAATAAAAAACTGCAGAGGCTAAAACTGTAGTAGAGTACCACGTTGGTGTAAGTTCACATAGATGGGTCCCGCGGCATGCCCCCAAACAATGAACACTCTTTTTGGCCACACGGTGAGATTGGGTTCTTCCCCTCTTCCCCTCTTGGTTGTTTTTCTTTTGTGCTCAAGTCTTGTTTCTTCTGTGCGTGGCCTGTGTATCAATTCTTTATTTTTTCTTATTTTCGACCTGAGCTCTGCCTTCAACTGGACCGGAGCTGTCCCCTTTCCTCATCCAACAGAAGCACACAGGCCAAATGCCAGCCTGATTTTTTCCCTAAAATATTGAATAATTGATTAAGAATTGAAACCAAAACACCCGTCGCTTTCTCTTCATGCAGGGGATTTCTTCCGCCATGACATCGGAGAGCTCCGGCTGATTTTCTGGAGCTCGGGTCTCGGTCGCCGAGTCCTGTCTCGGCTTCTTTGTTTCTGGGTTTATCTGCTCTGCCGAAGCTGTAGAAGTCTTGCTGAGAGAGGAATGTACTCTACTATACTTCCATTGGGAAATGGTGGTATAGGGCATGAGGACTTGCCGGGATCTCTCGACGGGACGAATCTTTCGGTGGATGCTTGTCTGGTTCTCACTACTGATCCTAAGCCGCGGCTCAGATGGACTGCGGAACTTCACGAGAGGTTCGTCGATGCGGTGACGCAGCTTGGAGGGCCTGACAGTGAGTTCTTTAGCTTATTGATTTGGTTTTCTGTCTTCAATTTTTAAAAATTTTCTGGTGTGCTTTTTTTTGTCGGCGGTAAACATATTCTTTTCTTCAGTCTCTTTTGATTGTTGACTCGTCGGCAAATTGACATTTCTCCATGAGTAACTAGAGTAGACTTTCGGTAAAATCTTTCTTTTTTATTCCAATAATTTCATGGATTTACATCAGTATTTATACACTAAATTACAGTTATTTATCCTAATTTCTCGGATACCTTTGAGGACTTCTTCCTCTGTTTTTACGGATCTGGAAGACCACTCCAGAGGAAGAAGTCCTCCTCTCGAGGATCTCACGCCATCAGTCCCCTTCAAGTTGGTGCGTATAGATCTCATATGCCCAACTTGCCAAGTGAGTTGTAGAAGTTCTTGCTGCATACTGCTCTAGTAAGTTTGTTTGCGAACTGAAATCAAATTATTTTGGCTTCAAAGGTTTTTCTCCATGGCAGGATATGGTTTAGGTCTATGGAAGTCTATTTCACGCCAAAGGCCCTCGAGAATATTGTAGATTTTTTCATCACATGTGACTGGAGATCATACATTTGGGAGGTGTCATTGCCATCAACGTACGCAGTAGTAATGTCGGTGGTCTGGGTCAGGGCCGAAGCTTTGCTCAAAGCTTCAATTATTCTCGTGGTCAACTCGACCACGAGTAGAGGAGATTGAAGGAGTTCAAATACCCCAACTTGTTTTTGCTTGAGATATACATCTCGACAACCTAGGATAGGTCTGAGTCTGGTTGAGGTTGAGTCTTGGTTTGAGTCGAGTCCGGTCCGAATCTGATCCGGGTCGAGTCTGGTCTGATCTGGTCTAGTTCGAGTCGAGTCTTGTCTGGTCTGGTTTGAGTGAGTCCAGGTCGAGTCTGGTCTGATCCGGTCTAGTCCGAGTCAAGTCTTGTTTGATCTAGTTTGGTCTGAGTCGAGTCTGGTCCAAATCTGGTCTAGGTCGAGTCTTGTCTGGTTCAAGTCAGGTCTGAATCCGGTCCGGTCCGAGTCTCTGGTCTTTGAAATTAATTCCGCCCAAAGTTAGGAAGCGGAATTAATTCGACCATCGTCGTCCCTGCGACGCTGGTTTTTGAACAGCATGGAACGAGAGATCTATTCAACATCTCGGCCCACCGCGCTAGGTAACAAGATCCAGGAGCGGTTCGCGGGCGAGACGCGTCAGTTGGCCCAGAGGTCTAGCTCCATGTTAAAGCTACCTAACTCCAACCAGTGACTACAGTTTGATGCCTTCAAAATATTTTTGAGGAATCTCTGATAGTGATGGCAATGATGAAACACACTTGAACTTGTGCTGCTTGTATTTCCCCTTGATTGCCTCCAAAGTGCAACCCTTTTTATTTAGTTGCAAATCATGTTTAGCAAGGATGCAATCCTTTAGCTTTGATGGTTTATAACCCGTATGACATTGAAGACTAGCATTCCAGGGATGCATCTTTGGATTAACTGTAAAGTTTGAAACAAATTTGACTGAAGCAGCTATGACAGATGGTAGGAACTTTGCACAACCATAATCTACTAAGCTCAACTCTGCTAAGTAATAACTCAGTAACTCCAGTTGCAAATTTGTTGACTTGGAGTTTTCTTGGGCTGCCATTGTGAACCTCCTTAGAAATGTCTTTATAGTAGGATTCACCATTTCAAAGTTGAGTGACTTGAGCACAAAAGTTTCCATCTGAACAACTTCTTTTTGCGTCAGTATTATCCGTAATATAGCAGAAGTCTTCCACATGTGGTGCACTAATCTCTTCATATTTTGAAGCGATAACCATGCAAGTGACAACAAGCAATTGGAGCTTCTACCGATTGATGGCATGCATAGAGAGGTAGCGATCAACATACGAGACTGTAAGATAAAGAGTATCTAGAACTAGCTTATATTCCTCAACGATGTCAACTAACCAATCCACCAAAACCCCCCTCATATTTGTCATTACATCATTTTGTGCCGCTTCAATGAAATTGGGCAAAGGCCTTATCTTCTCCTCCTCCATTGAGCGAAGATACTCATAGATTGCAGATGCATAAGGCCCGCACGTCTACGGCTCTTTAGTCTTGGCATCGATGTCCACTGCAGCTTCTGGCTTCTTATCCTTCTTCCTCGATCTGGTTTCAGGCTTCTCCGTACCCGAAGCTAGACGAGACCCCACATTGGAGACGTTGGACAACTCGCCCAGCACGACGCGTTCCTTGGTCGCCGGCTGAAGGGCTTTGAAGGTGGACCTTTCTCCTGTGCCAACCATGGCGGCTGCAGCCACTCACTTCTTTGCCACAGGTGTGAGGCGGAGGCAGTTCTCGCTTGAGCATGTGATTTGATCGCGGTGGAGGTGCCAATGCGGGAGGAGTGGTTGGATTCTTGAATGCAGAATTAGAGATGTTTTGGAGGTGATTCAGGTTTGAATTCCAAAATCGGGTCCACAGCAGGAAAGACAACACAGGGAGAAAAAACTTGAATTTTCTCCCTAAGTCATCATCGAATGCAGGAGTTTTTCTCCTGCAGTCGTCACTGAACGGGTTATTCCTGCTTTGATACCATGTTGACTTTGGGTAAAATCTTTCTTCTTTATTCCAATAATTTTATCGATTTACATAAGTATTTATACACTAAATTACAGTTATTTATTCTAATTGCTCGGATACCTCTAAGGACTTCTTCCTCTGTTTTTACGGATCTGGAAGACCGCTCTAGAGGCAGAAGTCCTCCTCTTGAGGAACTCACGCCAACAACTAGTTTGAACAGAGTTTTCATTGACCGTGTTTCTTTATTTTATTTTTTTAGGAAAATGGGTATACTTGGTTTCAGCTGTGAAGTGCTTGTGATTCTGTTTACCATTTCAATGATCTGTCTAGAAAGATATTTTCTTGATTTTAGCAATTGAATGTTGAACTAGTGGTTGGTCTCAGTTAGAACTTGTGATGTCGCTGGAAGGGCTTGTTATTACCAATGGAATGACTATTTTGTTTAGCGCTGCAAGGAGTATTCTAGTGCCAAGACTGGGTTTGATTTTAGCAAAATATAGGCAACACTCTTAGGATAACTTATATCATTCTCATATTATGACAAAATAGGTAAATCTTGGAAAATACTAGTGAAGGCTTGAAGCATATCTTGAGTTCTTTGAGCTACTTTGAAGTTATTGTTAATTCTACTTGACCTCAGCAAATTAAAATGGTGCCATTCGGAGGAAGAATGGCAGGGAGCATGTGAACGACATATATCAAGCACAGTATATTACCTGGAATGACTGTGGATGCAGTTATTCTCTAGCGGCTAGACTATAAAAACTCTATACTCTACTCTTTTGTGATATACTCAAGTTCTTATGTAATCACGGACTTATTTTCTTCATTCAATATTTTCTCCAATTGTTAAAGGCTTGGAGCTCAGGCCTGGCTTTTGATTTGAGAGAACAAGACGTTTTCTGTCAAATTTGTCTGTGACAACATATGTACACCTATCTCTTTCTTGGATTGTCCTATAGAAGAGTGTTCATCCTTGTTATTCTCTCTTTTGAATTGCTGCCTATAAGATTGCCAGTGGTTGTTTTTTTTGGCTACCTATGTGCAGTATACCTCAATAGTTTATGAAATTTCTGGAAAATGGTTCTCTGCAGCGGCGCCTACTGTTTGATGTTGCACAACAGATGAGTTGAGATCTCAACAATAAGAATTTCATGTAGTCTGCAATAATGTTTTGTTTTGATGCTGGAATTCTGTCAACCTTTAACATCTGGCATACAATTGTAGGCATGAGAAATAAAAATAGTCAGTACGAACTGTCTGGTCCTCTAGAGTGCCCTTTCACTGTTCTGTTCAATGTCTAAGTAACAATTTTCATAAGAGGGTGAGCAAAACTGCTAAAGTGTAAATAGGAAGGAGAAAAACCAAAGAATAGATCAATTTGGACTGTGATAAAAAAGATGACACACTCTATCCTCTCTTTGTTTAAGATTTTTTTTTAGTGTTATAATTCATAGTTTCGTTGTCCCACGATCCCCCCACTATTCACTTATGGTCTTCTCCCAGATTGAGCTCGACCGAATATGGAAGTTGTAGAAGAAACTTGGGCCCGGCTGCTTGCTTGTGGTGGTGCCTTTAGAGCATTATTCCCATTTCTTATTCTGGTTACCTAGCTAGGTCGTATTGATTCCTATGAAGCGGAGACCAAAGCTTTCCTAACAGCTGTCAAAATCTTCAAAGAAAAGCTCTTGGATTCTGTTGAAATATGTGTCCAGGAGCATTATGATCATTTTACTCTATATATAGTTTTTATTTTTGAGAAAGATTTGACTCTATATGTTGTTTTTACTCTATATGTTGTACCCCTCCTGGGTCAGATGTCTTTAGGCTTTTTCTAATTTAGGTTGGTACTGTTTTTAGCGATATCTAATATGTAATTATTGAGTTATGAGGTGTTTAGGGATGAGGATTATTTTAGTCCATTCATGTAGTATTTTTAAGTGAGTCAATAAAAGAGAGGTAGAACTTGACTTTGACCCCTAATGGCTGCTGCAGTTTCTTGAGCAGCTTTCGCAAAACTTCTCTTCTTCTCTCTGTCTCTCTCTTCTACAACACAATCTTCAACTTCTACAGGTTCCTTACTGATTGAGGCCAACCATAAGTTGGTTTTTGGCTGTTGTGAAACAAAATGTACCCTTCTTTTCAGTCTTGGCACATGTTTGAAGGAGATAAACGACAGTGCCTGCTGTATTTCTCTTTCTCAGTCATGTTCTTCTGTCAGTGTGTTGTCCTGTAAAGATTGAGCAAAGGTTAGGGTTGACATCCAATTCACTGAGCACACTTCCCCTAAGCACCCCTTCAGATGCTTCTCATGTTGGCAGGTGTAAAAACACTTCGTTGTAATTGATTTTATTTTGCAATTGGTAATGAAACTCTTATCAATAAAAAAAAAAGCAAAAGTAGTCTTCGAGTGAGTACGGATTTCTAAAGCATGTAGATATGAATTCCTTTCATGGCAAACACTTGACAAACTTGTCAGTTGTACAACTTAAGCTATTGAAAGATGAATAGTATTTCTTACGTGTGACCCTTTTGAGAAAAATAATTGTGATCCCCATTTGTGTGTTGTGTGTGACAGCATTCTGGTTAAAGGAGTTTCTATTGTTGTACTTCCTAGTCTTTTTCGGTGTTCTTGGAATCCATGGCTTCTATCTTGTAAACATGACCATCTATTATAGTTAGTATATATTATTCATGTTCAAGAATTTGTGCCCAAGTATTTAACGATTTCAAGCTACTCAAATTTTGAGATCGTGAATTTCTATATTGTTTTTTTATTAAAATTTTGAACAATATGTATTAGTGTTTTAACAGAACTGATGATTGGTTTTTTATCTTCAATACCTGCTCCTGGAGTTTAATTTCCCGTCTCTAACCTGCAGAAGCGACACCAAAGACCATCATGAGAACTATGGGTGTCAAGGGCCTTACTCTTTATCACTTAAAAAGCCATCTTCAGGTTTGTTTCTGACTCACCTTCCTCGGGAGGCTTTAGGTGCATATAAAAGGCAGCATAACTGAAACTTTCATTAGATACTTGGGTGTGCTAAAAACGTCATGCTTAATATAGAAGTTGTTAAATGAAAGAAGAAAATATAACTCTAGTAAACTTCACTATAGAGATAATAGCGTGCAAGAGTGAGACTGAGAACCGAGTGTAGAAGATTGAGCATTCTGAATTGTTAAAGTGAGTTGTCAAACTGAATTACCAAGATCAAATCATTCCTGATGAAAATCACAAATTCAATTTCAAGAATTAAGAGGATGTGGAAACAATTCTGTTTAGCTTGCACTTAAACTAGAAAACAACCGATAAAATTACTAAAAAAATGAAAAGTGTAAGTGCTATTCTCTAAGATGGGGTTAGTTTCACAAATCCACTAGAAATATAAATTGAAACAGTGGTCTGCACATTTAAAACCTTTCAACTTACTAATTGCTTTTGTCAACCAAAACTTCTGTAAAACTTGCATAAATTCGACTTTTCAACCCTAACAGCCGTTCAGTGACTAGTAATAAGCTCTAGATCATAACCAATAAAAATGAAAAAATGTTTTATGTGATACGAGAAAATCAATATAGGCCTATTCTATGTTGTCAGAACTGTTGAGGAAACTTGCTGCACGTACGATAATACATTTTCCTGATCCAGAATCTGGAAATTTTGCAGCATGGTAGTTGATTGAGTCTTCACAGGTTCTGTAGAGAAAGCTCAAGTTGGGGAATTTGACCTTGTGACCCCCTTGACTGATTACTGATTGCGTAGGTCAATCAGGTCTTTATGTGTTCTATCTTCCTTAATTCTCAGACTCCTTGATCTGTTTTTATGTGAATTTGAACATTCCATGCTGATTTAGCTTCCCCACTGTGTGAACTAGCTCCTGCGAGGTTAGTGGCATGTTAACTGCTTTGACCACTGGATTCCAGCCCCTTTATTTTTAACTGAGAAATGAAATTCGACATTGACCATGAAAACAATCATTTGCTACACTACAAGCTTGAAAGTCATCAAAACACTGGGTGCAAGTCAAGAGGTTGGAGGGAAAGTGTTGTTGAAGTCTAGTGCTATAAAGACTCGTCTGACTACTAACTCGATGTTGACCACTTGTAAAATAAGCCTAAAACCAGCATAGTTACTTCAACTAGCGCATGTAGTTATATTCAACCTCCTTAATTCAAAACCTGATCAAAAGTAGTAGTAAGTGCATTATTATAGAAATTAATCATTGCCTAAAGGTGATGGGTCATGCATGAGCTGAACAGAAGAGCACATTGAATAATCAGGTAGAATTTAGTAAACGGATGATGCTTGTAAAGCAAAGGTGGATTGTGTAATTGTCTGAATAGCCGCATTATGACTCTTAATGCAAGGTCCCAGATTAAGTCTCATGGGTGTTTTCAAGTTTCTTTGTGTATTTTGATGTAGCATTTATTAAAAGTGTAAGCTGCACTGTCAGGTTAGTGTTGGGGGACAGGTATTGCTTCTAGACTTCAAAAAACCACAATACCATGAACGTTTTAAGATCTCAAGCTTTCTTCAATTTCTGTATGCAATCGTTTGGTCCTCAAAAGAAAGGGGAGCTCTAAAGGATCACTGGTTTTCTATATACCTATATGTAATAAGATCCAGCTTTTCCATGTGTGCAACATTTGTAATGGTTGAATGCATTTTGTTCATGATTAAGTGAAAATATTGAAATACCAGTTGTAGATGATGGGGCACATTTTGGATTTATCTACCGACCCTTCTGCATTTAATGATGCCTCTAGTGTGATCATTTCCTCCAATAGCAGTTTAGGATATTAGTTTAAATGGTAGTAGCAGTTTAGGATATTAAGTTAAATGGTCAACAAATCCATGGAACCAAATTCTTAATCAAAACCAACTGACACTTTTTGCAGAAATACAGATTGGGAAAGCAGTCATGCAAAGAATTTGCTGAAAACTCCAAAGATGGTAAGCCTCTTACATACATACTGAAACCTGCATTTCATAGTGAAACTGTACTCTGTTGTTGTTATACCAGTTATTGTCCCTGGTATGATGCAGCTTTCTTCTATGGATAAAACACAGAAGCTCTTTTCATGTCTAGTGCATTTCTTCTCTTTTATCAAATTTGTGAGTGAAAACCTCGTTTTGTATGCTCTGTAGATAGCAACATTCAGTAAGGGCTGATTACTCCAGTTTCAAAAGATAGAAAAGGACTTGAATATATCTTTTTTTTATTGAAAATTTTGGTAAGTTACCGCTTAAACCTATTTATGGATGAAGGGACCGTATAATATTGTTGTTAAAAGGTAAAATCTTTCGAAGATTTTAAAATCCTTGTAGTTTTATTTCTTGAAAATTGTGCTGTCAGATAGTTGCTTTTTAATATCCAAAAAATATACTATTTTTTTCAAAGAGAAAAATATAAATACTCATTGGCTAATGTGTGATGATTGCTAACAGTACTTCACTTGCATTATCCATGCCTTAGTTGTTGTACAACTGTCCATACACTTTTTGCCAATATAAGCATTTGTGCTTTGCAGCTTCATGTGTTGCAGAAAACCAGCCAACAGGTTCATTGTCATCTTCATCATCAAGAATGATGACTCAGGACATGAATGAGTAAATATTTTCCCCTCTATACACCTTTCTGTGGACACCTTGTTTGTTGTCTCTAAATTTCCTTTTGTTTTATTGCACAGTGGGTATCAGGTGACTGAGGCATTACGTGTTCAGATGGAGGTTCAGAGAAGACTTCATGAACAGCTGGAAGTCAGTTTTCTCTTCTTTGATAGTTGTGCTTCTAAAGTTTTTCTTAGATAGTTTGAGTGAGACAGCTGAAACCCCATCACCTAGTCGCTAGAGACAGATTAGAAAGTTTCAAAATGCAAAATGTTGTTTATAATGCAGTTGGTGACTTATAACAATTGATTGGAAGCCTGCTCTCTGAAAGGTTTTTAGAGGGATGTCAATGACAAATCAGAGTTCTTGTACCCTGTGCTTCTGCTATACCAATTCCTACACTTTAAGGGCTTACAAAGTTCGGTTTCTTCCTCCTTTGTTCTCTAATATAGAAGTCCTTTACTACTACAGGTTCAACGGCATCTCAATATTCGTATTGAAGCTCAAGGCAAGTACCTTCAATCTATACTAGAGAAAGCCTGCAAAGCATTTACAGATCAGACTGTGGTGTCAGCAGGCCTAGAGGCGGCAAGGCAAGAACTTTCTGATCTTGCAATCAAGGTTTCTAACGACTGTCTGACTGTTCCAATTGATGGCGTTAAAATGCCATCTCTTTCCGACATAGTTGCAGCTTGTCTTGATGACAAGTCTCTGAGTAGACCTGCAGGCCAAGTTGGTGACTGCTGTGGAAAGTTGTTGGACATCATTAACCGAAAGCCCCGGAAGGGTGTCAATGGTGGGTTCGCAAAGTACACTGAAGAAGAGGCCAAGAACAGTCTTTGGTGATGCAGAATCTGGCTGGGGGAGAGCAATGCACGACAAGGAGTGCAGTGGATGACGAGCAGCATTTTGATTTGACTTAGTTCAATTTACTACTGAACTCCTTGTGGGATGGATCGGTTCAACTAATTTGATCCCATGTTAGTTTGGGATATGCAGTCTTTATTTGGCTGAAGCTTTACAATCATTGTAGCTGTAATAGAGAAGTGGCTTCCACCTTTAATCTAATACATGTTACCTACTTGACTTAGATCACAAGAAGCTGGTGTCAGTTGAATGGTATGTGTAAATTTGCTCTACAAAAGGTAAAAATATATTCTTATATGACATTGAAAGGAACCCTAGGGATATTTTATGACATTCAAAATGCGACTGTGATAAGGTTTGATATAATAAGCTTATGCTTATGCTTATGCTTATGCAATCTTCTGGTTGTTGATTTCCTAATAGTATTAAGCTTCATGATTAAGGCTAAAACTTTTATTTAAAACATTTACACTTGGGGGAGATACCCTAATATTTTCAAGAACAGTAATGCTGTTGTAATTAGCCAATAAATAGTGTTACTATATAATAACTAGATTGCCTACGATGGAAGAATGTGGTAGCTGCACAAATACTATCTACATGGGATTCTAATTCGTGGTAATGGATTTCATGAACTGTAAAGAATGAATGAACTCTTCAAAGCTTGCCTGGGTGAAAACACTTAAACAATTTAACAACCCCATGAAGAAATTTGAGAGTAGAGAGAATTAAATCAAACCCACCTTCACACATCTGCCCGGCAGCCACTTATTAATAGCTCAAATAAAGTCTTGGCAGCGTTCTACCAATAGAAATAAGTAATGGCAGCTGCCACAGTAAACCACTAAGAAAATGACATAAATTCAACCTAGTTTTGCTTTGCTTGTTAGTGATCGGTTACTCATACTCCATACGTGATATCTGGGCATGCGTTATCTAGATAGTTGATTGATGAGTTCAAAATTTGAAATTTGAGGTTGATGGCCTATCTAGATGGTTTAGGTGGGAATTTTTTATTGGTCTATAAATAGGTATTTTTCACTTAAAGTACATGATGAAGGACTAAGAGTTTATTTTATTTTTTTTGCTCAAACTAGCGGCATGACAATTGGTTTCAAAACAAAGTGATTTCCTTAAAACCAAAGTTGGAAATTGGTCAAAACAAAGGTAAGAAAAAAGTATCCGAAATTGACTCTTGTTTAACTTCTTTTGAATTTAGGTTCGAGAAGGTAGAGTGTCAACACTCGAGTTGGGAGGAGAAGATTCAAGAAGTGACGGATGTTAGAAAACGTAACCTTGAAGCGGTATAAGGGTTAGAGGACGATGTGCATGTCGTTGTTGCAGTTCTAAAGGCGGTACTCACAACGATCTTAACGAGATGTGAATGAAGTTAAAAGGTATGCGAACGAGAATAGTGATTCTAGAGCAAGTCATTTTGAATGGGGAAATGGTTATACGCACATAAATATCAAGGTTCTTGAGCCTAAACCATATGGGGGTGTACAAAATCCGAAGGCAATCAGAAACTTCTTATAGTGAGTTGAACAGTACCTCAAAGCTTCAAATCTCACGGATAAGGAAACAAAGGTTAGTACCGCATATATATTTTTCATTGATGATGTTATCTTGTCGTGGAGAAGAAGATCTAGTGATGTCGAGGATGGTAAAAACTCGGTTGACACTTAGGAATATTTCAAACGCGAGTTGAAACATCATTTCTTTCCCGAAGATGTCGATTACCTAGCTTGAAAAGAATTGTGTGCATTGAAGCAAAAAAGGACGATTCATAAGTATATTCAGTCTTTTACTTCTTTAATGTTAAACATTTCTAATATAACCGATGAGGATCAATTGTTTTCTTTTCTTGAGAGACTTCGTCATTGGGTTGAACAATAGTTGAGGCGTGGAGAGGTGAAGACGCTTGCAACCGCTTTAGCCATGCATAGAAGTTGATGGATTTTGTGAGAAAATCCGATGATAATGCCGCCACATCTATGGATATAAATTGGAACAATGAGAACCATAAGAAGAAGCTTAATTGGAGATGAACTTCCAAAAAAGATGAAGAGAACCATAAAAATCGAGAAAAGAAAAAGAACTATACTTAAAAAGGTAATCCTAAAAATTAAAAGACTACTTTTTTTTTGTGTGTGAAAGAGATTACTTGGTGAAAGATTGTCCAAGTAAAAAGAAGTTACTAAATGCTATCAAAGTGAACAATGGAGTCGGCAATAAGGTGACGATCAACATGTTGAAGAACATCGAATTGGTTCATTGATGTTGGTCGACTCAATCCGAGCAATAGTAGAGAAATCGGTAAGGCCTAAACTAATTTTTCTTGATGTGTTTCAAAATGATGGCAAGGTGAAAGTTCTCGTTGATTCGAAACCCACAACATCATCTTGGGGGAGGAAACAAGATGATTACACTTAAAGGTGGGAAATGGCGGACAATTGAATAAAAGTTGTTAATTCTGAAGCCAAAGCCTTGCTTGGGGTGGCTAAGCATATTCATGTCATCAATGGAAAGTGGGTTGGATTTTTAAATTTTATTATAGCTCTTGTGGATGATTTTAATGTAATCTTTAGGGTGAATTTTCTTTGTAAAAACAAGGGCCTTTATAAATCCTGTGTGGGGATGAGATGGATTATGGACGTGGAAGGACATTTTGTAATTTTCGGTGTAGGGGGGCTATGTAAAGGGGAAAACTACAATGCTTTCAACCCTCCAACTTAAGATGGGTCTCAAGGGTGGAGACTCTAATTTTCTTGTTTCTTTGGCAGGTGACGAACACTGGGTTAAAGATCGATCTATGCCAGAAGATTTGCTAAAGAACTTGTCTTCATGGAGGGAAGCTGTAATCATGATCGGGGACAATCAAAGTGCCAAAATATTAACTTTGGTACAAATCCGCTTTGATGCAAAGGCGTTTCAAAAGTAACTTGAGGAGAAGCCAATAGACTGATTTTACGACTTGGGCACGTTCATGTTCATACCGAATGAGTATGTGGCGGATGACGCATTTTTGACGGGACTGCAAACTATTGTGTCATTTGACACATTTTCACGCAAGTTTGGTAGGAGCCCAATTAACTTGCGTTTTGCCAAACGAACAAGGGAGTGCATATGTTTGATAAGTATTTCTTCTCACCAATCAAGGAAGATAATGCAACAAGGACGTTTACATTATTGCAACGAGAGAATGATACATGGACGTGCTGCCCAGTCACGCGTGTGGACCATGCGCTCACACGGCCCAGTGTGGCCCATGCATGTGGGCCAATTCATGCCTGACTGATGGGTTCAAAATTCAACATTTGACGTTGGGGACCTATCAAGACAGATTTGGATAAGAGTTTTGAGGGATTTTAGGCATCTAGGATAATATTTGATTTGTCTTTCTTATGAGGGTTTATCCCTCCTTGGCCTATAAATAGGGCTTGTAAATCACTTATAAACATTTTCAACTTCGTGATTAGAGTTTCCCATTTATCTTCTTTTCACCAAAAGTAAGTTAGGTTGTACATTGAGGGATTAGAGTTTTTTCTTGCTTGATCTAGTAGTGTGACAACTAGGGGTCGCATCAAATCGAGCGGCTCGAGCTCGTCTTGGTTCCGGCTCGGTTCGATTCGGTTTATATCAATCTCAAACTGAATTTGAGATTGGGATCGGGCTCGTTTAAGTTAACAAACCGAGCTTGAGCAAACCATGGTTCGATTCAGAAGCTCGCGAGCCTATTCGTTAACTTAACGAGGCCCTAGCAACGAGCGATGGAGTAATGCTTCTTCGACTCTTTGTGTTTCATTATTTAGATTAATTGTGATTCGACAACACAACAACAAGTTTGCTAGAGGAAATGGGGATTTGTGGCATGGGAATATTGAAAGAAATCGGAGTGCAATCTACTCCTTTAGATAAGTTTTGGTTTTTTGTTCAATTTTGTTTTCTTATTCTTTGTTTTTTCTCTCCAATCTTCTTCCTCACCGATAGAAGTGACATAATAGAGGTAAGTTCTTTTATTTTTTATCTTCTATTTTTTTTTTGGTTACCGATGGAACAGTGATTTTTTTGCATTCTGGATATGTTGTATTCCATTATTTTTTCTTCGATCTTGCATTAAAAGTGCTATGGACGAACACCTCATGTTGTGTCAGGAGTTTTTTCCTACTCATAGGTAATGGCTCTTACCGTTCTGTTGATTTTTCTGTTTTTTCATTGTATTGTTTTGTTTGTGTATACGTGCTATTCCCCCAAAATGGATGGGTTGGTTATTTTATTTTCATCATGGAATCCGCAGTGCCCTATTATTTTATTTTCAGAGCGTTGGTATGAATTATTTGATTCTTTTGACTCTTTTGTTTGTATTGTGCCCTATTATAAATTTTCATAGTGCTGGTATGAATATTCACATTACTTATAGAAATCTACGGTGTTGATTAAGAAAATTTTGTTCCACAATTTTCTTGAATGAGACACTTTCAAAGTAGGAATATCGGACCTTTATCGTTGTTTAACATTTTTTGAGTTGACAATGGCAACTAGACATACAAAAGCTACTCTTACTGTATCATAATAATGAGACATGCATGTGATCCTGGTCTTGTGTTGACAATAGCAGTTGGACATGCAAAAACTACTTTATGTATCATAATAATTAGATAGTGATGGGATCTTGGTCATGAGTTTTCTATCTCTCCTTGCTGCCTATTCAATATCGTCATATTTTTAATCTTTTCTACTGGTTAGAAAGTTTTGTTTATTTTTTATTTTTGGAATGTGTAGTAAGTGGATATTTATTTGCATGCCCAATACTCTTTGCATGGTTATAACAACGAAACATGTTGTAGAGATGTATGCATGTTATTAGTAATAGAAGTATGGTGAAAGGTGGGAAGTTGTTTGAGTCATACATAGTGATCGCCAACATGGGAAATGGGAAGAAAAGGTAGGCCACTTAATCGGTCATCATAATAAATTTAATTAATAGATATTGTCCTATATAGAAAATTCTGGAAGTCCAAAAGATTAGGTGAGACCAGACCAAGTAGCTTGTCTTCAATAGATGCAATTTTTTTGTTTTGGTGGTGGTGTTTTAGCCTTGGAGATAGATAATTTCATGCATGGTTAATGTACAGAGGTTATGCCCAATTTTATATAGAGGTCATGTCTAATTTTATGTAAAATATATGCATAATTTTGTATAGGTTCGGGCTAGACTCAGCTTGATTTTATACCACCTCGGGACAACAAAAATAAATGTGTGATGTGCACTTCAGAAAGTAAATTTTAATATTTTTATCAGAGGAAAAAACCAGAAAGTGGGGGAATTGCAATGTTTCTCGTGGGAAGGGAACGTGGGATTGGTGTTCTCAATCAAATTGAGACTAATCGAACATGGGAAACGTTGTCAAAAGAATATCGAAGAAACAAAAGGAAAGAAAATGATAAAATAGAGAGGATATGGTAAGCAGAGAGAAAGGTGAAGAGTTTCCATTGACCAACCCAAAAGCAGGCAATCGAGGCCGCCAACTACCCAATACCCACCACGCATAAATCCGACCTTGATCGTTACCTATTTTCGTATGATTTTGTATTTTGTTTCCTGTCGCCTGTCGGGGCCTTAACACACTCGCTCTCTCCACCTCTCCCTCTCCGAGCGTCTGGTGGCTGCCTACCGACCCCTTTCTGTTGCTCTCTATCTCTCTACCCTCAGTTCCTCACTCGATCGCTTGCTACTTCATACCCTCTTGGCAGCGACGGTAGATCCGTCAACCCATCTTCGATTTTTAGTAGTTGAAAAGAAGAAAATACGAGATGGGTGCCGACAGTAAGGTGTTCACCTTGGCAGAAGTCTCCACGCATAACACAATCAAGGACTGTTGGCTCATCATCGGTGGAAAGGTATTAGAGATTACAGATCCATTCTCTTATTATTCTTATTTTTCTTTCTTGCGTTGAGCGTTGTCATATTGTTGCTCGCTGGGTATCAACAAGCGAGATTCGTTGAGGTTTTTGTGTTGGAATGTATGTCGACTCGCGTTTGTATAGAATTTTGATGTTCATGTTTTGATAGATCTGAGAATCTGGGTTTTGCTTTCGTTTCACCCTACTGTATACTGCGTGCGTCATGAACAAATTCTACCTGTAATTTATTGCTTATGGTATCTAGGGGTCATTGCTGAAGGGGTTTTCCTTATTACTTGTTGGATTCGTATTATATGTCTGGGGGATGCATGTTATTTCAAGGAAAAGACTAGACTTTTATACAGATCGACGTTTTGATTAACGACTAAAAATGTGGCACCATTTATTTTTTTTATATTTCAGTTAATTTTACACGGGAAATCTGGTTGTCGGCTTAATGTTTTTTTCACTTTTTCCAGTTCATTTGAGCTTTCAAAGATGTTGGATGATTTTGAGAGATAGCAAGTTTTGTATCAGAGAGAGCTTGAAAAGGCTGTACTACAATCTTAAATGTCCACAGAATCGATTTGCCTCAAAAGAGGCATATCGACTTCATTGAAGTGTTGCAACTCCATTTTTACATTTGGAAGCAGGAGGGATGAAGCGCTCTGACAAGTTTAGCATCTTACTGCCCTGGTGGCTTTGTTCCTATTGGGATTTGGGTTCTATATTATGGCCCTTCCATGTACTATGTCTGATGTGAGTTGTTAAGATAAGTTTTTTTTCTGAAGAAGAAGAAAATGATTCAAAATATGACGATGGCTTATCCCTCCATGATTGGTGGGAAGCAGTAATCCGAACTCATGAAAGATCTTTGAGTGTATGCAAGGCACATGCTTTTTTTTATTTCTTTGATCTTACTGAGTAGCTGAGTTTTTTAGGCATGACTTTGCTTTTTTAGTGCCTCTATAACCATGGGTGGGCAGATCGTATAAATTGAACCAGCTTGATCTCATGTTCCATTTATTTAAAAACAAGTTGGATGATAACTGTTTGCACTGTTAGAACCATTTGGACCTAAAATTTTCTCTTTTTTAAAGGAATTAGATAAAAAATAAAAAAATATTGTGTGATGAATCATGCTTAATCTATCCTGCCATATGGAACTTTTTAAATATATAATATCCTACCCTTTTCTCAAAAACAATCCTATATCAAGATTTGCTAACTTATTATTTTGTGTTTTTTGCATGAACACATACTACTCTACTTGTGGCATCATTTGGTTAGACCGAATAACAATGGTTTGAGTAGGTTTGGATGAAGTGCACATGTTTTTGGATCCATATACATAATGGGTTCTAATACATTCAACATAAGGGGGTAGAATGTGTCTATTAACGGTTGCTCGGATTACTGGGATGTCTACTTGATGGCAGTTGCATGTGGTGAATTGGTACATCCTGTGGATGAGCAAGTAGTTGGATCTGCTCTCTTTGCAACTGATTTATTCGGTAGATTGAGATGTCCAGAGTGTAAACGGCTTGTTGGATCTGCCATCTTTGTTTACATATTGATTACAACAAAGACGCCATGAACCGACCTCAGGACCTTGAAGTTGAATATAATATTGCCTATGCCCTAAACAGGAGAAGTAGAGTTTTTAAATTGATGTATGAAACGTTCGAGAGAAAGATGTGGGTGCTGGAAGTGATGATAATGAAGATTGAGATGTTCATTTTGTGACACATGAATCAAAGAGACCTTGCTTTTTTTTCTCAAAAATTTCTCTATGGTATGCTTATAAACTAGATGAATTGCAGACCTGAGGTAGCCTAATGCTGCTCATTGTCATTAAGAAGAAAAAGGAACCTAGTATTGGGTGTGTAATTCATTTTTTAGAAGGTTCTTGCATGACTTGGCAAGATGTCACTGCCGGACTTCAATTTTTTTGTCCATTATTTCTTTATTTATTATGAGATATTTGACCACACTTTTGTGGTTTTGCAAGGTATAAGTATGCAGTTTTCAAGAAAAAAAAGAATTGCCTATTATCATGTATTCCTAAAACAAAGACAGCAGCATATTTGTATCATTAACATGTGATCAATTTTACCACCTAAATCGCAAATATTTTCCTTTGAAACTTGAAGTTTTATATCTTACACTTGTCTCTTAATTGTACCCTTCACTGCTATTTCTACATTGTAACAGGTATATGATGTAACAAAATTCTTAGAGGACCACCCTGGAGGAGATGAGGTTCTATTATCTGCTACAGGTAATGTATGGTTTACTGAGACACTGTTTGTGAAGAGGCGAATGGGTAGTGACTGATGTACGAGTCATCCTGCATTATAACATTTAACTTTATCTATTGTCATTTAAAAAAAAAACTTTATTTTCTTTGATCCTTTTCATGCTGACTGATGTGTCTGTGGCTTCTTATGCATCCACATTACCTTAACCCCCTCTCCAAACTCCAATATGTGGGTTCTTATGTCACTAATGGGCCAATGATTTTGCAGGTAAGGATGCAACCGACGACTTTGAAGATGTTGGGCATAGTACGAGCGCAAGAGCCATGATGGATGAGTATTATGTTGGAGAGATTGATGCTGCAACCATACCCACCAAGGCGAATTACACTCCTCCCAAGCAGCCTCACTATAACCAGGATAAAACCTCAGAGTTCATCATCAAGCTTCTCCAATTCTTAGTTCCCTTGGCAATTTTGGGATTGGCTGTTGGTGTTCGCTTCTACACCAAATCAGCTACTTAAAGAAGCCTCCCAGGGCAGGAGAGCTGAATGCATGGGACCATATTCAAAGAAAAAATGCTTGGGAATAGGGGGCATTCACAATAAGTGGTTAGTTGAAAAATAGAACTGTGGACTCTGCAACTCATGTCTGTGTGGTGACTCTAGGCTTTTTGTCATCGATTGTTGTTGCAATTTATATCTTTATGGCTATAGTTATCACCTTGTTTTAATTAGATATGCGATGCCTGTCATTCTGAAACTTACAACTATTTCATCCACCGCCTCTCTCTCTTTCCTTTTTGTCTGCTTTCCAACTGGAGAAACGGAGGAATACAGAAGAGAAACTGAAGCGGGTGAGAGGATGAGACAAACCAAATGTAGAGAAGTATACTTTAATGATATTTTTTATTTTCTTTTATATCATGGTAGATGGTATCTTGGTGTGACCCTATAGATTCACCTGGGCAATGGTATACTGTTTGTGTAACATTAATCTGAATTTCGCTGGTCATTTTGGAATTATTGTTATGAACCCTGCCTGGCCTTGCTTCAGTGACCACAGTTTAGTTTCTGAGTCCTTAAAAAGTGTTTGAGTGACTGATTAAGAGTAAAATTCTGTCAAATTTTGCATCAATGCCGTGCACCAAGGGAAGAATGCAGTAACACCGAGCAAGAGAAACCACCGAATCGTACCTTACACGATAGAATCTGCCTTTTACCTGTTCTCTCTTCTGCCAACGCCAATAGAATCCAGTGAGACGGACGAAGAAAAGGCGCGGATGTGAAACTTACGTGCTAGTAACACTTCCTTCTTCGGCCGTGATAAATTAACCGACTCGAGTTCGATAATAATGGCGGATGTTATGAGTAGAATGCACTATAAATTGCTAGGCTTGTAGCTTATAATTTTCCTTCCGAGGAATCGGAACTCCATGCAGTATCCACTCGGAAAAGGGTAGCAGCAAGGCAGCCAGCCTCCCACCAACTGAGCTCCTCTACTCTAATCCAAGCCGTTCATTCTTTAATGTCTCCTTGTTCCCAATAACCTCTACCAGGAGAACAAGTGTCTCTGAACTCCGAAATTAGAAATGGTCAGAGTCAACGACGAGATGCACGAAACGGACGGGAAGGATCTCAGCGATAACGAAGACCCGCGGATGACTCCTTACTTCTTAGCATCGGATAGTAAAAAAAAAGAAATCATGGGGGTAGTTCTTGAAACGAACCGCGCCAAAAAAATTCCGCATGAGGACAGGCGGCGAATGCGAAGTTGGCCGAAATAGGTAACGTGACGTAAGCGGAAGTTGACACGTAGCATTGCCGCCGATTCAGCAACAAATGGAGACAAAGCGTGCAGAGGAGATGGAAGGAGGAACAGCACAAAAAAGATAATTCGTGTTTTATTTATTTATTTATTTATTAAGAGCACTAAAAGTAAAAACTGAGCTGCTTCAGAGGCGCCGCTGCGGCCTCCACACACCGCGCTACGTATGGCCGCTGGCGCACAATCCGGAGAGCGAGAAAGAGCAGTCAAGCACCCACACCAGCCTCTCTCTCTCTCTTGAACGCCATTTTAAAATTCAAATGAATGAGTTCTGTGTCCGACTGAGAAGCAAATAAGATGCTTAAAGATTCATCTCTCCGGTGGAGTGCGATCGGCTTGGGCGTCTAGGTTGACTCTCAGGAGAAGGGGGTAGTAAGAGTAATAGAGCGAGCACTTGTTGGCTGTTTCTCTCACTAAGTTCAGCTTTTACGGTTTTGAACTTATCTAAAACAGATAGAACGAGAAAAAGAGGAACCAAACGAACGTGAGGGAAATGGGATCTTGACGTTTTCCTACTGCAACTTTCACCCGAAACCAGCACTTGGCGGTCCCGCTTTGATTCTCTCTCACTCTTTCTTCACATTCATCGTCTTACCGCCGGCGATCATTTCACAGATTGAAACCCTAATTTGGGCTTTCTGTGTTTTTTTTTTTTTTTAATCTGTGATGCTGGTTCTGTTATTTTCCTAGTCGTAATCACATGCAAGCTTGGACGCAGACAGAAGTCGCTTTCTTTGTAGATACAGCTGTTTTTTGTTGTAAATGATACAGAAACCCTAGTATACTGTTCCCTTCTTTACTTTATATTAGTTTTTGTAAAGATTTTAAGAGGATGAAAGACATGCAAATGCATGAAGTCGGAGATCTTCGGGAAGAAGGGAAGAGGGAGGAAGAGATGGAGGAAGTGAGCAAAGTGATGAGCAGAGATTTAAACCATCCTTTGGAGATGGAGATGGATATAGCGGGTGAAGACTCCATCTTTTATGGCGATTTCCCTTCTCTTCCGGATTTTACATGCATCTCGTCCTCTTCCTCGTCATCGTCGTCGTCAGCTTTGCCGACTCGCTCCACTTCTTCGTCCTCCGCCTCTTCTGCGTGGGCTGTTCTTAAGGCCGAGCACGAAGAGGTGGGTGACATGATGGGAGAGTATAACGGGGATGGGTCAGTGGCTCCGCCTGCAGATGGTATGGATGTGTTGGACGAGATAGCTGACATGGGTATCCTTGATGATAGTGATATCTGGGATCCCACGGCGTTGTTTACCGAAGAAGAAGAAAGTAACTATGGAGATGGCCACCAACTGGAAGAAGGAAACCCTAATCGTTACCATCAGGACCAGGTTCTGGTTCAAGACGAGGAAAGGGAAACGCTGAGACAGGAGAAGCCATCCGAGGATCTTGCCATGGTTTTCTTCGAGTGGTTGAAGACGAACAAGGAGTCGATATCACCGGAGGACTTGAGAAGTATCAAGCTTAAGAGATCGACGATAGAGTGCGCCGCCCGGAGGCTCGGCGGTGGGAAGGAGGGTATGAAGCAACTGCTTAAACTGATCCTAGCATGGGTGCAGAATCATCATCTTCACAAACGGAGAAACAGGGAAGAAGAGATGAATGGCCTCCAATACCAAAACCAGACCCACCCTCGGACGTTTCCTATGCAGATTCCGGTTTCAATCTCAAACGGGAACCCTCCGGTGGATTCCTGCTTTTGTCCCTCGTGGATTAACCCCTCGCCGTACCTCACTGATCCCGCCGGGGTCCCAGCCGCCGCCCCGGGTTACCCTCCAATGATGGGTTACATGGGAGCAGCAACACCCGCAGGGAATTTCTCTCCCTCTTCCGAGTACCACATGATCAATCCTAACACGGGATGGTCGGCGCCGTTCTCTCACTATGGCACTGCTTACGGTACCGATCCTCCTCCCCCTCCACACACCTATGTCGGTTTCGCGAACAATTACACCCCTGGACAGATGTTTCCCAGCGAACAGTTCGCGAAAATGGCGTCCTCGGCGACGAAGGAAGCGAGGAAGAAGAGGATGGCGCGGCAGAGACGGTTATTCACCCACCACCACCACCACAACCGGCATCAAAATCAGCACGCGTCAAGGCTCGCCGGGGATACTAATTGCACCAATACAGCACAAGCAGGGCAAAACAATTGGGTTCTGTACCCGCCATCGTCAGCTCCGACGGCATTCGCCCAGTCCATGATCTCGTCAGACGGATCTGCAGCTCCTCATGCGGACGCAACCGCCATGCAACAACGGCAGATCTCCTCCGACAGGCGTCAGGTCTTTTTCAATTACAAGTTTTTTTTTTTTTAAGTCGGTGAAATTGATTTATTAATGGGGGATTGGATAAGTGACGGAGAGAATTTTAACGACACGCAGGGATGGAAATCTGAGAAGAACCTGAGGTTCCTCCTGCAGAAGGTTTTGAAACAAAGCGACGTGGGTAACCTCGGGAGAATCGTGCTGCCTAAAGTAGGAACCACTTCTCTTCTTTTTGTTAGGTGGATAGCGTTACAATGTTTTCGTAATAACATTTTATCGTCTTCGAATTATTATTTTTTTTCTCAAAAATTTTACAGAAAGAAGCAGAGATGCATCTGCCGGAGCTGGATGCTAGGGACGGCATTGCCATTCAGATGGAGGATATTGGCACATCTCGGGTCTGGAACATGCGGTACAGGTATAATATTTAATTAAAAAATATCTTTTCACCTTCTTTAAATCTCCGATATTAGATACAAAATGAGATCCTTTTTTCCATCTTCTTTCTTGAGCTTTTGTTTTTCTGTAAATCTTGTAGGTACTGGCCGAACAACAAAAGCAGAATGTATCTTCTGGAGAACACAGGTAGGATTAGAGTGTCAGTCTTTCAGAGCATATCTATTTGTCTTTCCTCTTCGTTAATTACTATTTTGATCTGTTATCTTCGTATGTTGAAATTTTTTTAAAATATGGCAGGAGATTTCGTTCGATCGAATGGACTTCAAGAAGGAGATTTCATCGTCATATATTCAGACGCTAAATGCAGCAAATATGTAAGTTCATCGGCTATCATCATCTTCAATTACGATCAGTTCTCCCAATTTCAGATATTCTTTCTGCGTTTCCTCATATATTACAAATACTGCAGATGATAAGAGGAGTGAAGGTCAGAAAACCAGAACTAAAACCAGAGACTAAAGGCCCAGTAAAGGCGGTGAAAACCTCGACCTCAAGCGCAACATCAGAGGGCATTTCTCCGACCTCTCAGCAAACCGGTTGAGGAAAACCGTTACTGAGTACGAAGAAGAGAAAGTTAATCTGCATCGACACTGTGAAGGTATAGTTAATGCAGCGCCAGCAGCTGTTTGGGAGAAAATCCATGGTTGCTTCGGGTGGTATCTCAGCAGTTGAAAGGAAAATTGTAATGTTAATTTTCTTCTTGTTTTAAACTCTGTGATAAGGTATGAAATGCTTCACATGGAGTGTTGTAATTTCTAGATTGCTGCTTCTGTAGAATTCTGAAGTTTTATGATTTGTAACTCTGTAACTTAACTATGAGGAACTAGGTTTGGCAGTTCTTGAGTTGCTTGCATGTGTTTATACTTTATAGGTTTTTACCTCCAAATAATAAAAAAATATAATATTTTTCCCTATTATATAAATGGGTGTTGATTATCCTCTAAATGCTTCTATAATCTCCATGAAACACCTTGATTAGTCTCTTACTTTGGCACACCAAATACAAGAATACGTAACCAGATACACGAACAATACAGTATAATACAATATACGATGTATTAGCCTTTCTTATACAAGCTTTCCCAAACGTTCCAAACATCTGCCATTTATAAGATTTGGAAGATGTGTTAACTCAGGAATTTGACTGGTTATCCATTCGAGTCTGTAACCACGACCAGCTATACATTTTCTGTATGTCAGGACAATCCATCGAGACCCCTCGCTCAATGAACCAAAAGACTTGGTTTTTCTAACCCAAGAAAGACGTTGGAGGTGAAGTGGAATGAATTCCCCCCGTATTACCTAGTGCATCAAATAATGGCGTTAGTGTAGAAAGAATTGAATTGAAGTGAGATTACATCATTTCATTCGCTAAGGCAAAGACGAGGGAAAGTTGATTCATACCTATTTTGCGAATCAACCACTTTCCTCACGCGTTGCGATCCTTCAAAAAAAAATTTCTCCTCCCTCCTTCCCTCACTCCCTCTCCTCTCCCTCTCATCCTTCGTCGCAGAGTAAGGGAGGTCGAGCCTCTGTCGCAGATCCTCTTGGCCTCCCTCACAGAGTACGGGAGGCCGAGCCTTGGCTTCCCTCTCTTCTTCTCCTCTCCCCCTCCCCCTACTCCCCACCCCGTCTGCCTCCCTCTCGACCTCCGTCGCAAGCCTCCCGTCTTCTCCTCTCTCTCGGCCTCCTTCTCGACCTCCACTGAATGCCTCCCGTCTTCTCTTCTCTCTCGGCCTCCCTCTCTTCTCACTCTCGGGGTACTGTCGGAGCGCCACCTCCGTGAGGAAAACAGTTTAATTTTTCCTAAGTTAAAGAAAAATTAAACCATCGTAATAAGAATAATAATTAATATTTTTTATAAAATAATTATTTTAATTTATTTAATATATTTATTTTATAATTACTATATTAAATTAGTGATTTAATAGTCATAATTAAATTATTTGATAAATTGTGTTGGTTAAATTATCCCATTGCTATAATCAATTAAACCAATGGTTTTAAATTTTGTGACAATATATTATTAATTATTAATACATAAAAAATATATTATGTTATTGATAAATATATTTATTTACTTATTATATTTATTTATTATTATTATATTAAATTAGTGAGTTTTAATGTTAAAATATTTCTTATGTTATTAAAAATAATTTATTTATTTATTATATGCACTTATGTTATTTTTTAATTTTTTATTAATTTTTAATGATTTATTCTAGTCACAGGTAATTATTGTATTAATTTATAATAAACTATAGTCATTAAGTAATATAATATAGTTTTTCATTAATTAGGATATTAAGATATTTTAATACTACACATTAAATCATTTATAAGTGTAGTAACCATATTTATTTTGGTTAATTATCTGTTTAGGTATATGTTCTATTTAAGTATATTATAAAAGGTTACCCGTTCTCTTATTTATATCATACTTTTCGTTTGGGGGCACTAACACTGGAATCTGTTTTCCAGTGCACTTGAACTCGTCTATACTAACACCCAATGATGAGTTGGAAGTTGAATCAATTCATTTAAGTTCAATTCAATTCTTCACTTGAATTCAAGTTCATTCTAGACTAACCCCCCCCCCCCCCCCCCCCCCTTATTTAATTTCCCTGCTTTGTGGCTATTGGCAATGCAAATATTCTTCAACTATGGCTGCGTTTTTCTATAGAAATGAAAAGTAAGTCTTCGCCTAAAAGTAGGGGTGGCATCGAGTCGAGCCGAGCCCGAACCTGCCTATGTTCGAGCCGAACTTGATTTAAATATTTTGAGCCAAGCTTCAAGCCGAACTTCGTCTCAAGCCTAAAATTGTTATCGAGCTCGAGCCCAAAAATTTTAACCGAATTCAAGCCGAGCTTCTACATATATTTAAAACTTTTCAAAAAATATATATATATAAAATAAATTGTATATAAAATTATGCATATATTTTACATAAAATTGGGTATGACCTCTACATAAAATTGGGCATAACCTATATATATAATATATGTATAAGATTGGGCATGACCTCTACTTAAAATTAAGCATAATCTATGTATATAATACTCATATAAATTTCGGCATAACCTCTACTTAAAATTGGGCATAATCTATATACATAATACCTGCATAAACACTCCATAAAATTGTTTATAAATTCCATAAACACTCCATGAACTTGTTTATAAACTCCATACACTCCATACACTACATAACATTATGAATAAACTCCATACAACAATCAAACACAACAAAATTAAATGAAATATCACAATCAATATACAATCACCCAAATAAAAACTATAAATCCTTTAAATAAAATGCTATTACTATTAGAGACTTACTAGAAAATTAAAAGAAATATATTAAATTTTTCTTAGGAAATTTAAATGGACCTCTTATTACATTTTCTAAGGAAATAAATAAAAATTAATAATTAATCTAATATATTATTATACTTATCGATAAATTTTTAATCAAATAAAATGTCAAATACAAAATTGCTATGAAGATTGCCTCATGCTAAAAGGATTATATCATCAACTGACAAATACTTATTCAAAATTTTTCTATACAGTTTTCGAGCCCATCTCTGCAAGAAAATCTTACTTAGAAAATTATATGATTTTTTAACAAGAATTTGTAATTAGAAAAATATTTTCAAAAATCATGAGGCACTAATTGTCCCTATATTTCTACTAAAAATTTTTTTTCAACATTTATTGAAAAAAACCACTAATAGTCTCTAGAACGTATTTATACTAAAATAACATTTCAATTTCTTCAAGAGCCATGAGGAAGGGACAAAGAGTTTTATTTTTTTTGCTTGTTTATTATCTCGCACGCAGGGGTGGCTTCGAATAAATTATATATAAAATTATGCATACATTTAAAAAAAATAATGATAGAGAGGTTCAGGATTGAATTTCAATAATGGATTAAAATACACCAATATTAATATTTTTTACTCCAATTGTTGTCTAGCTGGTAATCTGGCCATAAATTTACGATGGCCTCCTTAGTGCCCCTAGATGAAAATTTATATTCTAAGAAAAACTAGAAATATTTTTCCTACGATACATATTCCCAAAAAAAACCTTTAAATAAAATCCTATGACTATTAGTGACTTATTAGAAAATTACAAGAAATATTTTAAAATTTTCTTAGGAAAGTTAAATGGACCTTTTATTGCCTCTTATAGGGAAATAAATAAAAAATAATAATCAATCTAATATATTATTATACTTATCGATAAATTTTTAATCAAATAAAATGTCAAAAACAAAATTGCAATGAAAATTGCTTCATGTTAAAAGTATTACAACATCAACTGTTAAATACTTATTCAAAAAAAATTTATACAGTTTTCTATCCCATCTTGGTAGGAAAATCTTACTTAGAAAATTATATGATTTTTAATTAAAAAATATTTATAAAAAACATGAGACACTAATGGTTCATAAAAACTTATTTCTATAAAATGTATTTTTAATATTTTCAAGAGCTATAAGGAAGGAGAGTTTAAGGAAAAAGTTTTTTTTTTTTTTTACTTTACGATCTCGCATGTGCGAAATCGCACGTGCGAGATTATCTTCGCGCGGGGCAGGGGGGAGATTATTTCTCCCCTAATTTCTCCCCTGAACTTACTGGTTCTGGTTTTCCACCGAGAGTCGAGACGATGCGGAGGGAAGGGGGTTACGACGCCGGGGAGGACCTGTCGTTGGGGATGACGGTTGCAACAGCCGCGACGACGGAAACAGAGGCGACGGCGAGGAGAGGAAGAAATTGAACGGACGGCCGTAGAGGCGGACGGCGGTAGAGGCGGTGACAACCGCCGACGGGATGGGATCGGCGGTGATGAGGGGTGGAAATTTTTTCCCCCCCTTGCTCTCGCTCCCGCTCCCGACCCGATACCGATCCCGACTCAGTTCGAGCAGGCTCACGAGCCTACGAACCGAACCTGGCTTCGGTCGAGCTTGGCTCGTTAAAGTAAACGAACCGATTTCAGAGCTCGAGTCTACCGAGCTCGATTGATAATGAATCGAACCAAGCCGAAACTAAGCCGCTCGAGAGCCAGCTCGGTTCGAAGCCAACCCTACCTGAAAGCAACAGGACCAGTAAATTAGGACTCTCTTGAATCAAATGATTTCTCCTTCCAACACGTTGAGCGCAACTGGGTGTTCCAAATTAACGACCATAACCGACCAGCTCTATATTTGCTTTCATGGAGCCCTACTCGTCCATTTCAGCAAAAGATTTATCTTGACTTTTCAGTGTTTCTACATTTAGATAACCCTTCCTTGCACTACAAGTAGATAATTTTTAGGTGTAGGCCCTCTTTTGTGGCACTACAAGTAAATATTTTTTAGGTATAGGCGCTCTTTTGTAGCTCTACAAGTATAAAATTTAAGTGTAAACCCTCTTTTGTGGTTCAGGATAGAACACTTATCATTTATCTGAAAAAGAATAACCAGTAACATCTTGCTGAAATCAAGACATCATAAAAAACATCTCATGAAAGGTAAAAAACTTATCTTTACTCATCGAGTCTTCGGATTCACGCTAGCCTAGTAATGAAAAGTTAAGTCTTCACCTAAGATCAACAGGACTAGTAAATTAGGACACTCTTGGATCAAATGACTTCTCCTTCCAACACGTTGAGCGCAACTGGGTGTTCCAAATTAACGACCATAACCGACCAGCTCTATATTTGCTTTCATGGAGCCCTACTTGTCCATTTCAGCAAAAGACTTATCTTGACTTTTCAGTGTTTCTACAAGTAGATAACCCTTCCCTGCATTACAAGTAGATAATTTTTAGGTGTAGACCCTCTTTTGTGGTTTCACAAATGGATAATTTTTAGGTGTAGACTCTCTTTTGTAGCTCTACAAGTATAAAATTTAGTTGTAAGCTCTCTTTTGTAGCTCAGGATGGAACACTTATCCTTTATCTGAAGAATAATCAACCAGTAACATCTTGCTGAAATCAAGACATCATCAAAAACATCTCATGAAAGGTAAAAAAATTATCTTTGCTCGTCGAGCCTTTGCTTAACCATCAAAACCACATGAAGTTTGCTAAAATTCACTTAATCACTACTTTAATGTCGGGATCTTAAACCTAACCCATAATTCTGATACCATGTTGGATTTAGGATCCCATGATAAGGTCCTTAACCAAAAAGGTGAGAGAGGAGAGAAAAAAATAAGGGATTTCCGCGGATCTGAATTCAAAAACAGAATCATTGACCCTTCCGTCGCCGCGTCTTCGGATTCACACAAGCCCGGTAATGCTCGCATGACATCAGCCCTAGACAAATTGTTGAAACTCAAAATCACAAAAATTACCCCTTTAAGTGGGGCCCAACAGAATGTTGCGGACGTATGAAAATAAACTTGTGATCGCAGTGTTTAATTTAGTCAACTCTAAGTATCTATCGATTACTCTAATTAACTCGAAATTTGATGCATGCATTGTGCTTCCCGCTTCAACCCTTGTGGCTTGGTTCATAATGTCAATGCATCATAGTTGACAGCACGACATGGGCCTTTTTTTTTTTCTCTGAAACGTGCTGCCGTCCATCTAAAGTCAAGGGGGTCCGATATCACAATCTAGTTTAGAAAATAATAAATAGGTTTATAAGAAATATAATTCCCAAATTAATGAAGAGTAATTACTAATTACTGAAATTCCGCCCCTCCACCGAACCCCACATCACACCTACGCGGCACTGCCGTTTCCGATTTTTATGGGTCCCCCCGTGAATTTGAGACAATAACCGCACGCGAGTACGTTCAATGTGTCTACACGGTTGGGCCCGCAGCTGGATATGCATTGATCTCTGCCGTTTCATCCGTCCATTCAAAAGCTGGGTTGGGTATCTATCCACTGTCTGTGTGAAATAAGTAAAAAAACATAGGCCCGCGGGTAGAAAAGGGCGAGTGAATGTTGATTACAGCCAGGAATTAAGGACCAAACAGGAACTTTGCCAATTATGGAATATTTTCTCTGTCATCGGAAATCTTTAAAAACCACACCTCTCTCCTTGTCAGGATACCCAACTCTCCTCCTTGCCTCTCGTGAAGTCACCCCTGAATCTCTCCCTCTCACGGCAATGGAGTCATCGCCGTCTTCTTTTTCTTCTCCTTCGGCGATTTTCATCTGCGTGTTCTCTCTGCTTCTGCTTTCAGTGCCTACCCACTCCGCCAGCTGCAGTTCCCAGAACTTCCCCGCCAACAGGGTCTTCAAGCTCTGCTCTGATCTCCCCACGCTGAGCTCTTACCTCCACTGGACCTACGACGCTTCCAACTCGTCGCTCTCCATAGCTTTCGTCGCCTCGCCTTCGAAGCCGGATGGCTGGGTCTCCTGGGGAATCAACCCCATCTCCCCCAACATGGTTGGCACCCAGGCACTGATCGCTCACCGCTCCTCCAACGGCTCCATCATCGTCCAAACGTTCAACATCAGCAGCTTCAACGTTCAACCCTCGAACATCTCCTATCCGGTTTCCGGCCTCTCCGCGGCGTCTATAAACGGCAGCCTGGTCATCTTCGCGACCTGGGAACTTCCCAAGGAGACGGCCACCATCAACCAGGTTTGGCAAGTCGGATCCGCCGTCAACGGCAGCATCCCGAATAAGCATGCCATGGAGCCGGCCAATCTCAAAGCCGTGGGGAAACTCAACCTGCTTAGCACCCCCAGCGGACCCTCCGCCGAGTCCCCATCGTCGTCCTCCTCTTCTCCCAAATCCAGCCCGCCGTCCGCCTCCGCCGCCAACGCCGCATCCTCGTTGTCGTTGCTGGGTCTCGTCGCCAGCATTGGATTATTCCTGTTCAATATCTTCCATTAGTGTAAGTCGTGATATTTTTCCATTGGAGGTCGGGGAGATGGGAGACCGGAGAGAAATTTAGTATCTTTTATATTTTCTTATTTCGCGTGTTGGATTAAATTTGGAAAAATAATTACGGGTATTTAAATCATACTTGAATGAGTATTGGGATATGATATTAGGGTAATTGGAAATTATGATTGCAAACGTACCGGAGGGAGTGGGGATAACACGTGGAAAGACGATTCCCGGATCTGGTCACAATGACGGCTTTTATGTTTCCGGGGTTTTAACCTTGGGGGGCGGAAAGATTGATTATTTGACCGTTTAATCCGGGACCCATTCGCGAGATTTGTTTGATGCCTCCTCGTGACGAGTAGCCGTGGATTTTGAGGTGTCAGCCCCTTTCATTTCAAACAATTAATACTTTTGTCGACTTTTTGTTTTGATCCATAATTTGAACCCTGTAAGTGCCGGTGCCCGGTTCAAACCTCTACCGGTGAGACTGCATTTAAGAGCCTCTTCTGCTCTTCTTCCACTTGAGCGCGTTAGCAGTAAGGTAACAAACAATAAGAACAACATTTGGGCAAATAGGGAGCACTCCCTCCCTACAATGGAGTGCTAAAGAGAGGAAGTTAAAACTGGTTGACCCATCCAACTGGCAAAACTGAGTCTCTTTTAATCTTAAAAAATTGAAGACAAAGACAGGTTTGCTGGTCACTTTGGACCTGGTTTTGTTCAATTCAAAATGACTGGTCTTATCCTAGTTTTATTACGGTGATTCAAGAGTTAAGACAGGTATCAGGTTGACTTACACATGGCTGGGGAAAGAACGAACGAGAGATCAACGAAGTTACAGTTCTCAAACGTACTGAAGCCATTGTTGCGTTACCAATCGTGCATTGTTCTGCTGTCCCTTTGTGCTGCGTTTTGTTTTCTTTCCGTTAATGTATAGCTCCCACTAGGAAATTTACAGTCTAAACCGTCGATGATCCGACGTGAAAAATGGAATGTAAGTAACTGGACAAATCAGGGGAAATGGGAAGTTCAAAAAGCTCCAAAAGTTAACAGTTAGCGTTAATGGCGTTTAGAATCTTGTTTACGTTCACCTGCAATAACTCACAGATCACCGCAGTTTACACTGGAGCACCAGAAGCTACTCTCATACTATCCACTGTAATTTGCTGTACTAGGACAAAGATGGTGGCTAAAGGTGAAAATCTTTCTGTGACCTCGTTGATTACGCAATGATTCGCAACTAGTGTAATTGTGTAAAGCTATGATTGACTGATTTCGAAAGTGAGAACCCAAGTTCCAAAGTCTGGAGATACTGTCAAATCAGTTGAAACTGAAGTAAAAAACGATTGGAAAATCGTTAAAGAATGTCAGAAAGTAACCCAAAAGTTCTGAAAAGGTACTCCACTGCTGAGATTGCAGTTCATACGCAAATGATTTTAGCGATTAAAAATGAATAAAACGGAGGAAGAAGAAAGATTTCTACGACCAAGTGGCGTCGCCCGGACTCGAACCGGGGACCTTCAACCAACCATACCACGACACCTGCCAAGAGAAACTGACATCAGTTAATCGTCATGGTGGCGTCTGCAACGTGACGACAGAATCCTCCCGGAGTGAAGGAGCGAAGAGTCGGGCACTTCTCTTGTCATCTTCGATGGTGAAAACGCCGAAATGGACGCTTCAACGGCCACTTGAACTCCACCCTTGGCCTTCAATTTCTAAGTTAAAGATCGGTCGATTCCTCCCTGAATGACAACAAAGTCCTCAACGCAATCCCTAACCGACGCCTCCGGTCCGACCTCAGCCACAGCCAGTAATGATCCGCCGTAATAAAGAAACCAGCGTTAATTAAGATTTTGAAAAGCAGGAATCGCCATCGATAACGTCAAACTAGTTTGGATTTAATGAAATAAAAGATGAAAACAAAACCGTCTTCAGAAACCCCGCTGGAATTTTTCGTTTGGTCCCACGATAATTCATTTTCAAAGAATTAAAGAGAGGATATGGGTCTTTCCGCTTCAATCAAATGGGGTCTCTGTAGATACTCAACTTGATTTTCCGTTACTCCGCCGTTGCTATCTGCTTTCATCAGCTTTCTCGCAGAATATATGGGTCTAGAACTGTCAACGGTATCTCCATGAGATCGTAACAAGTCACGACCTGCAACGTCCTGTAGAGACACCAGGATTCACTGAAATGCGCAGCACTAATCACGCTTTCCGGTTAAGAGCTACTGGAGGTTAAAAAATGTTCCATTAATGGATGGACGATCGATGGAACGCCATTGATGAAGAAATACAACTGTTAAAGTACTAAAGCAGATTTACACCTCAAAATCCCACCTCTTAATTCCAAAGTAGGACGGTTTTGTGGTAAATTAAACGGCTAGCTCTGCTGGAGAAAATTCTCTAGTGTAAAGAAAATACGAAAAGAGGAAAATAAGCGTAATTTCCGAGTTTCCAGGAAGGAGTGTGAAAGCGGAATATCCGACTTTCCTAAAATAAAGCAACAGGGTTTTGACGCGGTAGTCAGCGCGTGAACGAAGGGATGTGTGTTAATAACGACTCACGGGAGTAGTTTTTATAAATAGAAACTTTCTCTCTCGGATTTTGGAATTCTATTCCGACTCCTCCTACCAGTTGCCTTGCATCGAATATTTTTACCGGAAATCGACCTGTCCGACTCCCACCTCAATTCAACTTTCTAAATTACTCACTTTCCAACCCCGCGTGATAAACAACAACTCTTCCTACCCTTCTTCTGTATATATATCTTCTTTCTGGGTTACCCTCTCCACTGAACCTTTTACTCACTCTCCTTCTTCGCCTCCTCCATGGCTTCTTCCTCTGACCTCCGCCTTGTCTTTCTCTTTCTTCTCTTCTGCTCTTCCCCTCTTCTGGTCTCCTCCGTCTGCACCTCCCATACCTTCTCCAGCAACAGGATCTACAGCCTCTGCTCCGACCTCCCCACTCTCAGCTCTTCTCTCCACTGGACTTTTGACGCCACCAAATCCTCTCTTTCCCTCGCCTTTGTGGCTCCGCCCCCCGCCCCCAAGGGATGGATAGCTTGGGCCGTCAACCCCGCCGGTCCGGCCATGGTCGGTTCCCAGGCGTTGATTGCATTCAAGCAGCCCGACGGCTCCATGACCGTCAAGACCTTCAATGTTAGCAGCTACGGCCCGATTGCTCCTTCCCCTATTGACTACCGTGTCTCCGACATGGAGGCGGAATTCGCCGGGGGTGTCATGACGATCTTCGCTACTCTGGCGCTGCCCAAGGGAACGACGCTAATTAATCAGGTGTGGCAGGTTGGGAGCGCCGTCGACGGTTCCATCCCGCAGAAACATGATTTTGCACCCGCTAATTTGGCTGCTATGGGGACTCTAGATTTGACCAAGGGGCAGGCCTTCGGAGGGACGACTGCTGTAGACTCCAGGCTGAGGAAGAAGAATGTGAGTATTTGTGTTTTTGGCTTTTAATTTCTTTTTTCTGTGTCTAGTTTTGCCGTTCTTGGATTTTTTGTTTTTCTGGTGAAGACTCTTTTTTTTCCTTTAATTCTTTTGTCCGGCTTTTTTTTCTTTTTATTCAGTATTGAATGCTTGAAAGTTTTTAAGGATTTTTAATGAGGCATGAATTGTTTAACTTTGACCTGCGTGTAGTGTGAAATTTGTTTTGGTTTAGGAACTTCACTCCCTGTCCTCTGTTTTCTTTCATCTGTGGCCAGTTCTGTCGTCGCAGTTTCTGTCTCGTTTTTTATGAAATTTGTTGCCTACTTCGGAAACTGGCAGCGTCTCAAAAGCGATTTCGAAAAATAAATTAAGTTTGGTTGTTTTTACGAGTTTCAGAAAACTGAAATACCCTTCTCTTCAAAACTAAAAATTCCAAGCTCAAAAGAAATTATGAACATGATCCTTTTCTGTTTTTTCTGATGGTTCTTCTGGTTGGTAGTGAATAGGCAAGTCGCAACAGAAAGTGGGTTGAATTTGAGAAGAATTTTGTTTCACTACTCGTGAACTTTATTTTCTCCAAAACTTCAAATCCATAAAATTTTGTAGCCCTGCACGTGGAATATCAACTGAACTCCTCTTGTTCTTCTGCAGATTCACGGGATCCTAAATGCTGTCAGTTGGGGAATTTTAATGCCGATTGGAGTGATCATGGCTAGGCATTTGAGAACATTCAAGTCTGCCGACCCTGCCTGGTTCTACCTCCACGTCTCCTGCCAGTTTTCCGGCTATGTCATCGGCGTCGCCGGATGGGCTACAGGTCTCAAACTCGGCCACGAATCAAAGGGAGTTCAGTACTCCACCCATCGCAACCTCGGCATTGCCCTCTTCTGCTTGTCAACCTTACAGGTAATGTCATTCTCCGTTCAGTGGGATGCATCACAGCGTTGGTTCTACTGCAGAGAAACGAACCGTCTCTAACATTCATCCTTTTCCAATGATTTACAGATTTTTGCTCTGCTTCTGAGGCCCAACAAGGATCACAAATGGAGGGTGTACTGGAACGTCTACCACCATTCAGTCGGCTACTCGGTCATCGTCATGAGCATCATAAACGTATTCAAGGGCCTGTCAATACTGGATCCAGGCAACAAATGGAAATTTGCTTACATAATCGTGCTTGTCATTTTGGGGGTCATTGCCGCGATACTGGAAGTTGCTACATGGATAGTGCTTTTGAAGAAGAGGAAGTCCGAGACCACTACCAAGCTCCAGGATGGTTCAAATGGAGCAAATGGCTCGCGTGTGTGATTCAGGATGGACTGTGCCCTTGGGTTTTCCTCCATTCTTGTGTATAAAGTTAGAATACCTACTCGGTACCTTTTTCTTCTTCTTCCTTCTGATCTTTACTGCAGACAGTTGATCAGCTTTAAGTTTCCTGGGGTCGTGATATTTAAATCTCTACCGTTTTCAGTTTTCATTTATGGTTTGTAACCTTGTAGAGCTGCTACTGTTGGAACAAATTTACAATTTTTTTTTCGATTTCCAATATTTACATTCAACTCTTATATGTTTGTAAACAATTTACATGAAAGTAAGCAATTTGCACCGAAGTATGGTTCTTTCATCCTCGAAAGGATTAAATTATCTGAAACTGTTGTTAAGAATAAGGAAGCCTTTCTCCTTGTTCATCCATTTTGGCTTCAGCAGCCACATTTTTAATTTCATTCAATAGCATTCAACAGAAACCCAGTTTGTCTGAAACTTCATTACCCAAAAAAAAAACAGTAGAGAAAGTGGGGGAGAAAGAGAAAAAGTAGAGGAAAATGGAGAAAGATCATAGAGATGCGTGCTCGACATATCTTCTGTTCTGAGACAGGATTCCCCACCAAGCCACTTTTCTATCGCTCTATCTAGTGGAAAGAGGAAACCAGAGTCTTATTCAATTTGATTTGATAAGGGAAATCACCTCCATTCACGTCCGCTCCTTCGAATAACACAAGCTCTAAAGCAGATTTCTTCCTCCATAAAAATTGATCACAGTACACAGTCAACCAACTTTTAAAGCGAAAACAGCCTTTGGAAAAGCTAAAGTGAATTTGACAGACTATTCAATAAAAATGTTTTTCAATACCCATACCCATCATTCTTCTGCTTTGTCTTTCTGCATGGCTTAGTTATAAATTAAAAAAAAAAAAAAAACTGGTTCGAGTTAAGCCCAGAAAGTAGAGGGGTAACAGGCAGCCATGAATGCAAGCTCGGTTTGAAATTCAAAGTGCTGGATTATTAATTTTTTAAAAGCGGATGAAGACAATGTGGGTCAGTCAAGGGCCTACCTGTCCTCGTCGAGTATCTCACACAAATTGTGGTGATGATGGCGATGGTGACACGCACTTAATTAAGTTAATATCACCATGCAATGCCAGCAGTGTTGCTGCTTTAGTGAGGCCTTTGGTACAGAAACGAGAAATCAATTCAGTGAAGAAAAGCCACTGTCAGTCGCCAAAAGAAAGATAATAAACATTCTTCAAAAGCTTGTCTTTTGCGAAAAAACACTACAGCTAAAGCACAATGCCCTTTGGTTTTGAAGGGCTAGGATGGGCATGTAGGAGAAGTGACCATCACGGTAGAATCTTTTGAGACCAAAAGAAAAAAGAATTGATTTTGAAATCACGGCTTCACGATGGCTGATCAACCATTCGCTACATCCGAACTGGTGAAGCCAACCATTTTCTAGATTACAAGAAATTTGCAGTCTTCTGACAATAAAAACGGATTAAAGAGAAGACAACATCTGGTTAAGAGTAAAAAGAAACAGGATTGTTGAAAAGAATCTACTATGTGCAAGACTTTTCAAACCCATTAAAACTCCAGCACCAAATTCAATGATTTTGGAATCCTTTGAGATCATCATATAAATGTCAATTAGCAGATTGGACCCTTTATGAGCCCTTTTTGCAGTTCAAGCGTCTTCTTCCTTCACTATTTGGTAAGAACAAACAAGGAGGATTATTGTCTACAAACCATCGAAATACGCTGACAGACTGCGTACATCGACAAACTTTCACTGTTTTTAATTGAAAGATCCACGAAGCTCTTACTTGAGTAAACTATTCACAATTCAGGTAACCGAGTGCACCTTGTATAATAGGTCAGGTTTTGGAGGTCAGAGATGTCCGAGTCGAACAAAAAAACATCTCCAACAATCAAGCATCAAACTGCAGGAACAATGCTTGCTGAATGGAGAACAAAGAATATTTCATGCAAAGTCTGAAAATTTGAGACAAAAAAGGAAACGAAAGTGGAAAGAAGTTCTTGCTGCACGTCAAATTTTTTTCCTTTAGTTCTTTTCGTTAATAAATTAATTTTTTTCAATGATACTTTTTACACCATTCTCTAAACAACAGCAGGAGAGTTTATGTTCTCACAACACAAGGATTTCGGATGCAATCGTTCAGGCTTCACACATGGTGAGCCTCCTGTCTGTAACTTCTACGATGATCCCTTTCTACTCCATAATAATCATGCCTGCCTTCTTTATCAGGTGGGCTCATCTCTGCTGCTTTTCTCTTACGACTGATTGACCTAGGGGAATGGTATTCCAGAGATGCATCTAATGAAGGCAACTCCCCCTCCTCTGTGTTATTCTCTATATCCACTGGCTCACTCTGCTGATCATCCGCCAAGTCAAAAGACTCGGATCTCCCTTTAATAATCCCGGTCTCACCAACGTCAGTGCCAAATTTTACCTGGTTGCAGGTCTCTGATTTGTATGACGATGATGGCATCATAGACAAGGATCTCTTCTGCTCTGTCCTCTCACGCTTAATTTTCTCATCTTCAGCCACAGCCAATTCAACCCCATTTTCCAGTTCCCTCTCAAGGAGATCATAGTCATCCATCACATCTGGCTTCCGAGACATATCCCCACCACGTGATTTCCTCCGCTTCTCAAGTGCTGCCTTCACCTTTTCCTTGTCAATCTTTCTCATGGCATCTGAAGGTACGCCATTGCACCCTTTTGTACCTCCACCTTCGTTTTGACCAGAAATACTACTGCTGGGCTTCTTCCCGGTTTCAGCAATTTCACCTGCCTCAATCCTTTCCCAATCTTCCAGAGGTTGCTGCTCTCGTAGCTCTGCCTTATTTTCACCATCAGCCTCCTTGATATTCCATCCCCGAGTGCTCACCTCTGTGTTTACAAAAATGTCACAGTTGTTTTGGCTACTACTTTGAGGCCCACTTTGATTATCAACTCGGGTTGCCAAAGCTCCACCATGTCTCACAGTTCCTAGTGGATACCCATTGACTGATGAAGGTGGCTCGGGAGTCTTAGCTGAAGCACGGTTGTTATTAGCCCCACCACCACTCCCATCAACTTCACTCACATGAGAAGATGGCAGTGGGGCCGCACGGTTTTGTTCATACAGTTCCAGCATCTGATTGCTAACCTCTGTAATGTTTGGAATTTAACAAATGTCAGCATTCAGAAGAATTTTCCTTCCAACCACGTTTGCCAACAAGTAGAGGCAAAATAGAAAATCTAACACAAACCTTCCAACTGTCGTGGGTTTACATCAAATTCTTGCCACCACACCTTCTCACCATCAGAAGGAAGCTTTACTTTGAGAAATTTAGCAGCAAGGAATATGGCCCCTGCTGCAGTATGCTGAGGTTTGAATTGCAGGCAGAGTGATGTTCGCAGTCTGCATTACACACTAACAACTTGATAAAGCAAACCAAGAAAAAGGGGAAAAAGAGGAGTCTAGAACCAATATATGCGGAAGCAAATTGCCACTTACCCATCATTGACAAAATTCCATGCAACTTGTGCAAGGGCATTCTGGGCAACTTTAAATTTCTTTATTGCTTCAACAAGGGGTTTATATGGATGGTGCACATTAAGATCAAATCCAAGAGTTGCCAATACAAGTCTTTCCCCCAGCAAAATAAGCTCCTTTTGTTGTTCATACACTTCCTGCAAATGGGGATGCCGAATAAGAGCCACAGCAGCTCAAGGAAGATTTTAATTGAAATGACATTGACACTAATCTGAATGACATAATAAAAAGTACAAAATTTCAGGAAATTTTAAAAAATACTTGAAAGAATTTGAAACTATAGCAGTATCCATCATGGAAAATCTAGTCCTACAAATTGAGCTCCTTCAAAGACAAGAAAAGTGAGTTCATGTAAACGTAAATACAAATAAACATGAGAAATAAAGAATACCTTCTGTTTTATTCTCTGCACAGCAGCAGGATCCTTTTTGTGGATGATCTCATATGAAACAAGAATAACATCCTTAAGAGGGTGAGGTGTTTCTTCCACTTTACCTGCAAGGAACATGCACACTGTCGCGATGGTCTGCAGAGTAAATGTTGAAATAAAATTATTGACGAGGATCTGGCAAAGAAAGAAAACAACATTTTTCCACAGAAGACAACAATCTCACTTTACTAACCCAGCTAAATGTATAACATGCAATTTTTTTTTCGAACGTAATAACAGCAGTTACTTGGAAAAACAAATGGTGTAATTGATTTAAAAGTATCTTTTAACATGCACCGACCTTCTCATCAGGGTATTTTATAGATGTCATCGTTTATTATCATGATGCTGAACCCCACCGAAATGGGGAGTACCAGCAAAAAATACCAACTCAATGACATCTTCACATCGACCAACTCTTCTGCTGGTTTTTTTATAAAGTAGTCAAGTCAACAACTATTTTTTTTGGGGGGGAAGGTAGATTTATTTTGTTATGAAGAACAAATGAGCACACAAACAACTGCCCAGAAAGGACACAAACCAAATAAACAACAAAGGAAAAAGAAACAAAGAAAAAACACAGGATCAGCAAAAGAGAAACTCCACAAACATGACTAATCCAGAAGGAGATTGTTCACAACAAGGCATTGACCAGAACCCCTTCCCCAAGAAAAGGAATCCGTGACCAAGATTACTGAGGTACACATAACCAAGAAATAGATGCCAGGGAACAATATTTCTTCATAAAAAAAAAAAATGATGCCAGGGAACAATATCCAGAATTCCCATAAGACATGGAGCTCCAAGGAGTCATTTCCCTCAAACAAACCATAATATGACGTCTCCCTTCAAGATTAAAGGATTCAATGTAGCCTTCTGTCAACAATCAAAAGATTTTAAGTTTTTTTTTCCAATTAAGGATTTGAGTATGTTAGCTATCCATACATACTCTGTTTTTAATTTAAAATGATAAGGGGAAACAGTATTCCATACCAAGTTAGCTTGTTATGATGAATGAGAATTGAGTTCATCGCCACCTAAGTTTTGGCACAAGTTGAGCATAAAGGCACCAGAAGCATCAATTTTCCAAATTTGCAAGGAACTTTCTTAGTTTAGACAGTTTCCAAAGAAAACACTATAATTTTCTCACTATGAGTCACCCTACAAGTGCAACATCTTTTGCTAGTAAGCTTACTTAATTTAGCATAATGTGCATGGCCATAGAACTTTGACCTACACATATGGCCTAAGGAGCAGTGTAAATTACTGTACAAACCAACTTCCCTGTTTTATGAACTTTAAGCTAGGAAAGTCCAAATTAAGGTAGAACTTAAATTCTTTTGGCTTTAGGGTTTAGGGTGACTCATGATGAGTTTGAGTACTATATAAACCCCATTAGACCATGGAGAAGACAGATCTTTGTTCAATTTGAGTTAAGAAACAGAGTTTTGAAGAATTTCCTCTTATCCTTGAAGAAGCTCTCCATTGTCTTTTCAAACTTTTCAGCGTTTGTATCCAACTGAAACCAAATTGTTGCAGCTGGTGCTTTTCTTTTGATATAAAGATCCATTAGGGTTGTATCATCCTCTTGATACCATCCCACCTTTATCTTTTTCCTCACACAGAAAACATCCACTCACTGAGGGTACTTTCTTCTTTTTTTTCTTTGAACAGTAATCTAGCAATACAACTTGACTGTTTTCTTTTCTTTTCACCTTGCAAAACCCTGTTCGCATTACAATACTAGTAAGACCAGGGTTTCCTCTGGACCAAGGGGAGATACAATCCACTCAGTAAGATGCTTTGATCAAAGAGGATAGCAAAAAAAATGTTTTTTTCCAGTTCCCACTGGTGACAGCACCTATAAACATCAAAATCTTCCACAAGGTTCATCCAAAAAATAAGTGTGATGTCATAGTAAATCTTAAAAAGCAAGATTTGAAGATCATAATAAAATCATAAAACAGATTGTTCCAACTTGACTGAGCATAGAAGTTAAAGGGGCACATCTCACATTTCTGTCATTTTTGGCATGAGATTGACGAAGAAAAAATCGATGACAAAATACTATAGCTGTAGCAATTGTTACCTGGGGCCTGCATTAAAATCAAAAAGTCATCATGTTGATGCATAAGGAAGAAATAGGAGAATAGGAAGCATTTTAGGAACAATCACACATAAAAGCAGCAAAAAGAAACAAAACAAAATACAAAATATTTAGTGAACGGCAAATAATTAAAATATAAAGAGTACTTTGAATGCAGATAATTTTTTTATTGTTTTATTTTTGCGATTAGAGCAACGTTAGACTTAGACAGTTTTATGATAACTTAGAACACGACACTTTTGAGTACATTGTTCACTCACTCTACATTACAACTTTTTACCCCGGTTTTTACTGAATATTGATTGCAATTTGGAATCGACTTTCTGCATTATAAATTAAAGACCAACAGCTCGAACTGATCAACACAACATCTCCTTATGTTGTCGTCTACTTGATTTTCCTCTATTCTTCTCTTTTCTTCACCTTATTTGCTCCTTCAGATATGAAGCGCTAAGGTACTGACGAAAATATGCCTTTCACATTGAAAGGACTATTGTAATAATAATTGCTTTTAGAAAAAGATTATAATAACTGCACAAAATTAATTGTGAGCTTGAGACCAAGCAACAAAAAACTAAATTCCACACAAAACATATGCACCAAGGTAGATTACTTCCCATCCATGTGAAGAATGAACCTAAGATGCAAACTTACAAGAAGTGTGAAACACATTGCTTGCAACTGACAACAGTCATGGAATGTAAAGGTCAACCCCAAACCAATCCTGACACACAACAAACCCAAAAAGGGTAAAGCAATCCATGCATACTACAACCAAAAAAGGTAATTAAATTTGACCAGATGTCACATTTTTTAATATATAACATGAACACTGACTTCTGATCAATAGAATACATGGTCTAAACATTTTAAGAGAGAGAGAGAGAGAGAGAGAGAGAGAGAGAGAGAGAGAGAGATGCAGGAAAAAAATGATACCTGTCTGGGGCACTAAAACTATGATGTACTTCATGACAAGCAAAGTAACTGCAGGACTCTAGCTCTTTGTTTGCAATTGACATTTAACAAACTTGCATTTGCAAAACACGGCTATAAATGAAATCATTGGAAGGAATAAAACCAAGACGAGAATCTTGATTGCTTCCTCATGCTTTCTCAAAAACTAAAATAATAACACAAGAAATGAAATAAAATAAAATCATGACGACAACCAGAAAATAGGAGGAAAAGTAACCTCACTTTGCCAAAACGATACAACAAGATGGATCAGGTCATTAACCAATACAAGCATCTCTAAATCGAATGAAAATTTTATTACCTTGAGAAAAAAAAAAAGCACTTAGAATAACTTCTTCATGGACAAAATACAACTCAAGTTCTAGTTTTGAAGTAAACAAGAAAAAAGTGTTGCACCTCATGCCCAAGGGTGCTTATATAAAACTATAATACAAAAAGTTTGCATTTTCAATTTTTTAAGATTTCTATTGCTTTGGAAAAGAGTCATGATGAGGCTTCACAAAACAAGAGGAAAGGCGTCCCCAACAACAAGACATTGGTGAGAGCCCTTAGCAACAGAATCCAATATATGACTGGCAGATCTAGGAATTCTCTGTCAAGAGACTTCAAACTTCTGACAAGATCAAAATCTCACTAAAACATACAAGCAGTCTCCAGAGTGGTGAAGTTTTGGCACACCCAACTTATCCCATTTGCTGAATCCCCTTCCGCAATGATAGGGGAGCTGAAATTCTGACTGAATAGCTTTAAATGTTGAAGGAGAGCATGAAATACAACTCTAATTTGGATTGTGTTATTCAAATAAATAACTATAACAGTTAACAAAAAACTATTGTAATTTTGTGACATAGTTCAAGAAAAGGGAGTTTGAAGTAGTTTTTCATTTTATTTTAATAAAATTACAGTAAGGCACAACCAGGCAGGTTAAATGGGAACCTGCCGTGCTCCGCATGGGACAAGAACAGGTTGAATGTAAAGATCTGCACAGATTCAGGGTCGGGACAAGTTTTTCCTGACCCCAACTAGGGGTGGGCATGGGTCGGATCGGGTCAGGTTTCCCAAAACCCAGACCCGAAAAAAAACCCGAATGGGGTTGGTAAACCAACCCCGTCCACGCCCCGTTCCCAATTCCTCAACCCCATCCCTGCCTCGTACCCGCCGGGTCCCCGACCCTGTTAAATCAAAGATAAAATTCGTGATTTGAGGAGTAATGAGTTAAATCAAATATTACTTACCCTTTTTGTGACAACCGACAACCAGCGGTGACTCTCCAGCCGGCATGTGACGGAAAGGGTGAATGCAGTCGGTGTGTGATGGGAAAGATCGAAGGAGAAAGGGAAATAAGAAGGTAGGGTAAGAACAGCAACGGTGGCGTTATTGTTGGGGAGGGGACAGACAATGGGAAACCGATCGGAGCAAGCTGGGGAGGGGACGAACAGTATGAAATCGATTGGAACAGATTGAGGAGGGGACAGACAGAGGGAAATCGATCGGAACAGGCTGGGGAGGGGACAGGCTGCAGGTTGGGGAAATTTTGGGTTTCGAAGGGAAAGCCGAAAGAGGGATTTTGGGGAAATATCAAGCTTTTTGGAAGCCCAATTTTTGTCTTTTCCATAAATACCCTTTCCATAAAATTTAATACCTACATTTTAAAGAAAGAAGCATAGGGTTTATTTTAAAAAAATAGGGTATTTTTTTTTTTTAAATGATGCTAAATTTTATTATGAGAGCTCAAATGAGCAGATTACAAGAGGGGAAACCTTCCCAAACAATGAGAGATTGCTGGAAGGTTCCGAATTTAGCCAATTTATCAGCCAAAGAATTGGCTAATCTAGGAACGAGGTTCCAATTACAATGAATAGATAACACAATCTTAGCAATACAATCAGTGATTGGCCAGTGGCGCCAAGGAGGGTAGCTATCTTTTGAACACCAGCTGATGACAATCTTTGAGTCGCCTTCGATAATCAGCTTGCCATGAAGCCATTAAAAAGTCATTGACATAAATATTTCCATAAATGTCCCAGATAATGTTATTAAATCACGTGGCTTTGTTAATTACCAATATGTCATTTAAAGTTTAAGTAAAAACTTTGTGGGTATAAAACCAGGCAAGTCGGTTTTGGTGAAACCCAAACCCGACCCGAAGCCTGGCAAGGTTTTTTTTCGAACCCCATACCCGACCCACAAGGTGGAAAATGGAACCCGTCCCCAGGTCTTTCGGGTTCCCCGCAGAACTCGACCTTGTGCCCACCCCTAACCCCAACCTGCAGGGACATATTATCATATAGCACTTTAACTTTTATATTGAAAATTGAGGTTTTAAAAATAAAAAATAAATCTTTTGCATGAAGGTAGTTTATGAAACAAGAATTTCAAGCAGAAAATAGAACAAGACTAATTTTATTTTATTTTTTGAGAGGGGCGTGATGCGATTCAAACTCGTGACCTGACGCACCTAATGTAAGAAGAATACCACTAGACCAAACGGCCATCAGTAGAACAAGACTCGTGCATTTAGCTTTTAATGAAAAGACTGAACTAACAAAAATAAAGAAAAGATATATTATTTAAAAGGTGTTTAATGAAAGAAAAAAGGTTGGGCTATTGTAGGGATGGGCCGAAAATGGAAGAACGGGGAAAGGACGATGTGGAAGAGTTTGGTGTGTGTGTGGGTGGGGTGGGGGTGGAGGGTTGGAAATCAAATCATATATTTGATCTTAAATAACTACCTTTCAGACCTTTGGGTTTTGAGGCTTGCCTATACAATTTAAGATTTTTCACAAGTCTAGGAATATGTTCAGGGCTTGGTCCCTGACTAGTAAAATCCCAACCTTGTAGCATGCTAGGAACCCCCCCCCCCCCCCCCCCCCCCCACAACCCCAACTGGAAGTCAAACTTAGAAAATCCAATAGGATTTTTTGTACCCCCTTATTGTTGGGATTTAGAGTCCACCTTACAGGTCAGCCTCTTATCTCTTGTATGTAACAAACTTAGGGGGAAAAGGATGTGAAGGAGACCCTTCCTCCACCTAGAGAGAGGGGAAAGGAGCTGATGTCCACTTTTACAACAAAGAGGAGGAGACAAAAGGGTCAAGGGAGGCCCTCCCCCCACACATCCCTTTTCAAATTGTTTTTCTAATATTTCATACAAACACACATCCCTTTTCAAATTGTTTTTCTAATATTTCATACAAATTGTTATCTAACTCGCAACAGATTTTTATTTTTTATTTTTTAAAAAGACTCACCACTGATTTTACAACCCATAAGAATTCAAGCTACTTATGAACGCTCCATAAAATCCATTGGTCTACAAATCTATATGAGTTTCCACAAATCCAATCTCACTAGCACACCTGCATGCAAAATGAGAAAGGTCTAACGTTCATAACTAATGGGAGTTTAGTTCAGATGACTGAGAGATGAGTGAGAGCGGAAGCGATAACGAGAGTGAGAGGAGAGGAGAGGACACGGCTGATATGTAACTGGTAACATCCAGGGAAGCAAGCCGGTGAGGGGACTGCTGCAGGAATGTGAAGCTCACAAAGACAATAAAACAACCAGTAACCAGCTTGAGCAAGGAGAAGAACGGCAGATTGTTGGGAGAAGAAATGCAAGAAGAAATGAGAGAAGGCAAAGGAATGGCACCAAGAGAGGAGGAAAGTACCGCTTCTCATACAGATACAGCAGCACTATGCTCCCCATGTAGGAGAGAATTGCCTGGATGGGCAAGGAAATCCATGTAACCATGCAGAATGATGATAAAAGATCCTTATTTAGTACTCCAAAGGCAACCTACACCAATTTCATCAAGCAGCTTGATAGCATCATCCAAGAGTGCCACACTGCAACTAGAACAAAGGAACTTTGGACAAGAAGGTTAATCGTTTACTTTTCAATCTTCCGACATAAAGCAAGCTGGGAATGCAAGATAGTCCAATGCCAGGCAGATGCAAGAAAAACTCCCTATCGTCCTACCCACTCAAACTCTGATCAATAGAAGTGATATGCATGATAACCACAGCAGTAACTGTCAGTTCTAACAGTGATGCCATCACCAACTGGGTTTCTGATCAACTACACCTCTCACACAAGCCCCATTGCTCCTACTCAGGAGGAATGGAACGACTTATTCACTTCTCCACAGCAGCAGAAACGCATCCACATGTAGTATGGAGTCTCTTCGCCATGACCTGCTCTTAACCATCCAAGATTGGAACCAAGCAACACGGAACAATCATATGGCCAATGGATTTGCATCTGGGCGTCCCAACTGAACTATGGCATGGTTCAGTTATTCACAGATTCGCCAACACCTTCGGCAGAACAGGAAAACAGGACAAAATCACTGCCAATATGGTCAGAATGGACTATGTGAGAGTATTTATAGTCCCTAATCAACCATTAGAAGGGCCATAAATTTCTCAATATAATGATTGGAGATGAACAATTTTGGATCAAAATTGTGTTTGAAGAGTTTAGCATGGACAAGAAACAAGTGGAGAAAGAAAATCAATCAGAAAGGAGAAGACAGTGAGCCACCAACTCAGCCGTGGACAACTTGTGTAATACAAAACGAGTTCACTCAATCACATTCCGATGGAAGTAACAACTCAGAAGAGATGGAAAAGAGTGACTCATCACGTCACTTCCAACTTCAAATTCAAAGTTCCCTACCCGTGGCACCCACCTTCCCAGCCACAACACTGACATGACTGGCAGAGTGCAGGTTTCAGGACCCGTGACACTCACCTTCCCAGCCCTGCATCATAACCAGAGAGACCGAACTCCTCTTGGGGAAGAAAACAACAGTCCATTCTCTATTGACAGCACTGTCACCCATCCTAATGCCCCAGAAAATGGAAACACACTAGCCTCTCCGGTCCACATCCTCCCTTGACCAGCCCAACCAAACCTACAATGCCAGCCCCGAAATAAAAAGCCAAGTTAACCCCACAATAATAGTCCCTTATCCAACTAATTGAACACTCACCAAAAGACGAAACTCACCACCCTATGCCACCAAGTCAACAGCCTCGAGGCAGGAGACCACACTGAAGCTGAGGCCTCATTAAACATCTAACACCAAACCCCGACCCCCATTGAGCAAAATGGCGGAAATCCCGTTTCCCCTGTCCCCACCTTAGCTATTTTTATACCACAGAACTTTCAGAACCCATCAACACACTCCCAGCTCGAATATCAAATCAGTAAATCATTTGGAAACTGAGAATTCCTCGCCTCCATCTCCCCAAACACCACATAGCCCCCACCCTGATTCAGAATCCTCCACACCTAGTACAAACCAAACCAGGCAAACTCTACCAACAATAACTCACACTTATATTCCCACCAACCCTAATTTCACACACCCCACTCCACAATGGCCGAGCTACACGGTCTCCTTAATGGGCTCCGTGTTTTCCACGATCACTGATGTTGGCTATTCACATTGAGGGAGATTCTAAGGTAGTGATCGGTTGGTGTGAGCAATCCTTAACACCACCGTGGCATCATTGGGACATTTTTTTTGAAATTATGGAAATTGTGTCAGCTTATTTGATTTTTTTTTTTTTGAAAGTGCGTATATTGATAAAAAAAAAGGGGAGGAAATTAAAAACCTAGCTTTGGTTTGTTTGATTGTTTTTGGTCTCATATTCCCGAGATTAGCAAATTTTGTGGTCGAATGGTCGACCAAATAGGGCGCTTCCTAGCAATATCTTGTTGTTAGGGGTTAGCTCCCCCTTTTTTGTTTCCTTTGGTTCTTTCTCTTAATAAAATCACCTTTCCTCAAAAACAAAAACAATCTTAGACGACGAGGAAATTACCCCCCCCCCCCCTCAAACATCAAGTGCGCTTTTTGTGCTATAGAGGAAGAGAACATTAGCCACCTTCTTTTACACTACTTGTTCACTTGGAAGGTATGGACCAACTTCTTCAAAATGATTGGGATTCATTTTTTGTGTTCCAAACGCCCTCATTGCTGCCAGCAAGATGAGCAAAGGTGCGCAGCTCCCACGCCTCCTTTTTCGGTGTGTGTTGCGCATATTTTTTGGGGTTTGTGGATGGAGCAAAGCAATTGAAAATTTAGCAGCAAGTATTGAGGAAGTCACCCTCCATATATTTGGTCAGATTACAACCTGGATTCATACCAAAAAGGAATCGAAGTGCCAGAGAGACATCCCCATTCAAGGTAATTGGTAGGCAATAGGCCTAGATGTCGATCCCTTCACGCCCGACAGCCATTGATGCATGGACCCCCCCCCCCCCCCCCCCCCTCCTCCTCCTAAGTGGTGTCTTAAAAACTAAATTTTGATGGGTGTGCTCTTCGAAATCCAGGTAAAACTAGAATTGTAGGAATTATTATAAATAGCGAAGGCGTTGTCCTAATCTTTTATTTTACTTGGAAGACCATGGCAGTATGATAGAGAGGTGATACATAATGGCAAGAGAAACAATTACTCCTTTGTCAGCAGAGAGAAACTTACTCTATTGCCTACTAAGGGGCAAAATGATCATAAAAAGTCAAAATATGTTCTATGCCTCTCTCATACAGCCTTTGAGAAGAAAATTGATGAAGAAAAGAAGGGTTTTGGTCTCATTTCCACTATCCAGTACAATGGGCAGCCAGCTGAAATGGAACTACAGAACATTATGTATTCAATATCACACTTCTATCACCATATATAGCGAGTATGAAGCTAAAACCAAGAACTCAAGGTTGAGTTCATTAGCGAGGGGACAAATGATGTATGAAACTCACTCCATTGCCTACTAAGGGGCCAAAGGATCATGAAAAGTATAAATCTGTTCTATGCCTCTCTCGGACAGCCTTTGAGAAGGAAATTGATGAGAATATAAGGGTTTTAGTCTCGTTCCCACTATCCAACGCAATGGGCAGCAAGCTGAACTGGAATAACTGAACAATTATGTATTCAATATCACACTTCCATCACCATATTATAGCGAGTATGAAGCTAAAACAAAGAACTCAATGCTGAGTTCTTTTAAAGAGAGGATGAATGATGTAGTACATGATTCGATTGCGGAAGAAGAAAGTCATCCAAAACAATTGAAAATATATAAAAGAAGAAAGAAGAAGAAAAAGAAGACTGAATTACAGGTGTCTCTATTTTTGAAAAGTTTTGTTTTTAGCAAAGTACTCTATTTTGGTACTTTCTGTATAGGGAAAGTCAACATGTTTCCACTTTAAATAGTTTCCTAGTTTGTCTACAGTCCCAATTAGGAGTTTTCTTTAGGAATTTTTTTGGTTAGCAAGTCTTCATTACTAATGGTCAATTTAGGAAAGTTTCAAAGTTAGTAAGTCTATTGTTGAAAGTTCCTATCTCAGATAGTTGCTGGTTCTTTTCCAGTGAGTGCTTTTCAATTTAGTAAGTCACAACTCAATTGTAATTAGAAGTTTTAGTCCTCAAAAAAATTATTTTGAATATTTAACTTATTTTGGCAAGTTCATGGTTGGTTTAATCAATAAATATTTGAAGCAACTTCAGACCAATTTGAAGATTAATAAAAGTTTTTTCTTTCTGGTTGTTAGAGCACCATTATTCTTTTTTCTTCCATTGAGAAGAATTTCTTAGTGGATTTTTCTCTTGTGCTAACTACAGCTAGTCAATAAACAACACCTGAAAGTTCAAATTCTTTATAATGGAACTTGAACCCCAGGAATTTCCTAGAACTGAGAAGATAGTGGTTGGGTATCTCATATATTCCAGTCTTATCCACCAATTGTATTTGAATAGTTTGTGTTATTAGTAGTTAGCATTTTTGTATTTTATCTATTTGTATCTTCTCTCATTGTTGATTACTTTCTACCAAAATGTTCACCATATTCTCTCTCTTCTCAATGAGTAACTCACTAACATTTAAAAGCAACATATTGACTGAATTAATCAGGGGAACAAACTGACCATACTAGGGCAGAAATGACAATACCTTAATTTCCATGGTTTCTAGAAGTTGAAGTCAATATCACTTGATGAAAGAAGACATAGAATTACGTCATACATTTTCACATCCATAACCATTTCTAACTATCATCCAAATAAATACAGCAAAGACATCAGCATGGAACTTACACTTTCAATCTCATGCCTAAGTCTTGCAAGTAAGTGCAGTATGATTTGCGAAAATAAGTCTCCTTCTTCAAATCAATGCCATCTCTCCTAGATGGAGAATTTTCTTCAATATACTTCCTTAAAAAGTACCAACCAGAACCAGGGCAGTCATGGACCTCCACCTTGTCATGGGAAATACCAAGAGCCCCACTGTCCATCATCCCATGATGTGAAGCATCCCCAGATAACATTCCAGCCATGTAAATATTTTACTTTGAACTAAAATAAAATATCCACAAGGGGCCTAGCTAAAACTCAGCTTTCTCATTTAATGAGCCATCAATGCAAGAATTCCTGTCCATTAGACAGCATCAGTAAGGGATATAATACGAGTTAATATGCTAGGATAAAAATAAGGATTGAAAAAAAGTATATTGTCAATATAATTATTCATACATCAAGCAGAGAAAGAAACCAGTTTGATACATTTGTTTACAGGCATAGAATGCCATTTGTTCACAGTGCCCACCAGCCTATTGACCAGTTTCTAACAGAATCAGCAGAAGTAATATTTCCAGATAATACAGTATATCAATCTATAATTTTTTTTTGAGAAAAAGGTGTAAAATACAGTATATCAATCTATAGTAATTGCAGTAGAATGTTTAAAAAAAAAAAGCACTCTACCTGTTGAAGATACATTCACTCTATGAGTTCATAGTCGATTCATAAATCATGTAACTAGTAAAAGGATAAAGTGATCTATAGATTGATGTTAATAAGAAAGTGGGAGATCAAGAGGAGGTCATTGAGAATAGCCTAAAAAAAAAAAAAAACAGTCTTTATCTGATTTCTAGGAGTTTCCAGCCCCCTCATAAAGGACTGCATCCATCCACATTTATATCCTGACTGCACATTATTTCTCATCTCACCACCCTTATTTCTGCTAGGGAAATTACTGCACAACCTAAAAACAATCACATAACAAGCTGTTCTTTATCAAGTGGCATTGGAGCCGTTAGATCAGGACTGGTCTGAGGTGAGAGATAATAAGTTCCAGAGAGAGACCAAGTCAAGAGGAGAACAAAAGAAGGTTGGTCACATTATTTCTCATCTCACCACCCCTATTTCTGCTAAGGAAATTACTGCACAACCTAAAAACAATCACATAACAAGCTGTTCTTTATCAAGTGGTATTGAAGCAGTTAGATCAGGACTGGTCTGAGGTAAGAGATGACAAGTTCCAGAGAGACAGACCAACTCAAGAGGAGAACAAAAGAAGGTTGGTATAAATGGTGAGAGCACCAGATAAAGCAGCGCCTATTAGTTTGAACAAAGTAACCTGCAGCAACAAAAAGATAGGCACAGCATTAGAATAGAATTTAATGAGGTAAGTAGAGGTTATTCACTTCTTGGAATTCGTCAGGGTTAAAGGAGGTAAGTAGAGGTTATTTCCTTCTTGGAATTTATGCTTGAGAAGGAGAGTGACTCATTTCACAACAGAAAATAAACCTGGAAGAACTTCAAACAGGTATTCTAGGTGCTCACAAAAATTTGCAAGAGAAATTCAGTAGGAGAGGCTGTAAATAAATGGAAGTTATACAACACTAGTGGTGAACTTTGGAAGCGGATCTAAAAGAAAGTTGAAGACTAAGAAGGGGACTAAGAAGGGGATAAGAGACAGTCAAAATTACAGCACACCAGGTGAAGGGAGGCATGGTGAACAGGGCAAGGACCATCAGTTAAAACTGAGAGTGCCTCTAAGGTACAGAGAAGCAGTAGTAGAGTGGTTAGATATCATTGAAGAGAAGTAGAAGAGTAAAAAAATGCAGAACTCGAGCAAGGTGTTTCATCAAAGTCTTCCAAACAGGAGATTTTGGGGAAAATAAGCTTTTTAATAGTTGGAAAATTAATCTTCAATGTTGGAAACAGTGTGACTGCCACCAAACAAGAAAATAAAACAAGGGAGTCGATGCAAGCAGCAAAAATGTCGACAAGGAAATTCAAGAAATTCAAGGGTACATTTTGGAGCAAATAGCAGAACAAGATGACCAGTTTATATGGAAGAGCAAATAGACAGATATACGATAAAGATAAGAGGAACAAGAGGTCAGTCTTAAAAAGAAGATGGAAGAGCAAAATGACAGCTCACACACATGACCTTTGAACAAAAGTTGCTTGAAAATGTGAAGGATGAGCTGAAGATGGTTAAAGGAAAGTCAACTAGCTCAGTGGAAGAGTGAAAACAGATGCTGGGGTTGGTCTTTGCACTCAGTTAGTGTACAAGGCACAGCCAGATTGCAAAAGTAAGAATTCAAGCAGGTGAAAGAAGTGGAACCTAGCAACAGCCATGTTGCATTCACTCTTGCAAGCACAAACATAGTTCAGAAAGCCAAGAGTTTCAGGAGGAGAACAAGTGATCAGTCTCCTAATACACCTTTCACGAAGTAGACATAAAGAAATGGAGGCCAGAAGAACTAGATAACACTACAATTGTTTTATACAGTTTTACACTTGATAACCAATTCAAGACAAAATCTACTCATGCGGGATTCTAGCTCCATGTGTGGCGGATACAGGAGGAGATCAAAGCAACAAGATGGGGCTATAAATGATGAGATTATTTATTATCCCTTTTTTTTAAATGTAGATTATTTATTATCCCTATTTCACACCATGACTCTAGTTCTTATTTCTTCATTTTTGTAAAGCCTTGAATAATGGGTAGCTAGGTGGGGTGTGCTATTATCTGCTTTTGAATTATAGCATAGTTTGATCGCATTACTTTGGACTGCTTCTGTTTACATTTGTGTCAGCGGGAAATGAGTGTCAGTTGTAAGAACCTTGAGCCAAGCTTCATGACTAGAGGTGGTGGAATGATAGGATTCATTCCTGTGACATAGTCTAACTCATAAATCAACTCCTAGTAGAGAAGGGTAAGGTGGCCAAGTGAATAAAATTCCATACATTTATAAGGAAGCGGGAGACCAAAAGGAGGTCATCCAGAATTTGCCTCAAGCACTCCATTTTTATTTGTCTTCTTTAAGAAATTTCCAGACCCTTGACTGCATTTACCCACATTCCTAACCTAATTCCACGCATGCTCTCAACTTTCCACCCATATTTCCTCTAGAAAACATTACTAAAAAAATATATATTTCCTCCTGAAAATTTCTGAGAAAGTTAAAAAAATCAGATAACAAAAAATTTTATATAAGTTGTCCTGGCTTATACAAATAGGATGCCAGCACTTAAGTATAAAATTTCAAAAAAAAATTAAGATATGCATCTGATTCCTATTGAGTATAATACAAACAAAAGTGCACCAACATAGAGCAAATGCATCCTGGGAAAATATGATGTCCATGACGTATATTTGTTCTGTTAATTGGAAACATAGAGTTCTACATGAGTACGAAGTCACATGACTAGAGTGAGAGCTGCCCAGGATGACCCAAGCTCTTCATGTCTGCACCAGTCTAACGTAAGATACCAAAAAGCATGGTATTTTTGGCCCTTAACAAACAAACCATGAGTAGAGAATGCATAATGACAATCTACCGATGGAAGAGTGTCGGTGGGTAAAAATTTCCCCACTCTATAGTTGTACATGGTCCACGCCTCTATGTAAAGTGAGAGTTGCTATATGTGAGGGAATATCCCACATTACTTTGGGCTTATAGAAATACTAAGCTAATTAATGGAAAAGAGACATCTTAACTTCAGCTAGTCATTTTTTAAGGAACCAGCCCAACTTTAACATCATCTCAGAGCCAACACAAACAGGTAATTGTGTTCCACGCGACCACTAAGTGTGTTCATACAGATCAAGTGTATACGCCATCCACATCTAGAGTCATGTTATCTGATTAGGTTTGGACATGAGAAGGAGAGTAGGTCGGTAGAAAGTCCCTTACTCTATAGTTGAACATGCACCATATCTCAGTCATGTGATGTGAAGTCAAAGATACTGTGTGCTGGAGAATAATCCTGCATTAGTTGGGAAGAGGTCTCTAACTTAGCCAGTCATTTTAGAGGGAACCAGCCCAACAGCCCAACTTTAACAAAAAGAATATTAAAGTCCAAACTACAACCATAAGAAAACTGCCACAATAAGCATTATCAAGCATTGATTGAAGTAGCAAAGCAGTATTTGTCTTGGCCCAAAAACCTTACAAATATGTTAACCATCCAAAGAAAAAAAACACACAATTCCCGGAACGACTAGATCTAGATCAATCATCGTTGACACCAAAATTAAGCCTGTTGTACACGTCAGCATTACTAATAGAACTGACAGATAAAAATAAACGCTTATAGAGACTCAAAACCTACAAAAAAAACATGGTCGACAACAACCCAGAAAATTTGGAAAACCTTCAAAACTTTCCAGCACAAATTCTACATAAGTCATGGATCCTATTCAAACAGAAATCCAGAAAGTTCTCAACCCTAGAGATTATAGCTATTGTTATTGGCCCAAGGGGAAGATTACGAGACTCACAAAGAAAACAAGGTAACTTGTCAATCTGTACTGATGCCAGTTTGAAAAAGTAATAGAAGAAAAAAGAGCAAACCAATAATGGGAACTTCAAACAATAGATAAGAGGAAGGCCGAGGAGACAATCTGGATATTGAAATAACTGTAACCTAATTTATTCGGAAGACCCCGCTTCTCGAAGTTCGCAACCCTAGAGATCACACGTCGGTTTATTGCCCAAACTGAAGCTAACAAAACTCGAACCCGTACCATTTTTTACTTAAAATAAAATACTTTACCTTGTGAAACTGTTCGTCCTCAAACAAGTTTAGGGGGGGAAAGGAGCAAGAGATATTAAAAAACAACACACTATTGAAAAGAAACAAAAAAAAAGCGACAAAAGAAGGAAACAAAGGGAAGTTGAACATCGGTAACCTGATTCCTTCGGCAGGCACCACTCCCTCGTCGCTGATTCAATACAAGATAGGGACGAGAACGGCCGCGTCTGGCCGAGCAAAGAGAAGAGGAGACCGAAAGACAACACGAGGTGTAATTTGAGGCATGTGTTCTGTCCTGCGAAACCCTTCGGTTGCACAGGTGCGTATTGCGCACGTGTCCAAAATCATATTAGACTCGAGTACTCGATCCAGGACCAGTTTCGCCGCGTGAGCGCGTCCTCGAGGCGCAAACCCGGATTGAGGGTTTGGGACGTGAGGTTGCCCAGTTAAATTCCGGAGACGATTAGGCTCTGACAATCATGGTTTACCGAGTCAGACTCGGTAGTCGACGCGGTCAGTCGACAATCTCGGGGGTTGATCCAAATTTAGAGCTTATTAAAGAAGTTGATCGTGTTTGATAACAAATCTGTTTAAAGAGTGTAGACAACTAGAAAGATGGAGGAAAATAATAACTAAAAAAACGTGGTATTAAGTTAGACTTATAATTTTAATAGTTTCAAGTTTCAAATAAATTGGAGTTTTAATTTTCATGTGTACAATGTTTGAGGAAAATGGATAGTGGTAGAAGTGATAAAAATATTATCATATGGAGTCAAAACGTGGATAATTATCTTATGCAGACTCTTATAGATCGAATGAATAAGGGTAAAAAAATTGATAGGACGTTTATAGGAACTGCCTATTCAATAGCTTATAGAATTATATTAGATAATTTTGGATCTTTTTGTGACTTGCAATGTATATCTATCTAACACATTAAAAATCGATTAAAGACATTGAAAGAGAACTTTGCTACACTTTAGGAACTCCGCCATAATAATGGTAGTGGGTTTTATTTTAATCAATCAAACATGATGTTTAAAACAGCTCCACAAGTGTCGGACAATTATATAAAGGTATGTTTATACATATTTTATTTTTTTATATATTTTAACTAACTTTGTATAGGACAATCCAAATGCAAAACAATGTCGATATGTGCCTATTATGAAATATGATGACTTGTATTTTTTTTTTGGGAAATATCGTGCAACTGGTCCTAGTTGTACTACAACCAAAGATAGGCAAATGATTTTGATAAGGAGCGTAACATATCAAAGTTCGGGAGATATTTTATTTTATATTTGTTTATTTTTATAATTTTCTTTTTTGGTTTTTAGGGGCACCGAACTGACCCCGAAGGAACCGAAAATTCTTGCAGTACCATGATGCGGCGGCATATACCGATTCCCAACCGATGGAATTCTCATCTTCTCAATGTCGTCTAATTCGTCGCTGAGGCTGGATTTCTCTTGCATTTTCCCGGCGTTATAGCGTTTCCGCGTGGATGGAGTTCCTACATAATAAAGTAGAATCGTGGATCCGCGATCGGGGCGTCAAATTCAGGCTTACTTGGCCTCAATTAAAATGGTCATGGCAGAGCGACAAGGAACAGAAGAAGAAACTCCAAGAAGAGTACGAGAGAAGGAGGAAACAACTTCAGGATCTCTGCTACGCTGTTAAGGCGGATTCTGTTTCTGACTTGCAGGATATTCTTTGCTCCATGGTTCTTTCCGAGTGTGTTTACAAGGTAAGCGCTTTACCATGTTATTCTATCGTGTTTCACCCTGAGATCTTTCAAAATTTACAGCTTCGAGTTTTAGTTGCTACTTTTCAGTTTTGGTGTTTTATAGTCATATTTATTGTTTTTAACTTGTAGTAAATGGAATTATTTTTTATGCAAATTTTCGTGGAAGTCCGTAATTACCATCATTGAGTGTTTGTGTCACGAGTCGAGCTAGCATCAACTGTCAGTCCCAACTCCATCAAGGAGGGATTCGTTAGGGATAACTTCGAGACCATGTATGTGAGCACGCTATAGAAAAAAACATTGAAAATTAAAATCTGTATTTGTGCACTTTTCAGGATGAACTAACTCCCTATATTCAAGAAGCATCTCCTTTGCGCAAGTGTTTGCAGATGATATAGTCTGAAAATTGACCCTTATCCACAATGGTGCACCAATAACTCTCATAATTGCTCTGAACTATTTGGGAGCAACTATGAACGCATTAGGAATTGAGTCATTCACATCTGGAATTCCTGCGGCATTATAGAAGCAGGGTTTAGGCAGGCCCTTCTCAAGTTCTGATAGAAGGATTCTGGAAGACTAGTCTGCTACAGTATTTTAAAGTCTGAGTAAAAATAGAAAATTTTCAAGGCAAAATCTCAAGTGGTCCATTATGAAAAAGACAGCTCGATTAGTCCTTTTTTAGTCTAGCCACAAAATGATCTTGGAGCCTGGTCAAGCCTATAAAATGATCTTAGAGCCTGGTCAAACCAACACAATGAACTCGGAGCCTTTCATTTGCAAATACCTTTGCTAAGCGATTTCAGGCAATGAGGGTATCTCTTGAAATCCAAACCTCCACTCCCTGAGTCCCCTTCTTCACTTGTCTGCTACAATTTGATGGCTCCAAGACAATGTGGCAGTGGTAAGTTGTGGAGAGACAGGGACCTTGAAGGAAGAAATTGTACTTTCATATTTAGCCCTCTTGAAATTATGGTTAATTGATCGCTCTATCTTTTCTGCTACTTAAGTTTTGGAGAATAACTTACATAAATACCCTCCCTCAAACACGAGGCATGAAAAATTAAGTAAAGTGACAGAATACTATTATTCTACGACTTTTGAGAATTCCCTTTGAGATGTGGCATGCATTCCCAAGTAATTACAAAGAAAAGAGAAAAATACTTTTGAGGCAGGGATATCTTCTAATTGATCTTTAGAGCAAACATAGAAAGTATATATATTTCCTCTTATTTCTACATCTCTTATAAAATGACAATTTACTTCCGGTGTTTTGTCTTGTATGAAATAATAGATTGTTTGCAATTAAGATAGTTGCCTAATTATCACAAACCATTTTTGGGAAACCAAATTCAGTAGTTGGAGGTTTGAACTACATCATCTCACACTTTTTATGAGTCCTTTTTTTATGTTTTGCATCTGCATTGAATTTAGCCACCACTATTTGCTTCTTACTTTCCATGCAACTGAGTTTCTTTCTAAAAAAATGCAAAGCCAGATGCTGATCTGGAATCCACTCAGGATCCAGAATAATTTGCATATAAATACCTATCTTATCTAAATGGTCTGTGAGCTTGTGAGCACTGAAGAGTTGATGCTTGCATGATTGCATATTTTCCACACACACGATGGATAATGCCATACCAGATTAAAACTCAAGTGCAAATATAATATGGTCAGCTTGGCTTCTTTTAAATAAATTTTCCATCAATATATTCCTGAATTATCTAGCCAAGCTCTAGGAATATAGTTCAAACCATAACAATTCTTTATTGGCTTACAACACTTACCTGTCTTTCCCTAAGGGATTGTTTGTTCTGTCATTGGAAAACCAAAATTACTGGAACTCATTTTCTGTTGATTAATTTTCTTAGTGAAAAATTTCCTGTTTCTAATTTCTGTTGATCAGCTTTATTGTGTCTGTTGCTCTACACTTTATTTTTCCCTCATTTTCCTTTCCCCCCATAACATTTTGTGGGACAAGAGGAATTGGAGTAAAAATATTCTCATCCCTAAAACTCGTGCAAACATAAAAAATTTTTGGTCACCACCTCTTCTCTATTGTTTCCATTGGTATAAACTCACCTTAAGCAACAAACTTGGGTGGTTATCCCATTTAAAGCTCTTTAGCTAAACAATTGTTTTAAATATTAGACATCTAGAAAAGGTCTGAATATGCATCGATCTAACAAGAAATTTGGGAGAATTTTTTTCAATATAATATAGTGGATTGGTCTTGAGTATAACCTTTTGCCTCTTATCGAGGTGGTATATTTTATCATATACACCCATTGTCATCCAAGGAGCATCAACCATGTCCCTTGTGTTAGTGGACTTCAGGTCTTGTGTTTCATTTACTGCTTTCTTCTAACTAGGATGATTTTGGTGCTTCAACTCATGAATAAAACCGGAAGATAACTAAATTTTGGAGGGTGATGGAGGTGAGTCTAAAGGTAACAATACCCATACCCTTCAATGAGAGAACTACATTTTGGAGGATAACGGAGGTGAGTCAAGAGGTAACAGTATCCATACCCTTCCATCCAGCAATAGGGAGATCAAGATTAGTAGGACAACCAATTCATGTTAGAGGAATTATTTTGTGTGTGACTTGGTGGGTTTCCATCTAAAGTTGGTGATTAAATCAAAGGGCCTTGTTTGATGTGTAGAATAGAAGTAAACTTGAGCTCTCTAGTGGACTGACAATGGTGGCTTACCAACGTGATCATCCTCAAGGTTGATTATATGAGCAAGAGATTTAGATATTATATTTGACTTGAGGCTGTCAAAATTCAGCAAAAATAAGGAGCACTTTCATTGAAGGTTGCTTATGCACTAAAGCATAATTTTCTTGATGTGGGATCATAACGCTTGTAACCTTTATGAAGATGTCCATAATCAATGGGAAGTCAGTTTTTTTTTTTTTTTTTTTGAGAAAGAAGGGGAAGTCAGTTGATAGGGCTTAAATGAAACAAATTATGAGCTTAATCTTCTATTTTGTGAACAAGACATGCACAATAAAAGTCTTAAAAAAATAATTGCCTTGTTTTAAAACAAATGAAGACAATTAGTTACTTAAGAAAGTTTGAGTTAAGTAATGCATGACTCTTGTATTAGTGTTAGGATATTGATTTAAAACATTGTCATTACAGGTACTTATTGTCAAGGGAATTCAATTTAAAAGGTATTGGATTGAGCCTTGTTCCATCCTAAAATGACTAGCTCCTCAAGAGGCCTCTTGTTCAACCTTATAAACCAATAACACTTCTTAACACTTATCAATGTGGGACTATTCCCACTCAACACATATTTACACTTACACGTAATGGGCTTAAGACATGGACAATTCACACAAATTACAAACTCAAGGAGCACATGCTCAACATAGCACAATCTGGACCTTGACTGAAGTAGATATCCTGTTTTGATCCCACTATTGGGTTGAGCCTGATTCTATTGCAAAATGATGTGCCACTTAAGAGGCCTATTACTCAACCTTATAAAGCAATTACATTTCTTAACACTTATCAATGTGGGACTATTCTCACTCAACAAAAAGGTTCCACGGATGGGGATGATGAGAACAGATGGTTTTAACTTTATTGAAAGTAATTTATTGTTGGCTAATTCATGAGAAGGATCAACATTAACTACAAAATAAAACTAAACAACTGCAAGCACTTCTAACAAGATACTGGAGAAGAAGATAATACCTTATCATTTGAAAATCTTTCTCACAAATAATAGCTTGTAAGATTCTTTGGTTTGTTTAGGGCATAGGGATTATGGAGTTTGAACACATGAAGTGTGCTGTAAGGTGCAATGTGTAATGCAAATGTAGTGATTATGTTTTTCCGCATATCTAATGCACTATTTGAATGAATTTGAACTAAATTTTGAATAAAACTCTTTGTAATTCAAAGCTACTAGGAGACTTAGCTTTCACAAATAAAGGCTGTCTTTTAATTTTTTTTATTTCATTGTATTTATTTTTTAAAAGCTAAGTTGTTCATGGAAAATCATCCACAAAGATAATAAATTACTTGATCTCGAAAGTGCAAGACACTCATTATGGACTCTAAACATCTTCAGGAAGTAAGTGAAGTTTGGTGTTCACTCTTTTTGATTTTTCGAGGTATAAAGACTTTGAGATATTTATTTATTTTTTTAATTCCTAATACGAATTCAACTAGCATTCAGTTATCTGGGTTATTTGGGATTCTTGATCCACTATATAAAGTGAAAATTCACAAAAAAACAAGAAAAAAATATTGAGTGCATATACATCCTTTATATCTGCATAAGATTTTTTTATCATATTCATTGGTACAAGATTTCCTTATCGAAGGTAAAATCGTTATCATCTCTGATCCATTTTTTCAGAAGCAGGCTGATCTTCTGGGCGATCATGTTTAAGGACTTACTATTAGCAAACTTGTGTGTTTCTCCATTTCGGGATTTTAATGGGCCACATGTTTCATATCATCTGTTTGTGCTGATATTCAGCGCTTGTTGACATGGTTCCATTTTCGGGTATTTGTGGGTTGCTGCAAGGGGCAGATTCTTGTCAAAACATTGCACTTGAAACCCATCTATGTGTTGATTGTCATCATGAGGCTAGTAGATCCTTGAACAATGTGGGTCAGTAGCTGATGATTTGGACATGTTTATATGATTGTATCTGGACTGTAATTTACCATAATAGAGTACATCAAGGCTCACTCAATAAAGATCAGGAGCAAGAATTGAGGAAATAAAAATGAGAAACAAGTGGAAAAAATTATTGTCTTAAAAAGGGTGGAAAACACCATTGGAAAAATAAAATGAAGAAACAATGAGAAACTTTAGAAAGCTTCTACAAAACTCTTTTTTGGTTTTTTTGAATGGTGAGTAAGAAAATTTATTGAAGTGGGAGAAGAAATACAAGCGGCACTCCATAAAGAGGTTAACCACTACAATAAGTATTACACATCTATTTTTCTTTATGCTAAAAAACTTTATTGGATTTTGAATTGAAATCATTTACCACTACAATAAGTATTACTCATCTATTTCTCTTTATGCTAAATTTTTTATAAGAATTTGAATTGAAATCATTTATTAGTTAGAACTGATCTGTACTGATGAAACAAATTATTCCAATTTATATTGAACTATTTCTCTGTAATTTTTTAGTGAAAAAATATAAGATAACTTTCCAATGATTTTGGAAAATTTCCAGTATGTTACACTGATGTTTCCATGAAGCTTTAAAACATTTCATAGAAAATTTAGAAAAGGTTTTATTTTTATTTACAAACTGGGTTTCCTAATCCAAAAAGAGTTGAATTACACAATTTTGGATATCTAAAATAGAAGTTCTTTGAATTGGTAGCATCATCCTTTCTTATATTACAATTTCGCCTGCTTTGTATTGTTGGTTATAAAACAGTTCAGATTGTTTCAATAGTACTGTATTTAATATTTGTACCAAGTTTACAAAATACAACTTTTTATTTTTATGTTTTAAATATATTTTGTGTGGGTTGTTGATATTTGTTCTTCTTCACTTCTCAGAGGCCTGACACTGAGATTGTTCGAGTAGTTAACAAGTTCAAGGCTGATTTTGGAGGCCAAGTTGTCTCTCTGGAGCGTGTCCAAATATCTTTGGACCATGTGCCTCACAGGTTAGTCTTAAAAAAAGAAGCACCTCATAGGTTCTTTTTTGTTCTCCCCCTTTTAATGATATTTCTTTCTTTTTGTCTTGCTATTGTAGGAGTGCTTATCGATATTGATATATCTTATTGCTCTTAGTTCTGGAGAGTAATATATGTTCGAACTTCTTATTGGAATCTCATTCTCATTATTTTAAAAGAACAGAAAGTGTTTGCTTTGCTATAAAATGTGTTATGTATCAACATGATCCACTTGGATTTATGATGCAGATTTGACATATCAGGAAATTTTCAGTTTGTAGTTTTACTCAGCTCATTATGCCATTTGGCAGCAATCTTTTGGCTTTTAAAAAAAATATTTAAAGAAAAGGAATTTTAGGCACCCTCCTGTGCAGTTACTGTAAATCTGGAAGCTGCAAAAGGTAATCTTGTCAACATTCTATATAGCAAATTAATCATATTTAGTGCCACATCTCCAGAGTAACACATGGCAAACATGCTTTATTTCTGATGAATATATAGAATAGCATTGTGTTTTGCCCTCTTTCAACTGGAGAAGGTTGAAACCTTTACACTTACAGTTGCAATTGATGGTTTTATGTTTTTTTGCCGTTATAAGAAAAGGGAAACATGTGCTGTCTTCTGTTTTGGAAAATTGCCTGCAGAAGAGTTTGGGCAGACACATTGTACGTTTAGTGATTGTTTGCCATGGTTATGGATAATGCTAAGAAGGGTAATTACTACATTTACGTTTGCTAGATATTTTGAATCAACAATTGTTCTGATTTATCAAAATTTAAAATTATTAGTATTTCAATGAATTTTTTGTTTTTATAAATACCAGAATTAATTTTTTTTTTTAAATGTCGGAATTAATTCTTTTGGAAACTGTGGTATGATATTGCATTAAAAGAGAAGAAAGATGCATATGAGGTTGTCAATGATTGTCTTCCTTTTTCCCTCACCTTGTAATTTTGCTCTTTGCAGTTTTTTAATATAATTCATCACTATTTCAAAAAAAATGATTGGCTTCCTTTTTGCCTGGTTTCTCACTATGTGTCTAGATTATGGAAGGCCAAACTTGAATCTTGCTTTTTTTTTTTTTTCAATGAAAGATAAGGTCACGTGCATAATGGTGATAGAATTAGGTTTTGGATATATTCTCGGAATGGAGACTCGGAATCATCTTGCTGTTGCCTTTGCTGAAATTTTTAGGGTGGTTGTGACCCTAAACCTTAACTCCATTTAGGGTAAATCAATAGCCTTAGAGGGGTCAATGAGGCACCTGAATCTCCTTTCTTGACAACCACTCGTTGTTGACGACATGAAATCATTGTATGAACCGGAAAAGTAGCTTCTTGGCAATATATATCACTGCCTTCTTGTTGTAGCTCGTAGTTTTGAATCATGATACAGCTAGCTTGTAGTTTTGCTGACTCTTTAGCTGAAGAGGGGTTGGCTTCTAATCCCTCATTCCATGGCCAACACTCCCCCAGGTTTGTACGCTTTGGCTTTCGGATTATTAAAATGTTCTCATTTTTTATTTTTTTTCTCAAATAAAATGAAATGGTCTTAATTTCACATGTTCTTTTTGTTGGGATTGAACTCAGTTCCATCCCAAAATGACTAGCTACTTATCAGGCCTATTGTTCAACTTTATTACCCAATAACACTTCTTAGGTCTTATCACTGTGAGACTATTCCCTCTCAACACTTCCCATTACATCTAGGCTTATATGGGTCTGAGATTTGAGCACAAACTCACAGTGGAGCACAAATTGGGCCTGGGCGCTAAGTAGACATCATGTTCTAAAACCACTGTTGGGGTTGAGCCCGGTTTGATCCCTAAATGATTAACTACTTAGGAGGTCTATTGTTCAACATTATAACCCAATGACACTTCTTAACTCTTATCAATGTGAGACTATTTCTTCTCAACACTTTTCCTCCACTTGACTTCTGAAAGTTTTCCTTCTTTTTACAGGTATTTACTCGCAGAAGCAGGCGATACATTGTTTGCTTCATTTGTTGGGACAAAACAGTACAAGTGAGCTTTTGGCAAGAATAGCTAATTGTTTATTCCAAGTTGTTTTTCTTATGAATGATATTACTCTGTATTGTGGTAGTTTTATGGACTTGCAATGTCGTTCTTCATTTTAGGGATGTAATAGCTGATGCAAACATATTGCAAGGTGCAATATTTCATGAAGATTGTGCGAAAGATATTGATGCAAGTGAAGTAATTGAATTTGATCAGACTGATGTTGAAAATAAAAAGGGAGAGAGTCTTGCAAAGCCACTTCAACCGCTCAACCAACCAAGAAGTAAATTAAGACCTGCTGCTCACCGGGTGAGATAATGCATCATCTACTGCAAATAGTTTAGTTTTTATAACTATTGTTTTGAAACCTCACTGATTGGTATTTGATCAAGTTAATGGATTTGAGTTTATTCACTTTTTTCTCTTTTCCTGAAGTCACCTATTGGTCTCAGAAACTTAGAAAATAAATTTATATTTAAATGAGCCTTTAAATGATTTACCCAGAATCCATTTTTTTAAAGTTTCCGCATTAGTCAAACCTCTCGGTCAGAGAAACTTAGAAGATAAATTTAGATTTAAATGTGCCTGAGTCAAACCTCTCTCTCTCTCTCTCTCGCTCTATCAAAGCCATCAAATCCATTTTATTATAGAAGCAAGAAAACTACAACAAGGCATCCCCTCAAGTAATTGAGCAAGGTATAACAGTTGAAGGATGAGAGGAATGATTCTGAACAATGAAAAATTGACTATAGGTCCCTTCTGTCACCTACATACCAGCAGTACTATTTGAAGATCTAGCCATGAGACAAGAAGACAAGCATGATAATGGTTTTCTAAGAAAATGTGCCTAAGACATCAAGGAGGATGAACACTGTTCTTTCCTTTTGATGTTCATTACCTATTTTGGTTTTATGTATTTGTTGTGGTGAAAGTGTTTTTTCTTGCCTTTTTATATATTCTTTCTCTTCAATGAAATTCTAAACATTAGTAAAAAAAAGTAAGCCTGCTTGCAAGAGAGAGAAGGTTGCCTTTTAAAGAGGTTGCTCAATGGCTGCATGGGAATTTTCTAGTGTGAGGCCTTATGTTCAGATCTCAGGAGAGTGTAGGGTTCATCATTAAAAAAAAAAGGCAAAAAACTCTACCGAAAAATAAAGGTTGGTCCCTTATAAGTCATAGAGTCTACTTCCCATCAACAAAGAGAAGAAGTTGTACAATGTACATACTTGTAAGGATATCGAGGCTGAGGAGTGATGGTTTTGCTTAATTTTTACTTGCTACCCTGAGATAAACTCATAAATGATGAAAGAGCCTTAACGTTGGGGACCTTGTCAAGGATCAAAGTTCCCATTACAAAAGAAAATTGTGTCATCCATGAATTACGGGATAGGTGTGGCAAGATAAACATCCCCTCTAGAATCTGATGATCAACCATTCTGATATGCAGTGTGAAGATGCTTAACAGTGCCTTGCCTACCATGACAAAAAGGAGCTGTGAGGTGAGGGTTACCTAGGCAAATGCCTCCTGAGCTCTTGAACTTAACGTTGTGGACCTTGTCAAGAATCAAAACTTCCATTAAAAAGCATATCATGTCGTTTGTGATAAGGAATAGGTGTGACAAGATAAATGTCCCTTTTAGAATCTGATGACCAACCGTGCTTGTATGCAGTGTGAAGATGCTGAATAGTGCTTTGCCTACCATGTTAAAAAGGAGCTGTGAGTGAGGACAAATGCCCCTTGAGCTCTTGAAATATCCTTTTGTTGCTCTCTTAGTACCAAGAGGGAAGGATAAGACATGCAATTTTTGGACCTGCCTCCTTAGTTATTTAATCCAATTTTTGTTCATGAAATTGTTTGAAAGGCCTTGCAGACTCTATCAAATGATTTTTCTAGATAAATTTTGAGGCTAGGCTTCAAGTTCATGTTGAAATTTGAAGTAAGTTCATGAGTGGTAGGCTGCCTTTTGGTCACTGAAAGACACAAATTTCTGAAATGGTGGGCAATAACCTAGCAAGTAATTTAAGACCATGGAGAAGAGCTCTAAAGCACAGGTTCTTTGGAGTATGATAACACGACTCCCCCACCCTGCTGACCTTCAATTTCCCTTGGTTGAGCCACAACAATGAAATTTAATAGTTTCAAGGGGGTGAACTGGGGAAGTATAGTCAGAGGAGTTTTGGAGGAATAATCAGCCATGTGGTGCGAGTTTTATTGATAAAAGTACTCCCTTGATGTTGTTGACAGGGCTGACACGAGAGATATGGTGGATTGCCTTCTCAATAATCCAAGAGAGAAAGAGAGCCTTTTCAAAAAAAAAAAAAAAAAAAAAAAAACCAAGAGAGAAATTGAGTGTTAGCTAGAATAATTTAGTCTGATTTTTTCTTGACCTGTTAAAATGATTTTTGTCTTCTTGGGTACATCCTATAAAATTGGAACAAATGGCTTTGTTTGCTGAGAGATCAATAGATTGATGTGATTTATATTTGAGCCATGTGAAATGCACCTCAGCTGTCATTCCACTGATTGATTCTTCCACTTTGAATAATTCTCCCTCTGTTATGTTTGCTGTCCCATCCTGTATTTGTTGTAACTTATATAGTGATTGTATAAAACGGGGCTCAATACCCCGTATCTCCAATTTGATCTTTCCTTTTAAAAAAAAAAAGACTGTATACAAGTTTTGAAATTTCTTTACAGGGATTCATGGCACGCGCTAAAGGTATACCAGCATTGGAGTTGTACAGACTTGCACAGAAAAAGAACAGGAAACTTGTACTTTGTGGGCATTCACTTGGTGGTGCAGTAAGTATCATGGATTCCTGCTACTAAAAAATGTATTATGGTTTCCAGATAATTTAGCTGCTTGTTCTTGCTGTTAGTCTATGGAAAACTTCAAAATGTGTCACATGAATGGGATAAAGCTAAGGTTATAAAACAGGGAATAAAAGAAAAAGGAAGCCACACACTTACTTTTTACCAGTGTGAGTCTATGTCTATTGATCTCATTTTCTGAGAAATCTCTCTTTTCTTATGTCATGGTGAACTCAAAATCTGATGCACTGGCATTTTCCATCCAGCTAATTAGAGCCCCCCCCCCCCCTGCCATATATAATACTGTTTGGCATTCCCTTTGTGTTTTTTGGCTTAACATTACTTGTATTTCAGGTAGCCGTGTTGGTGACTGTTGGCATTTTAAGGGCTATTGCTTCGTCCTCCCCATCTAAGGAGAATGAAAAACTAATGCTCAAGTGTATTACTTTCTCACAGCCACCAGTGGGAAATGAGGCTTTGCGAGGGTAAGTTTCTTGGTACAATCTCTGGCCACTTTGTTTATTATTGAAGGTTCACAAACACTAAAATGTACTATATTATTTACTTATAAGCTCTTCTTGCTATCAAGATTTAATTTATTTTGTTTTTTTGGAAAGACGTCATTGTTATTTACTTAAATGTGATGGCTTTCAGTTATGTCCATGAAAAAGGATGGCAACATTATTTCAAAAGCTACTGCATTCCAGAAGATTTGGTGCCTCGCTTCTTATCTCCTGCATATTTCCACCACTATAATGCACAACCTCTGCAAGCTGTATCTGATGCGGCTACCAAACAAAATAGAGCTGAAAGATCTGGTTGGAGAAAAACCAAAGAAAATGATCAGGAGCAACAGCTGGTGCTAGGCGTAGGCCCAGTTCAAAATTCTTTCTGGAGGCTATCTAGGCTTGTGCCTTTAGATGGTTTTCGTAGACGACTGGATAAGGTTAAAGAAAGAAGAAACCAACTTGGAGAAGGGGCATCTGGAGTGGCTGGTGATTCTGGCTTAACTTCCATGCTTGATGAAGCGGAGACTACACCTTTATCTCTTGAAATCCAGGAAGGTTCCGATGGAATATCCCTTTCTCCATTGCCTGATACAGATGGAGTATCTGATGGTGTAAATGGCAGTCAAAAGGTTGGCAAAAGTGGCACTAAAAGTGGGAATTCTAGGGGATGGCGTAGGGTGCCTTATCTTCCATCTTATGTGCCATTTGGACAGGTTAACATTACATTTTTATTTTCTCTGTTCACCACAAGGTTTATATACTTTTATTTACTTATTTATTATCATGGGAATAATGAATATGCATTTTAATCTGAAGTTCTGAACTACTGAGCTTTTTACCACAAAAAATTTAAAGAATATTATGCGGGCACTTTTCTCACTTGATCTGATGCAAATGAGATTTTGTAGGGTCAGTAGAATTAGTGTCCGCAAAATTGAAATAGGAAATTGTGTCTTGTAGACTTTCTAATCTAAGACTTTCTATTTTAAGAACTCAAGTATGAAATAGGAAAGTTAGCTCTCTGTAAATTCAGTTTCCTTCGTTTTTTTTTGGGTTAAAGTCTCCTTATCTGTAAGCTGAGCCTCTTTCCTTCTTTATTTATGAACTAATGACCTTATTGTGTTATCATGTTAGTCAGTGTTTTAGTGCTAATCTTTCAACATTATTATGTATTTTAGTTAGATGAAGAAGGAATCTAATAAGGGAAACTCAGCTATGAAGTCAGCTCAGCAAAGGAGAACAGAAGGATTCTCAAAGTTTATCCTGGGGAGGCACATAGTTAGGTTTTGGGCAGGTTTTGGAAACCCTACCTCATAAGCATTACTTCAAAACCTCTAATTGCAAAAAACTATGACAGGGTTGGAAATCTGACCCTGTTCCTGCCTCCTTTTTAAACTCCCCACCCTGTCCTCACCTTGTCTCTGCATCCCCAGCCCATCTCTGTGACCATTCGTGGCCCATTTCTACCTTAGTTAAAAAATGCCCTAGTTTGATTTAGTTTATTTTTTTTCCTAATGTTATTTCAGTCTTTTCTTTAAAAGAGAAGGGCACAAGTGTTATTTAGTTTTACGGCCAAACTTTTTTTTTCCTCAAATATATTTTTTTCTAATGAAATATTATATGTATTTTTGAAAAGTATAAATAATAGTATTGTAATAAGACCCTGCAGATAGGACTCCGAAAACCTATCTCCTCCCTGAATTTGCACAGGTTTTTCTATCATGCTGTTTCAGCCCTGTGGGATGAGGGATGGAGCCTGTCCTTGCCTTTGGCATTTTAAGTCGGGGCAGGTGTTATAATGATGATGTGAAATACTGTTGAAAAACTAATTATTGTTGTTCTCTAATTATTTTGTCATATAATTGGAAAAAGGCACAATGAAAGGGTGAACGAAGTGATACGGTTGACTGGGATTGGATTCAGAGGATTTACAAGGCAGAAACTTAGTGGGTTGTAATTAACTTTTCAACTTGGAATAAGCATGAAAGAAACACCAGAAATTTTGTCATTTACATTCAATTTGGATGACTAAGTAATCAGTTTGAAATAAATAATTTCAGATCTGAAATGTTTGGTTGTCAAAATATCAGCTGCAAAATGTCATAAATCTGCTCTCTTAATTTTTGTTTCCTCCTCCCTTTGGGCTTTGAAATAATATTTTACCTTCTCAAAAGAAAATTACATAAATCTGCTCAGACATTGCAATAATCTGTCTGTATACAGAAGACCTCTTTCTTCTCTTAGTGGAATTCTTTCCTCTGTCTTTGTTTTCCCTTTTTGAGCATCATTGAGAGTAGTTGCATCTCGAAGTAGTTTGTGCATTTGCGATTTTTGCTTTTCACTGGTAATATTAGTGTGATCCTTTTAGCTTCCTTTAGCAGAAAAGATGGCACTGTAGCTCAAACTTCTGCTTCTAACTGGTGATATTGGCATTGATGGTTTTAGCTTTATCTCTTGGGAAATTCACATGTGGAAGCACTCTCTGATGCAGAATACTCGAAATTGACATCGGTATGAGTTACTTTGTTTTGTCTGTATTTCAGTTAAAGTTGGTCTATCCATGCCTTGATGTATTAGTTAACTGGTTGCCATTTCTTGGATGCTCAACTTGCTTTCTCTTGGCAAAGGCATGTGCAGGTGAGGTCTGTGATTGCAGAACTGAGGGAGCGTTTTCAGTCACATTCAATGAAGTCATATAGGTCCAGGTTTCAAAAGTAAGTGCTGACATTTTTGTACTGTTTTTGTTCAATTCTTTGTGCTAAAGAACATGCTAGGTAATTAAGGGAGTACATAGTCAATTATGTTGCCTAGATTTACCAACAATTCCTTGGTAATTAAAGCAATCACAGTCACATGACTCAGCCAGACACCCTTTAGGGTGTTAATGGGTCAGGTTTGGTTCTTTTAATAGTTTATACACATCATTTAAAAAAAAAGGGTCAGTTTTGGCAAAAAGCTTCTCTCTTAAATGAAAGGGCTTGACCCAGTCTGTGATGTGACAGGTCACGACTGGGTATCTTGGACTTGATTGTTTATTGGTCTATGCCTGAATGGACATTCTTGGATGTGTCACATCTGGAGAATCTGGGCATCCTTGTAGCTTTTTTTTTTTTTTCTTGATGCTCTTAAATTTCTTTTGTTTGATTATCATTTCAGGAGTAAATATCAAGTTTTATCAAATTGTTGATTTTTTTTTTTTAAAGAATGACATATTTTCTTTTTTCTTGTTTGTGACTGCAAATTTGGAGTTCTGTTATAGTCTTCTTTTGCATCTATTTGATATGGATGTTTAGAGTTTTGTCTTGCCTGTTTATCCATGGCAGATTGATTGACTTGATTCAGATACCACTAATTTGATGTGGGACCTCCAATTATCATCATCTAGAAAACGTTCTCTGTGAGTGACTTAAATGAAAATGTTTTCTGTCTCTGTCTTTGTCTGACTGCCTATATAAAGCTAGTCAGGCGAGTGAGTGATCAGCATCATTTCGAGGCAAGGGAGATTTGGGTATGCCTCACAATTTCTCAAATGAGCTGTGCTTGCAAGAGGGACATCGGTAGTTTTTTTCTCAAGCTGACAGGTGCTACTGTAACGAGGCTTAAATTGTATTTGTCAATTGAAAATCATGGGTCTTCTTTTCCTCTTGCAGAATCTATGACTCATGCATGTCTGTTAATTCGGCCCCTTTCTTGGGAATGGAGCAGTCACAGCAGTTTCCACACTTGCAGCAATGGCTTGGCCTTGCAGTTGCTGGTACCGTAGAGCTTGGGAATATTGTTGAGGTCCCTGTTATAAGAACTGCAACGTCCATTGTTCCTCTTGGTTGGAATGGTATGCTGGGTGGGAAGAATGTGGCACCCTTGAAAGTTGACATTATTGGACATGGCCTTCATCACTGTACACTTGTTCAGGCACAAGTAAATGGTATCTGGTATTGTCGACGTCTCCTAATTCCCGTGTAATGCAGTAGGACTATATTCTGTTACTTTACAACACCATTAATAGGCCATCTGAAGATGCATATTGATAAAATAATGATTTTTTTATTCGATACCACTCAAGTTAGGCTTTTGACAGGAAACAAGGCTTAGGTTGCAAGTTCATTTCCTAAGTATTTATTTTGTACAATTCAGAAACTATTAACTGATGAACGATTGTGTCTCATCACAAACTTTGTGGCTGAGAGCATGCTTTGCATGTTAATGAATACCTAGATTGTTGCTTCAAAGACCTAGCCATGTGTATTTACAGGTTGAATTTGACTTAAAAGTCTGTGTTGTTCCATGAGAAAAAGCAACCTTTTAGCTTTAGAGTTAACTGCAATTAGCATCTTTGATACTGAGTTACTCACTTGCGAGGCTCAGCTTCTATATTCGTCTCTTTCTCTTGCTCTCTGTCTCTCTCTCTCGCTCTCTTTCTCTCTCTCACTTGTGCTTGTACTCTTGTTTTCAGGTGTTCAACTATGGTGGAGTCACTGCCACCGACTCCATCTTATTCCTTGAGTAATGAATCACAATATGATTTACAAAGGATGTGTGTACTAATTGGTGCTCCATTAAGACGGGCTCCAAAGCATCAAATAGCAGTTGATTCCTCAATGCTGAGTTGTCCTTCAACTGAATCTGATCATATTAAAACAAATAAAAGTGGTAGCACAGAATCTTCTAGCGAAGGGGAAATCATCTGTCCTGAAGGATTTAGTAATTTTGTTGTTCACTGCACCAGTGACTTTGTTAATGTGACAAGGGAGGTTTATGTGAGAACTCGAAGGGTGCGGTTGGTTGGTCTCGAAGTATTCTTCTTTACCACCAGAAAATTGTTTTAATTTATTTAAAGATGTTGGTTTTTGTTGCTAAATTTTATTATAGTTTAAATATTTTGTTTGGTGTCATAAAAAAATAAGTTTTTGCAGGGTGCTGGTAAAACTTCTCTATACAACGCAATTCTATCTCATGGTAGACTTACCACTGCCATTAATCCTGTCTTGCAAATAGACTTGGGTACTCATGAAGGAACAGCTGGTGGACTGTGCTACTCAGATTCTAAGGGCGTAAATTTGCAGGTGTTGTGTTGTCATTGATTACTATTTTCTAGGGTTTTCTTACTGGGTATCCAGAATATCTGGTAGGTTTATTTTACCTGGGACTTTGAGTAGAGTACCAGTATGAGAACTGTATGGCCATAACTTGAAGTTATAGAATATATATATATATATATATATATTTTTTTTTTTTTTATTAAAAATAGACATCCTGTTTTTTGCACAAAATGTGCTAATATGGCATGTTACTGTTGTGAACAACTGCCTGGGTGCAAGTTGTATATTTTTTGGTTTAGGTGTTTCTCTCTTTTCCCCCTAGTCTTCTCTTTTGTGTTTCCTCATCTTAGGCAATTTTCTGTTTTATACGCTGTATCTCTTTCTTTTTCTTTGACAATATCTCACTTTTCAAAAAAAAAAATAGAAAAGAAAAAAGATATACCATATCATGCATTTGCTGCTACTTGCAAGTAAAAACACTGTTAAATTTAGGGTAATTTGGATGTAAAGAGAATCACTGAATTAGAGACCTAACCTAATAGTTGAAAAAAAGGCCTCTCATGGATCAAATCAGTTCCTAGGTCAAAGTATGAAGCTTGGTTCATCTAACTAAGGCTAAATCAAGTGAATTACGTGTTACAAGCACTTAAAAGATCATGCCTTCTACCTTCTGTGCTGGAACATGTTGATTCATTATATATTAACAAGGGAGCAAATTAGATTGCTATTTTTCAGTTTTCTCTTATATTGAACGTTAGACCATGTTATTGGAAACAGAAAGGAAAAGATCTCTTGAAAACATCTATTATTACAGCATCAACTTTTGGATCTTGTTTCTAGAGGTGTTAATCATGTGGCACCAGTTGGATAGCTCCTATTCTGGTTCTCAAATTTAAAGTTCTAGGTAAGCTAAATGAAGCTAAAGGATGAAGTATTTCAGTCTATGAACTAAACTAGCTTCCTTTATTTTTCTGTTTGCTGCGTAGTGATAAATGGTTTTGCAGAGATGGATTGGACCTTTAGCTCAAATGGCCATTTATGTGTCTCCATTAAAAAAGGGAGTTTCTTTATGTGATATTGAATGGGGTAATTTGACGTATATAATACTGTCTTTTGGATGGTTTTGTAAGGAGTTAAAACAAAGTTCTTCATGATGTGTACTCCCTGAAGTTTCTGCATTTTCCTTAGGAAAAGGCATCTGTATAAAATCATATCAGGTTCTTGGCTTCTTATTCGTTTTCCAGAAGTTCAATATCTTACTTGTTGAGTCCATGCAAAATGCTGGTTTTATTTCTGGTGGCTATTGTATGTTGATTTTTAACATAAAAAGTTGAAGAGGAAAGTCTTGGAGGGGGGAATGGTGGTGAGATTTTGTCAAGGTCACTAGACAGTAGAAATCTTTTGAAAATTTCTATAATTTACTTAATGATCATATACTGTAATTTATGCTTTACTACCTAATACGAGGATTGAGAAACAGTACTGATTGTTGGCTTTCTTACCACAGGAGCTGCATTTAGAGGCTAACCGTTTACGGGATGACTTATGGAAGGGATTACGTGATTTGCGTTGGAAAACTGATTTGGTTGTCCTTGTCCATAATCTATCACACAAGATTCCCATGTATCATCAGCCAAATGCATCAGAGCCGCAGCCTGCCCTTTCACTTCTCTTGAATGAGGTCAAATCCCTAGGAATCCCATGGATCCTGGCCATAACAAACAAGTTTTCTGTCAGTGCTGATCAGCAAAAATCTGCAATTAATGATGTTTTGAAAGCATATAGAGCTTCTTCAAGCATGGCTGAAGTTGTCAATTCATGCCCCTATGTTATACCAAATGCCCTAGGTTTTCCAGAGCCTGCACCTTCACCAAATGAAAAGGGTAGGAAATGGAGGATTGCTGCCCAGAGGCTTCTTTTGGCACCAGTTAATTTTGTTCGGATGCCCTTTCAAAATAGAGAAGCGGTTTTGCACGTGGACGGTGTGACTGCTCTAAATCAACTTATACATCGTGTACTTAAGTTTCAAGAGGAAGCATCATTTCAGGTTAGTTATTGAGGCATCAGATTTAGGGATTTGAGCTTGCGGTGCATGAAATATGCAGTGGGTTGGGATGAAGGAATGCTCTCTGGACAACCCTAGCCACAGTGTCTCCAGATCACTTGGAAGACATTGATAGAGAGCCTAGGGTTGTTAAAGTGAGTTTGACTGTCGTATGTAATCCCATTATTGCACCGTAGAAACCGTGACTTATATTTCATGGAGAGGATGGGTGCCATTAAGTCGATGCCAGCCCAAGTTGAACAATCTGGTTCATTGCAAGGACTATGCAAGCCTTATCATTTAAAATACCTGCGCTTGTCAAGCGTTTCTATGATAACTCGGTCAAAGACTTCAATAACTATTTAGTGCTAACTACTCGTATCTATCTATACCTTTTTGCCTTCAAAAGTCAGGTCTCATGTTCTTTATTACTGAGCCAAGTTGCTTATTGTGGAGTACAGGAACTCGCTGAGGAGAGGCTCTCACTGGAGTTGGCGAGACAACAAGCAGCAGTGGCTTCAGATGGAGGGCGAGACTCTCAGGGCAAGCTGAGCTCCATGACGGCTGCTGCGCTTGGGGCTTCTGTGGGGGCTGGCCTGGGAGTTGTTTTGGCAGTTGTAATGGGCGCAGCATCAGCATTAAGGAAACCTTGAAATATTTGTGCATTCAGCTTTTGACTATTTTCAACTTTTCACTTGAACAAGTTAATTTTTGTTCGTTAGGTCCATTTAAATCCCACTCGTGGAAGATTGCTACCATGGATGATCATCGTGGCAAGTGAGATGTAATGCATGTATATAACTGTGGAATAACAAAAAGGGTAGTTCCATTTGACTCTCTTTTTCTTTCTTGAAATTCGTTGTATTTATGTTTTACGCTGAAGTTAACATTTGATTCCCGTTTGTCCATTGTCTCTCTCTCGACGAGGAATGTGCACTCATATTGTAACATAAATATTAAATCCTGTTTTAGTTGTTTGATTTTCACATTTCAGGTTTTCCTCATTTCCCACTCCGTGGAGCACAAGAACAGCGATGAAAATGCACCCACCGACATTTTTTTGTGGCAAATCGATTTTTTCCTACAAGAACTCTCGTCGTCTCTCTTCTCTGTTTTGCTTTCTCTACCAGCATCTGTCATACTGCTTGCTTGCTTGCTTTCTTTCTTTCTCTATCACTTCCACGGGTTTTTCTTCTTACAATGGTCGGATTTGTTTTGCCTTCTGCTGCATCCTGTTTTCTCGTTTTAGTTTTACGATGCAGTGCTGTCTTTCTTCGAAGAGCGATGTGTGTCTTAAAAGAGAGCCAAAATGATTCTAGTTTTAAGTGAGAAACAAGAGAAAAATGAACCAGAAGTCTAGCATAAGCAATTGTTAAGTAAAAGACACGCCATTGGCATACAACTATCTTCATTTTCCCATAGTGGATCCAGAGCTAACACAACCCGCTCTGAAGAAGGCACATCCATGGCTTGACCAAACACTTCTCCCACCATTCTGACGGTGGAGTCTCAACTCCCAACCTTTGCTTCTAGAAGTTGACCCACTTTAACCTGGTGGGAAACCCATTTGAATAACCCTGTCCATGCTCTATTTTACCTTCGTTCCCACTCATCATTACGGTGCGCTAGGTCAGTGATCTCTGCATCCCAACCTCGTATGATAATGGGTATTATATATCTATTGTTACTACACTGGAGGTTCGTGCTCTGGCTGGATCTGATGGCAGCCTTCACCATATCAAGATTCGCTACTTTGAATCTGGCTGTGCTTCTGCACTTCAAGGGGAGAAGACGAATGGTACTCCCTTGAATGCTTAATGGTGGCCGGTTGAGTCCTCCATTCAGAGCGTGATACACGGTCCCCACCCAGATCATTATTGAGATTTTGATTTCGGCAGTCAATTTGGGATACATATCTGCTCTCTTGGTGCATGGTGATCTGGTCCACTTCGTCACTACTCCCCGGTCTTTGAGACATTTGTTTCGAATTACAAATACAGTCAGGTCGCCATTCACCACCACTATGCAGATTGCAGATCGGCATTCAAAAGGAACTGGTTCAAGTAAAAAAATCGAAGGTTATCTAGTTCTATCCCGTGTTAGAGTTTTTTCCCTCAAAGAAACCGATAGAGAATTTAAATGAATAGAACAGTGCCGGTCTTGAACAGCTTCCACAGGTGTCTTAGCCAAGACGAGGCAAATCGTTCTAGTCAACTTGGACTGGTTTTGATTCCGAAAATCCATTTTTCGGACAGCGTCAGCAAGAAATATATACAAAACTTCTCAATGGCTGCTTCCCAAACTGAATATTTTTTGGAAGACGAGACCAGCGTACCCAACTTATAACATGGAAGAATTTGTCTTGAAAGCTACAGCTTTCTCATGCTTTGGATGATTGCCATTTGAAAATTCCACTGCTTGCCATTTGTGACTCGTTCAAGAGAAGGAAAAGAGCATCTGAGCGAACGAGGACAAGACAGAAGATAACAGAGGAAAAAAGGAGAGAAGAGAGACTCGGTCAGTGATCTCTTGACGGCAATGGAAACTTCCAGTGCGAGAGCAGCTTTTTCTGACCCAAACGTTTAGTCGTAAAACTCTCTCTCTCGTTATCTTGTGAAGATGAGCAAATAATGACTGAATGAGATTGACAAGATAACATTACAAATTTTTTTTTGAGAGACCTGACTTGTTTCGTTGATCAATCAGCCTGGAGACGTAATGCTGATGTATGATGTGTGTCATATATTATGCGATAAACAAATCATGAAGAGCTGCAAAGCCATTTTCAATTGAGGTTTGCCATATAAAATAATATTATCTTCCGAAGTTGAGAAAACATATTTGATAATAGATAACTGGTATTACCATTCGACCTTTTTCTTCGCTGATTTGTGCCGCAAGAAAAAAGGGAAGAGAAAAACAGAAGAAGATTTATAGTAGTTGAAAAGTGTTGGGACGTCATGATTACAAGAGATTGGCATCATCATCATCATCATGAACACATGTCTCACAGCTTGATGAGCACTCGGTCCCACTGATCTTGGCCTCCAGTTCGTCGTGGGATGACCCAAACCCACGATCGTCTTCCTGGAATTTTCCTTTCTTCCATTAGCAATGCTTTCCTCTCTTTACATTCTCTCTCCTGCTTGGTTGAAAGGAACACAAGAAACAGAGTAAACTGAAAACGGACACGACCAATGTTGAGTGCTATAAATAGTCGCCTCCTATTCCATTTCTCCCCTATCGGAAGCAGAACGGGAACCAACGTCGTGCCTGTTCGGTTGTACGCAAGAACCATGTCGAGATCATTGGATGAGACCTCTTCTTTCGACAGGCCAAGATCAGTGGTGAAAAGGGTCTCGGCGAAGCCGCAACGTGAAGGAGACGGAGCGGTGGTTAGGAGGAGCATTGGAAGGTCGGTCCTTTTGTTTACCTGCGGTTTTGTTCTTTTCTTCGTTTTCTACATATTTGGTCGTTGATTTTGAATTGGGTCTTCTGTATTCGTGTTTGCAGGATGGAATTGCGTTCTTTGGACCCTTTTCTTTTATTGGATGAGTTCTCAGGTGCGTCCCGTCTCTGGGTTCTTCTCTTGTTTTAAGGTTGTTAGAAGTGCGGATCTTCAAAGCAGAAACTGGTTTGTGATGTTTGATATTGTTTCAATGGCATTGCAGTGTCAGCGCCTGCTGGATTTCCTGACCACCCACACAGAGGTCAGTCCCCCTGTTCACGGGCTTGTTATCTCTGGGTTCTTCTCGGTTTCTCTGTTTTCCGTTTGTTCTGATCGGGTTCTGTACGTCTACTCTGTTTCCAGGATTTGAAACTGTTACGTACATGCTGGATGGAGCTTTTACCCATCAAGACTTTTCGGGTCACAAGGGCACAATCAGAACGGGTGATGTGCAGGTTTGGACTCGTCAATGAAATCCAATTAAGAGGTGACCTCCAGCCCCCGCACTAATTCTGGGTCTTTTGTTTGTGCTTTTTTCAGTGGATGACCGCTGGACGAGGGATAATTCACTCAGAAATGCCCGCAGGGGAAGGAATCCAGAAGGGTTTACAGCTTTGGATCAATCTCTCTTCTAAAGACAAGATGTAAGGATTGATCGTTGATTAAGTTTTCGGACTTCATGCAATGAAAAGAACTGCCACTATCGTGAAATTCGAGTAAAAATGACAAGACCAATACTGAAACTGTTTCCGTTGGCATTTTAATTTTTTACACAATTTCCAAAATTTGTGTTTCTTTTTCTCAATCTTGATTTTCCGTACACAGGATCGAGCCTCGGTACCAGGAATTGCAACGTGAAGACATCAGCAGAGAGGAGAAAGACGGAGTTGAAGTCCGCATTATCGCCGGAGAATCAATGGGAGTAAGATCTCCAGTTTACACTCGGACTCCGACCATGTTTATGGATTTCACATTGAAGCCAGGAGCTCAATTGCACCAAAGGATACCAGAATCCTGGAATTCGTTTGTGTACATTATCGAAGGAGAAGGCATTTTCGGGAATCTACACTCTGGACCAGCCACCGCCCATCACACTCTGGTTCTAGGTCCAGGCGACGGCCTCAGCGTGTGGAACAGGTCCGGAAAGCCACTGAGGTTTGTGCTCATCGGCGGGCAGCCCCTGAACCAACCAGTCGTTCAATATGGCCCATTTGTGATGAACACACAAGCGGAGATTGATCAAACTATTGAGGATTATCACAAATGCAGAAATGGATTCGAGAATGCCCAGTACTGGAAATCTCAGCCATAATAAACCAGGGTTTTCTTCACAAGGAGTCGGATCAAGAAATAAGGCACAGAAATGGAGCATCCTGATATATATACTTCAGATCGCATTCGAGTAGCATTTTTTTTTTTTTGTTTCTTTTACACCCTCGAGTAGGTGATTTTTTATTTTCTAATTTTTGAATGTGGTAGAGATAATTTTGAGACATGGGTCGTGACTCAAGAAGCATTCTCTGATACGCAGATATGACCCTTCTCCAACTGTGATGTTAATGGCTGCGACCTGTAAACTTTCCTTAGGACGAAACTGTCACAGTTCACAAAGTGGTTATGGTTTTGCTTCTAGTATTTTAAATAAGAGAGATCTTGTGAGATTTAGGTAAGGCTACTGTTAGGCTTGCTTTATCATGGCAGGCAGGCAGAGTCAATGCTGAAAAGCCAAACATTTTGAGTTGAGTGTGGAATGGTTCCTTCAGAGAGGTTGGCTTGATGATCATCCATCTTCTCTGGAGTCAGGAATCTGGACCTACTTCATGATATATCACCATGACTCGGTTCTTGTTCTAGAAGCTGTCACCTTCTGAACCCCCCTGATTCCGCACAAGAAATCTATGTAACTGCCTCAACTTTCTTTTGGAAAAAAAAAAAAAAAAAAACTTTTACGTTCTCTAAAAAGAGATCCATCAGAACAATGAACTGAAAAGGTGACACACCCCCGTTGCCTTTATTCGAAGATAAAAATTACATGCTTTTTTTTTTATGCATCCAAAATTCTAACTCAAATAATCTTGTATATGGAATGAACCCAAATGAGTAAGAGAGGAAGAGAGCAAGCAAATTAACAAATCTGGGAGTTCTTGTTAATTAATCAACCAACCTTAACAAATCCCTTCACCTTCAGCCATCCTAGAACAAAACAAAAGATATATCTAACAGCATGAATACTTTCTTGAAGTTTGGCTTGATTCATCATCCCCGTCCTTCACGAGAGTTACCCGGTTGACAGACAATTCCGCCTTGTACGATTCAGAATTCAAGACCTTCCTGCTGACATTGTTGTAAATTTCTTTGATTACGATCTCGAAAGCTGTCTTGACATTTGTAGCATCAAGAGCTGACGTCTCCATGAAAAAGAGCCCTTCTGATTCTGCAAGTGCCTTCCCTTCCTCTATGCTTACATCCCTTATGTTCTCCAAGTCGCATTTGTTCCCAACCAACATCCTTGCCACCGTTGTGTCGGAGTGTGCTGCCAAATGGTTCTCATTAATTCATATTGTAAAAATTTTAATCAGAAGACAGTATAACGGTTCCTCTCTACAGAAGGAATTTGAAGAAAATTGGCAAGAAAAGCAATCAACTGATGCAGTCAATCTACAACAACACTGATAAATTATCAGTGTAGAAGATTTTCACTTTATTCGAACAAGGAGTAACGTCCTGACTTCACTTGTCAAGTAGGCTTGGCTACAGGACAAATACTTTGTCCTGTTTCAGTCCCACTGAAAAGCCACCATCAATGGAGAAACAGTCTTCCATACCCGTACCAAGACCAGTGATGAAAGCAGCATTTCTAGCTTTTCTCAATCAAATCAAGCAGAGTGATCAAGATACAGTTGCTGGACAAGATTAGTGGCCATCGGGACAATCAGGAAAAGACTTTTTTTTGCCTTTATATAACTAGGGTCTTTGTGTTGTTTCCAATTTGTCAAACCAGTCCTTGAATTAGCTCCAAAACCTGACATGGTAACTCTACTTTTGAAGCAAGAGCAAGCTTTTTTATCTCTTTCAGAATTGGTCTCTCAGCTCGGTTCAATAACGGGAACAGTGATAGAAAAAGAAAAGAAAAGAAAAGAAAAGAAAATAGGGGAGCTTTAATTGGAAAATAAGGTTCTCAGAAATGGATATAGCTGCATTCATCGTGCCACTCCATCTAACATCCACAACAGAAACTGTACCATGTTTTTTGATTGAGCCATTTTATGGATTGCTCCATTGTTTGAATAGATAGAAAAGCAACTCTGACTCCTTTGTTTTTACCAAATTATAACTTTTCCAAAGAAAAACTCATGGGCTTAGATATCTGTGAATCAATGATGACCAACACAAATAATATGAAACCACATAATTTCTTCTGGCCTGTATTAATTTAGGATATAAAAGCCAACAAGTCATAATATCAATTTGAGAAGGGTAATCAGGTCTTTCTAAGCTATAGCTAAGAGTTAAATGAGGGGATCTAACAATAGGAGTATGTAGATATGTGGTAGTATTACAGACAAAGTTGGTATCATGGTAGTATTACAGGAGCACGTAGACATTGGAATACATCAAGGATATCTAGTAACCCCGATATTCTAGGCAATTAATCCAAAGGCAGGTGTGTTTAATTTCGTTTCTTTTCATTTGCAAGTCGAGCTAGTCTATCCCAGGAAGCTTCAAAGGAAGGCTCCTGCTGTTAGTGCTTGTCGACAATGAGGTAAGTAAGTCGAACCCTCTGTTAAATGTATTTTTTTTTTAATGCGTAGAGCTATATCTTGTAACCCTTGTCACATAAAGGGTCTCGTGTGACTTCAACAGTTAAAAGAGGTTCACACCACCTGAGTTCAAGACATGCACAATGTAGCACAATGTAATGTGACTGGTTTCAAATGTCAGCATAAGACAAGCTCTACTTAAACTACAAATGTAAAAACAAAAAACCATGACTTTGAAATTAATCAACATGCCATTCAACCGTAGAAGGACAGTCAGTGTCATGAAACATAAAAATGAAGCCAATTGTATTTTGTGTAATTGAAACAACTTGAATATCAAAACTGTCCAGAGTATTCAATATCACGAACATTTAGTAAGTTCTACTACATAGAAAAGCATCAAAGGAAGGCCCCTGCTGTTAGTGCTAGTCGACAATGGGGTAAGTAAGTCGAACCCTCTGTTAAATGTATATTTTTCTAAATGCATAGAGCTATACCTTATAACCCTTGTCACGTAAAGGGTCTGGTGTAATTTCAAAAGTTAAAAGACGTTCAAACTACCTGAGTTCAAGACATGCACAATGTAGCAAGATGTAATGTGACTGGTTTCAAATGTCAGCATAAGACAAGCTCTACTTAAACCGCAAATGTAAAAAAAAAAAAAAAAAAAAAAAACCAAACTATGACTTTGAAATTAATCAACATGTCATTCAAACGTAGAAGGACAGTCAATGTCATGAAACATAAAAATGAAGCCAGTTGTATTTTGTGTAATTGAAACAAAATATCAAAACTGTCCAGAGTATTCAATATCACGAACATTTAGTAAGTTCTACTACATAGAAAAGCAGCTACAGAACTCTACAGTGTATGATCCCATCTCCTGCAATTTAAACCAACAACGTATTTCATAGACGACCTAAGTATAACCAACGAAACAGATCTGAAACACAGATCTAAAACCCCGATGTAGCTTTCAATCACAATCATGAATCAAAACCCAATAGAAACAAAAGAAAAAAAAAAAAAAAAAGGAAAAAGGTGATCAACCAGGAACATTTTATTTCCTAGGTAACCCGTTATAGTCTTGTTCATTACCCCATCCGAATCGATTAGATGGACAAGTTAGAGATGATGAAGGCAATAAAGAAACTACCGTAATTCTAAACCACTCAGTTCCGCTCATCATACGATTAATCCCCAGAGAAATAAATCCCGTCCCAGAGAAAATGTCTATAAAAAATCCATCCACTCTAAAAGCCAGACAACAAACGGGGTAGTCAACCAAATAAAAGAGGTAGGGATGGATCATACTATTAAGCTCGTCAAGCCATCTCTGCACGCTTTCAAAAGTAGTTTGGCGACTGATGTCATAGACGATAAGGGCTCCAACAGCCCCTCGATAGTAAGCTGAAGTGACGGCCCTGAACCTCTCCTGACCCGCTGTGTCCCAAATCTGCGCTTTCACTTCCTTTCCATTAATGTCCATGCTCTGGGTCTGAAATTCGACCCCGATTGTGGCCTTGGAATGCATGTTGAACTCGTTTCGAGCATACCGCGAAAGAAGATTCGACTTTCCCACCGCCGAGTCGCCGATTATCACAACCTTGAAGAGATACTCCTCTCCCTCCTCCTCTTCCATCTCTCTGTGTAAATCAAAAAATGGGAGGAAAAACCAGGAAAAAAAGCCCCGTGGGAGACAAAGGGAGACAGAATTGGCTTTCGGACAGCAGTCAATGAAGCAGCTGGGTGGGTGCCTTTTTTCTTCGCTTCTTTTTACGGTTTTTTTACCTTGCCTTTCATTATTGTGCACACAAGTTCCCGATGCTCAGAAGAGGTTTTCAAAAGACTATTTTATCTTCTCATTCCCTTGAATTGACTTCTATATCCTTTTTTGTTTTTTTTACCAGCAATCAAACCAGCATGTGCCCACCCTTCAGTAGAATTAAAAGGAAGTTGGGTGGACACGAGTGGACACGAGTACGATTAAAGAAAGAAACTTAAAAGGTAGTTATTAGGTGGACACGAGTGGACAGTTGTCCTTTTTGCCATTGCACGGATGAGGAATTTAGGATTTGCCATCAACGGTTGAAAATGGAATCAAAATATTAATAGAAGGATTTAAATAGAATAAAAAGGGTAAAAAGGTCCATTAAAAATCTAACGTTATCTTCTTTTTGGTAGTTACTCTCGTGTCACATGGACGCTTACAGGAAACAGGTGCCGTGAATTTAGTGAAAAGGCGACAGAAATGAAGTCTCAACCGCCTCTCCCGTCTCACTCGATGCCTTTCCCCTTTCTTATCATACCCCCTCACTTTACTCTCCCGGCGCACAGGGCGGCGCAATTGGTTACCTGAACCGGTGACGTAGAAGACGACTGAATTCTCTGCCAGACAGCTGAGCTTCGTTTTTCAGGGAGAAGGAAGAAAAAAGGGCTCGAGAATCAATTCGGACTCGGTACTTCCAGCTCACTGAAAATTTATAAAAATATTTTTAGATATAAAATTTTATAATTAAGTTTTTAGATATTTAATAAGATTATTAATTTATTTAATTTTCTTATTTAGTAAGTGCTATTAGTGAATTTGGTTAAAGAATGGTTAAAACAAATATTTTCTTTTATCACGAATATTTAAATATAATTTTTTTATAAACGGATGCTTTAGATATTTTCCTTATTTTTAATTGGTCTCTTGGGGGAACGAGTTGGCTCGGCCCAACCTCAGCGAGTTAACTGGAGTTCTGAAACGATTCACTCGAGACGAATTTTTATACCACGTGTCGGCAATGAGCTCCTTGGCCCTCTTCATGACTCATCCCCGTTGAAGGTGAAGTTTGAACTTGTTCGACGTGGCGGAGAACAGTTTCGTTCATTTTTATATTTCCCGCGTCACTCACGAGCGGAGAAAGAGTGAGAATGTGCGGAAGGGCTCGGTGTACTCTCAGGCCAGATGAAGTCCCTAGGGCTTGCGGATTCCATGATTGCTCTGTCACCACTCTGCAGATTGAGCAGTATTCTTCTCTTTTCTTCTTCCTTTTACTTTCTTCATTTCTTCAAGTCTCTGGCTCAGGAGCGACTGGTCTCTATGTCCTTGGCTCTTTTTTTCTTATTGTTTGCCTTTCAGGTACCGTCCTTTGTACAACGTTTCACCGGGCTCGTATTTCCCTGTCCTGCGCAAAGACGAAGGCGAAGCTAAAGGAGTCTGTGTTCATTGCATGAAATGGGGTTTGATTCCTAGTTTTACCAAGAAAACCGAGAAGCCGGACCATTTTCGGATGGTATTATAAGTTCCTTCTCCTTTATGAGAAAAAAAAGTACACGATAAAACGTGACTTAGTAATCAATAGTTACATAAGCTTTTAATCCGATTATTTTACCGAAAATTTCGCTCTGCTGTCTTTTTTATATGTGCTAATTTCATTGAAGCTGGTGAACTCCTTAGAAGCCCTTTGAGAAAAAAAAGTGACTTCAACATCAACATTGAATTATTGTGAAAAGAAAAAACTGGATAGTACGAACAAATGAAGTTTAAGGCTTTAAACTATTAAATCTTAATTTCATGGCCGAATAAGAAAGTGTATGCACATAACTTAAATGAGCTCCAGTTCATATTACTTATGCCAACATTTTAGAGTGAAAAGTTTCCATATTTTCTTCGGTTCAAGATGAAGTTGAATTTGGCATCGTTAATGTTCTTAATCGAGCAGGTTCTATGCTACAATCACATTTGGTGCCCTCGAGTATAAGTTGTAATTTGAAAAGTTCGTTGTAGTGTCATGTGGGAATCTCTACGTCCATGTTTTTTACTCTACTATTCTCAACTGTAAACAAAATAACTTGATAACAGTAACCTGGAAATGTTAGTTTTGCTTCAAGCTAAAAGTCATATTACAAAACTCCTAAAAAAGAGCATCCATATTTATGTCAACTTTAATGACTAAATTTTTCTAGTTAACACAAAGTAAATCTTTGGTGAGTGAAATTGAAATGTTAATTAATTTTCAAATTGACACTCAACGATTCTCAGAGAGGAAAACTGGAGGACAGTTTTATGCTCAGTGGTGTCATTGGGGTGTTTAGTAATCTAAGGTATTGGTTCAAGTCTGATTTAGTTTCTGGGATATCTCTGTTATTAATTTCTGAGCTGGAACTGATTGCTACTACAATCAATCATTAGAGGATAACTTTTTTGTTCAATTTTTAAAATTACCCATCTTTGATGTGTGGATAACCATTAAGTGATGTCGGATGAAGCTTATTCAGCATGTTTTACAGTGTATCTCAGATGAACCTACAAGTGTGACAATTCTCTACCTTTCTGCATTTATTGAGCTTGATAATTCAAAAGAATTTAGGACTTGCTTAGGGACGGACAAGATAAGGCATTATAATGATCTAAATCTAGAATTTGCTCAGGGAGCTCATCTTATTCGTACTGACTTATTTCTGGATATTTATCAAAGTTCAAGTAGTGAATTTGTAAATTTTTGTGTATATATTATTTCATTTTTCAGTTTAATGCTCGATCAGAATCGATAGATGAGAAAGCATCTTTTCGTCGACTTATTCCAAATAGGAGGTGTCTCGTGGCAGTGGAAGGGTAGTACAATTTAATCCTTCAAATATCGAATTATGGTCTTATTTTTTCTAAATTCTCATTACTATAGCCCAGCATTTGAGAATCAAATGTGCAAGTTACTGTCATTTATTTGCTTCTTATTGTGTTCCACTCTGAAGTTTGATATGTCTCACAGATTTTATGAGTGGAAGAAGGATGGGTCAAGAAAGCAGCCTTACTACATACATTTTAGGGATCATAGGCCTCTTGTTTTTGCTGCTCTTTATGACTCTTGGACTAACTCTGAAGGTAAATGGATACTTTTTTTTTTAAAGTAAGAGATACTTGCCTTCTTCTGGGAACTCAATCGGTGAACTACTTTTTGCATGGTATCTGGTGTAGGAATTATTCAAAGCGAGTGTGAACTGAGGTCATATGAAAATAAGTCTGTTATCATGTTTATCCAAGTATAAACTTCAGGGCCTTCATGTTATAAATTAGCTTTCTGTTTTAAGTTTATATATATATTTTTTTTGATAAAGATGTATTTATATATAAATAAGAAAATTACAAAGGAAGAGGGAGCAGCTCCCTCACAACCAGAGATTGTAGGGACGCTCCCTGCTTGGCTAGCACATCTGTTTAAGTTTATATATTTAATGCAAAAATATATGTTTTCTCTGGAATGATGTTAAACTTGTGTGCCCTTTTTTTGGGAGTTTGGGGTGGGTAAAGTGGTGAAAAGAGCCCACATACCAGGTTAGCATGCAACTGACTATCATGATTTGACTGTTTGGAAATAATGTGATTTCTTGCTGGTAAGATACTTTTGAATCCATGAAGATCAAATAAATTGGTTAATTTGTGATCACTGCTTTTAGCTCTTATCACAATGCCCTAATAGATATGGTTAGTTTCTTCATTAATTACACTTTTGCATCATGTGGCTTTCAATGATCCCCAACCAAGGCTCATTGAGTCAGTAGCAAGGTCTGGCCCATTCAATACAAAAAGTTTTTCATTTTGTTGAATTAAGTCCTAATTATGTCCTTCTATTGCAAATACCAGGGGTGAGTGGTGGTCCTTTGCAGCCAGGGATTTGCCATTTTGTCATCTGAAAAAAGTGTATGCAATATTGTAATTGGTGGCCTGTGAAAGAACTATGCTCTTTGACCATTTTATTTCTTTGGTTATGACTTACGTAGACCTTCACCACCACAGTTCATTTGGATGTTGTGTATGATACATTATCTATGGCTATACTTATTCCTGTTGTCTTTGCCTTCAGATATATATTAGCTTCTTTTCTCTTTGTTGGTCTCCTCTTGAGCAGTCCCTCAGAAATATTATTCCTATGATAAGATTGCCAATTCAAACTTAAGCAGCGGGTGGTTACTGTAGTATGTGTGGCAGAAATTTTAAGTGTGATGTATACTATTTCATTTTTCAAAAATGTTATTGGCTAGTTAGGATGCTCTTCTTTGGGTCCTAACATGTGTATGATTGTCTACAGGAGAAGTTTTGCATACTTTTACGATATTGACTACTCGATGCTCATCGGCATTGGAGTGGCTTCATGGTTAGTTATTTTTCTGCTTGGGTTATTATTCTTTAGGAAAATGCACATGATGTTTTGGTAAAACTGCAAAACTGGGGAGAAGTGAAAGTCTATCATCTTGTTCTTTCGTTTTTTGGTTATATTTCAGGTTTGAGATTTTCTACCAATTAAAAAGGGAAAATAACTTTTGCATTTGCTTCATTTGCTCCATTTTTCCCGTTATTTATTTATATTCAGTTATTAAGTGAGGAATGATCATTATATTGGCGGGCACATTGAATTCTCTTGTGCTGATGTTGAGGCTAAAAATGCTGAGTTCCAAAAAGACGAAATGTAAAAAAGAAAAAATGAGAAGCACATTCTTGTCCCCCTAAATTAACTTTTTGTTGGTTCCTTTACTGCTTGTGTTACTCTCTTGGAATTTGCTCTTAATGTAATTTTTTATTTAAGAAAAGGAAAACAATTTCATCTTGTGTTAAATAGAATATCTAATTTAATATGCATTAAAACTGTTTTAATTTTTTATATTTTTAAGACATCACAAGTGCATGTTCGTATGACTTATTGAGTCCATAGAGCTAGATTTATTCCAGGTAAAATATCATGAGGCATGAACTTGTACTTATAAAACTCATACATTTTTCTGAGAATGGTGAGATGGAAAAAGTGAACCTGAATGAGCTGGACTTAAGTATGAAACCTCTCTTAAGATTACATCGGAGCAAGGCATTTATGCTGATATTATGCAGAGAAGGGTAAGAGCAGCAACAAAAAGACATTGAAATCATAAGCTTTTGATACTTATGTAACTAGATCTGTATTTTGATAGATAGAATGCCTGTTATCTTGGGAAGCAAGAGCTCCACTGATTTGTGGCTGACTGAGTCTCCTAGTACCAAAGTTGACAATTTCCTTGTGCCATACGAAGAGTCTGATCTTGTAAGTTAGCTAAGTTAAGTTTCACTATTATAGGCGTTTCTAAAGCTAATTTTTACTAGTTGCACTTCTTAAGAGATGTGAGTATCTCTTCAACTGAATCTAACAGCTCCTACCATGATCATATCCCAGGTTTGGTACCCAGTGACACCAGAAATGGGTAAAACTACTTTTTCTGGACCTGAGTGCATCAAGGAGGTATAATCTAAGGACATTGGTGCAACAATATATTTATTTTATTTTATTTTGGTGAAAAATGAGAAAATTCATTAAGGAGGGAGAAAAGTATAAAATAATACAAAGTCTAGACTGGTCAACTAAGAAACAAAATAAACAATTAAAAGATAGAAAAAATCAACAAATCATCCTAGATCAATTGGCTAAGTATTACTTTTCAGAAGATGTGCCAGATCAACTCATTTTCTATCTAGAGAATCAGCTATGCTATTTGCACTTCTAAAAATATGAGACCACTCCAATTGAACACCATCAGATAGGCAAATCGCCAAATATGACCAAAATCTATATGTAAGTTAAAGCAACTAACAATTTTGGAAGGAAATTTTGCCCTGGGAGGTGAAATGATCTGGTTGTCATGCAGGTGCATGCTCGTGGAAAGCCATGAGCCACCCTTTAAAGGGCCTCATTTTGATGGACTATGGTCTTGAAAGTCCATTTCATTGCTTTCAGTAGATCCCTTCAGTTGATGTTTCTGGGTTTGCCCGCATGTGTGCCACATGAGCTAGCAGAGCTCAAACTGATTTTTAGAATCCAACCTTATGATTAACCAACTTTGTTGGCCTGGTCAAATCTGTTGCACTACAGGTGGATAAAATGGAGTCAGATAAAATGGATTTAGCTAGGATGAAGTAGTAAACTCATGTTTTGCTGTAACTACAAATATTGACCATACATGAACAAGTACCTAAAACAGTTAAAACATGAAAAAAAAAACGACCAGACAATTGTAGTAAGAGGATATTTGATTTATTTTAGATTGTTTTTTATTTGATTTGATTAAATTTGCAATAGATAGTTGAAATACCAAGTTTTCAGCTTCTGCCTAGGTTCAATAGCATATGTCAATCCTGCTTAAACCAATCAGAGCAGCCAGGATAATTGTGTTTCGCAGCTTTACTTTCAATACCGCTCAAGATGATTGTTTTACCATGGAATTGATGGACTTAATTAGTGCTTGATCTGGCTCTACAGATAAAACTGAAGACAGAGCGGAATATTCCAATCTCTAAATTTTTCTCGAAGAAAATGACAGATAGTAAACAGTTTTTAGAACCAAAGCCTGAAAAGACATCTGATGAATCTACAGTATCTCATGATGGGTTTTCAAGTTTGAGGGGTCATGGAGTAAACAACATGGAAGCAGTTAAAACTCCATCTAAAGAATCCTACCCGACCAATGATCTTAGAATTCTGAAAGAAGAACTCCTTGATGAGGAAACCAAGAACATCACGGACTTCAAAGGGGACGCAACCAAGACGTCTGCAAAGGGTGAGGAGAGAAATGGAATCAAAAGAGATTATGAACCTTATGCTTCAGGTTTAAAAACTCTTACTGATGATACAGTTGAGACAAAATCAAATTCAAAGAAGGGAAAGACTAAGAATGATGCAGGGAACAGACAGCCGACCCTACATTCATATTTTGGGACTAGATAGGGCCACTGCCTCATTAAGTTGTAAGTTGTAATGTTTTGGTTTTGCAGAAGTGCAAATGGGAAATCTTCGTCGGAAGCAAAGCAGCTGTTACCTGTTGCAAACCAAAGATCCTCAATTTTGTAAGCAAATGGATGAGATTCTGAGAAAGAGATCACGTAAAACTTGTTCTGAGAAAGTACTTCAATTGACACAGATGTATTATAATTATTAAATCTCAATTGACACGATCCGATTGTATGACTCGTTCAGACCTCAGACAGCCATCCTCTCCATTGATGTCTGAAGTCTGAACCCAGCAATACGTGAACCGGGACCACGCGGCCCATGTATGTTCCGACTCTGGGCTAGATCTGACGTCAAAATACGTAGCGTCTTGGGTTGGGTCAGACACGAAAAGTCTGGGTCGTGTACTTGTGTTCACAGTTTAACAGTTTCGTCGCGGGTCAAGAACGTTGTAAAGGCGTGCGTGCTTCTTCCCCGTTCCAAATGACGTTGAACCGTACGATTAGATCTTAACTGCAGAATTTTGGCCACGCAAATGGTGCCACGCGAAGAATCGCTGAATGAATTTCCCTGCGCGCTCTGTACTCAACCCGGTGCACATTCGCTTCTCCACCTCCGGCTGCTCAGGCAGAGGAGCAGCGTAAGCCGTATGAGATTTGCGGAGAGTTTAACATGAGGTAATAAATGTCTAAAACGTTAGAATTTGGAAACGGAGAGTGGTTTCCTTCTCATTTCCTTCAAAACCATAGCAGTTAGTTCCATTTTGTCTCCGATGCAATGGCTACCACCAAATTCATATTTGGACTCCTCACCATCGTCACCGTCGGTATGATTATAGGTAATTTCCTATTTCGCTGATTCAAATTTTAGTTAGATGTTGAATGCATTTCTCGAATGTTAACTGTATGTTTTTCCTTGCATTTGCTTCTTTGGTTCTCTGACCGTGGAAGAAATAATCTATCTAACTATGCTAGAGGATGAATATTTTGTTATTGGCTTTTATGACGATCAAATGGAACTGTGACTGTTGTTGGAGAAAATAAGGAGTCGCATACTCTGCCTCTTTGAAAAGAACAAGAAAGTGAACGTGGTTGCATTAGTTGAGCTATCTGGAATGAGCGTATCCAGTTCCTAATGTGAGAATGTTTTTGATTTGGCCCGAGGCTTTAGTTCTATGCATGCGTAACTGGTCCGTTTCTCCATCATTGGTTGGGATAACAAAAAAAAGAGATCAAACTTGAAGCAAATTCTCAGCAAACTTTGGGATACAAAAAATATGTAAAATTAAGAGGTTTGGGGTTCAAAAATTATGAACGAGGATACTTTGTATTTACTCCGTCATATGGATGTTTTGTATATTAATCATTGTGCAATCAGATTAATGGCCTTGTGGTTTTGTATTGAGAATGATTTATAATTTACAAAGAGCCCCAAGCATCTTCATTGTACTGTTGGAGTCTTTGCATCAACTTTCTGGATGGTCTTCTTTCTAATTTTGTAGCGATCAGCTGTTCTGGATTGGTACATAAGCCATCTGGCAGCTGGTACTTCTTATCTTGAAGAATATAACGGCGAAGTGCTTCTACAGTCAATTGTTTACATCATCGAAAAATATAAACAGCACAAAAAGTGTGAATTACTCCTGTAAGAAATGTTTTTGTTTTTTAACTGATTGAGTTGTCACAGTACTCTTGTAGGTTACTGAGTTGTATTGCATTAAATGACTCTGTGAGTTTAATAATGTTCCAGGTGGTTTGGTTCAGTTAGCATTTCTTCGGCGGTTGGATGAATTGTCTGGTAAATATAGTGAGGACTTATCACCTCCAATTTCAATTAATATTGAACCAATTTGGGCAGAATTTTAAGAAAAATGAAAAAAAAAATCTCTCTAATGTGCTTTCTTGTCACATAATATTTTCTTATCGCAACTGATGAAAGCTGTTAGTCAATATTAAGTTTTCTAATTTGGTGATAACATTTCATTTTTGTTGAAATATGGTTTACCTGTTACATAGCTTTCATTAAAGATGATTTTCAGGTCAGAGCCGTTGGGCTATTGATGAAGATGCTCAAGTTTTGCGCCTTGGATTTGTATGTATGCCTTTGCTTTATATATGTCATTTCATATATATTGTTATGTTTTTTATCCTAGCGTTGTCCTTTTCTTGGTACCAATCATCTCTTTCCTTTTTCATGTACTTTCTGATTTGTTGCCATTAGTTTTTTTTATTTTTTTTCTGAATAAGAATGACATAATTTATGCCCTTTGCACGAGAAGAAAAGATGAAGTCGATTACTATCAATATTTTGGGTTCATTGAGTAGTACAAAGCCATATAGATCATTTAACTGTAAATTACTTACTTTTCAACCAAAAACAATATTTTTGAGTATATTTTTTTCTCTGTTTAATATGTTCAAATTACAAAGTGGTTGATGTGTGGACTAAACATTGGCCTCACGGGGTTGAAGTAAAGTCTTTGATGTGTCAGTGTTAAATGTTTGTTCTGGTTGTTATTGTAACTGGAGGAAAAAGGAAGGAAAAAGAAGAGATTGAAACTGAAAAGAGATGAGAAGAAGAAAATGGCAGATAACCAAAATTAGGGACCATTTCTCTTTCCTTTATTTGTAGTAAAACTTGTAGTTGGACAAAATTTCTCTTACACCCATGCATAACAAGTGGTTATATGAATTGCCTTTAAATCTACTGGCATTTTGACCAATTCTTTCTCAGTTAAAGTAATTGAGAGTGAAATTTATATGTTGGAAACATCCGATAGCTGTTGTTTGAATGCATTTAGATACCTAATATGTGGTAAGGCTAATTATCGGATAACTTTTTGTCCTTGCAATGTGAAAAAGTAATATGTGGTAAGGCTAATTATCGGATAACTTTTTGTCCTCGCAATGTGAACAAGTTCTTTTCTGGGCATAAATTGGATGTATTCATCTTATTTGTTTCCTTCTTGGTTTATTTCATGGCTCTTATACATGGTTATCTAGATGAGGATTAAAACTTAGTGGTTTCAAGATAAATTCAAGAGGCATTTGTTTTTGAGGTTTTATAAGTTTCACACAATTCTGAAGGACTTTATTATTGAATAATGATGCTGAACACTTTCCCCCAAAGCCTTTTGATTTCTCAAAAGAAGTTGAGCAAGTTTACTTGATGAAACTACAACATTGATTTTCAATAGAAGGATGCACTTCAATAAATATAAAGAATTTGTTAGTTAAGGCTTTATAAGATCTACACGATTATTTCTACCTTGAGAATACCTTTCCAAGGCTATTGGAGCAGAAAAAAAGAAGCTAATAAATCCTAAGAAGTTTTACTTATTTGAATTCAGTTAGAAGAACCAAACTATCAAGTGAGAAGGCAAGTGTTCAACATGGGATCAGGTTGTCATAATTTGGCTGGTTTTTATTCAGCTTTAGTTTGATTTCCTTTTTCTTCAGCTATTAAAAAGCCTTCCTAGAATATCATTTTGAAGTTTGGCATGAGCTTGAAGACACTAAGGTAGCTGGAAGTTGCAAATACCTTAAAGTTGTGCAAGAGTTGCATTGGAGAAGTCAATTAAAATCTAATATGTGAACTCTTTTCTTAGTTGTTTGCTTACTTAGTGTAGACTCTAGTAATGTGTGGGGTTAATCAGTGTGACTGTAGGATTGATATAATCTAGTGCAGTTTTTGCTTTCCTATTATAGGTGTTTGAGTTTGGAAAATCCAAATTAAAGATGGACTTGGAGTTCTTTATAACTTATTTTTCAGAGAAGAAAAATTGTAACTTACCTCTGTATGAATGCTCAGGATGCAGGGAAGAACATTCTTTGTTGTTTTGAGTTCAGAAATTAAAGATCAGTGAGTTTATTTCATCCTTAAAGAAGTTATTTGGTGTGTCAGCAATTCAATTTTTTCAGACCACAAACTTATTTAGTTCGAGTCCAAAACAAAACTAGATAGTTGTTGATGGTTTGTTTCTCGTGATCTGGGTAAGGTTGGTTCATCCCCTTGCTCTGTCCTGCTTTTGCACGTTTTCTTAGCCTAAGCATTGCATCGCCTAGTTTTTTTTTTCCAGTTTTCATACTGCACTCCTTGTTTGCTTGTTTTTCTTCTTTCTTTCAGCTTTGCCGCCCTGGTTTGCATCAAATAATCCATTTCTTATTAGTGTTGTTGCATGCATTTTCTATGCAAGGTGCAAGAGTTAAAGCATGGAAAGCATGTTGACTATCATCTTGATTTTCTTTTCTCTGTCCTCTGTTTATTTATTTATTTTTTACATTCACCTTTTTGATTGCTATTTTTTCTCATGTAATTGTGCTTTTAAATCACTACAATACCTTTTCTTTTTTAAATTATGTCTCTTATTTTCTTTTGCTTTAATATGATTCTTTTGTTGATACAGGTTAAACCTGAAGTAATAAGCTGGTCACCACGTATTGTTGTCTTTCATAACTTTTTGAGTATGGAGGTACAAGCGAACCGTTTTCTTTTCATGCAATATTCCATGATAATGCTATTTGCCCAAGCTTATAATTTTCATCGTCTCTTTTATACTACAATGCTGTCATCTGTACTGTAGGGAATCAGTTTGTTATCACGAACTGGTTTCCTAGTTTTGGAAACCAGGCCTACTCATCCTCTTATAAAATACATACTGTACTCAATAAACTAAGAGTCATGCTATGATGGCAGAAGTCAATTACCTCTTTTATACAGCTTCCTGCTTGATTGTCTTATTGTTTTTTTCTATTTATCCTAATGGAAATGCAAATTTCCTGAATTGTATTGTAACAGATAAAATTACTCTTAGTGTGTGATGTTGTGTTAACCTGCTCTCTACTATTTGAGCAGCTACCATTTATCATTTTAAGATAACTGCAGAACCTTGCTTTTGCTTCTTCAGTTAGAAAAGTCTCATTGGTATGTGATATTGAAGGTAATTTTATTTTATATTTTTCACATTATATTAATTTTAGTTAGTTTTTAAAAGACATGGAAAATCAATGATACAATCTTATTTAAAATATTACAAGAACCCTGTCCATGTTTCACCCCTTTTTCTCCCTCCCCCCTTCTATTAACATTGAAACCTAACTTCGTCAATCTCTTGGTGTGTGACTGGAGATGCTATCTTCATTCTTCTTCCTTTTCTTTTTCTATAGAAAGAGCATGATGGAGTCTGATGCAATAGAAACTTTGAAACTTTTGTGCCTCTTGCAGGAATGTGATTATCTTAGAGCAATTGCCAGACCTCGCCTCCAGATTTCCACTGTTGTGGATGTTAAAACAGGGAAGGCATGTGGGCTATATTGTCCTACTTAGTTCTAATTTTGTAAGATTTAATGCTTCTGTGGTTTATAGCTTTATGACAGCTATTGTTATATGTTTCTTGATCAACTAGAAGCTGTTACTTTTCATATTGAACATTCTGCTTATAGTACTGAAGTTGCAGTAGCTAATTTTACGCCCTAATGTAATAATTTCTTTACATTTCATTGATAAGGAAACAAACTAGGTGGTTCATTTCCAACCATTAGGTCATTTTCAATCACTAACTTTCTGGGGTTCAATGGCATCAAAGCATGTGGCGTTAATAACATAAAACATGGTGTGTAAAATCATCTCTCTGATTTTGACATTGATTGCTGTGATCAAATTTATTTCTGGATTTGGCAAACAAACATTTGATAATATCACTTTGTTGCTACATGTAGGATACTTGAATAGGATAGATTGAATTCAAATTGATTGAATATCATATTAGAGCAAATGAATTCAAATGAAGATCTTATGATCATGGCATTAAAACATAATCCTTCTGCACCTAATATTTTCAAAGGTGAAAGAAAACTAAGAAGCATGTTTGAAGGAATAATATATATATATTTGAAATAGTGCTGTGAAGGAATAATATTTGAATTTTGTCTTGGAGAACTTATCTATCATCTTTTAACTAGGTTTCAGTAAAAGATAGAGATGAAACTGGGGAATAGAATTTTACCATAGTAAGTGGGACAGTAAAGTTGTATCTTTGAAAATTCCATTTGAGAATCAAACAAGGTATTGTATGTCGGCTACATTCTGAAAACTATTCTGTGCTAGTTGGAATTGACATCTTTGTGTGGGTCATTGGAGAATGATGTCCTTTGCAAACCTTTTTTGACAGCCTTCATCAATCTCATGCTTGCCATGTGCGAATGTGTATCTCAATTTGGTTGCACTAAATAATTAATTTGGTGCCAAAAAGAACATTACAAGAAAATATCACAAGCACATTCTGTAACTTGATATGTAATTGATATTTTTTCCTTTTCCATCATCAGGGAATGAAGAGTGATGTTCGAACAAGTTCTGGAATGTTTTTGAGCTATGAAGAGAGAAAATATCCCATAGTTCAGGTTAGTGCTTGGAGTTTATAATGTAATTCTTATGTGAACTGATAAGGAACGGTTGATGATCTATGATTAGGAAGACATCCGATAGTTATAATTTTAGGGTTGGTGGGTTGACTATCTCAATTGACTATTTTTTGTGCTATTGACAACTTTGCTATTATTATTTTAGCTTCAAATGATCAGTAACTGATCTACCTTCATTGTGAACTCAGGGTATTGAGAAACGGATTGCTGTATTTTCTCAAGTACCAGCAGAAAATGGAGAGCTCATTCAAGTGCTCCGGTTGAGCATCTCAACTTTGTTCCATAAAATAAAATGTTTCAAATAAAAAGGTTAATTCATTTTTTTTCTATCAGGCTAACATCTCCTGATGTACAGGTATGAAAAGAATCAATACTACCGGCCACACCATGACTATTTTGCTGATACTGTAAGTTGAAATTTGTTTTTTTTTATATCTTCGCTGCCTATGGATTTACTGAAAGTTCTAATACCTCTTTTAAATGTAGTTCAATTTGAAACGTGGAGGTCAGAGGATAGCAACAATGCTCATGTATTTAAGTGACAATGTAGTAGGGGGAGAAACATACTTTCCATTGGTGAGTTCTTGTACCTTTCCTAGTATAGTTTATGTAGTTGAAAGTCCTTTGACTTTTGCTGCAGGTCATGAATCCTTTTGATGCTTTCATTGGTACTAGTCTGGGTTCTGGACCAAAAACTGTTGCATTGACTCTCTCCCTCCCCAAAGTCCTGCCATCCTCTTGAGCACCAAGTATTGGTCTCTTTAGTGAAATCACTAGACGTATGACATGACAAGATGGAAGATCTTTTCCATGTTGATCTGTCTGGACGTAACCTCCAATGAGGTTGCAGGATATTTATCATCTCAGGAAAAGAAATGTGTTCCTATCCATCCTGCACAGTGATGAGCAATCAAACTGAGGCTTCTTTTAGTTTGTTTGCAATAACTGAGGGTGCTTATTACTTTCTTCATTCTTCCAAACATAAGTTTAAGTGACTGCACTAGTTTAAGTTTCATCAGACTTTAATTATGAACATATATGATTTGTATTTTCACTATTTAAACTATCAGGCGGGAGAAGGAAATTGCTCCTGTGGTGGCAGATCGGTGCAGGGGTTGTCAGTAGAACCAGTTAAAGGAAATGCAATTCTCTTTTGGAGCATGGTTAGTATCAATCTCTTTTTAATACACGCTTTGTTTAGGAAAGAAATTGGCAAAGTTCATACTCAGTCATCGACTCTAATCCCTTACATAACACTTCTTGCAGTGACTTGGGAATACACGTGCTTTATGTTATTTTATTCTAGAATAAGATTGCATCTTAGGTCTTTTTTTTTTTTTTTTCCCTTCTAAAGAAACAGTGTTGGAGACTCGGAAGCTGTTTCTATGACCCAAGATTTTCTCTTTCAGGGACTAGACGGAAATTCAGATCCAAAGAGTGTCCATGGTGGTTGTGAAGTTTTAGATGGCGAAAAGTGGTCAGCTACGAAATGGATGAGGCAAAAAGAAAGCTATTAATCTTGTTTCTCATGTTTTAGCTTTCTTTTCATTCTTCACTTCATATTATGTATACAAGCATGTTCATTATAGATTCAAAACTAAACGAAGCAATGAAAATATGAAAGAAAAAGCTGCCAGCCAACATCCTGTCTAAACAAAAGAATGTAGGGCTCTTACCAATTAAGTCAAGGTCCTAAAATCTCATGAATCGAATCAACTTTTCTCATGAGAGAGATCTTCTGGTTTAGTAGTCAGATCTTAAATTCTGAACAAAATTATTTTAGGATCATGGCCAAACAAGCATAAGCAGAGCAAGAATATGTTTGTGGCTCAGGGTCCTTGAAGACTTGCACAAACTCATCTATGTTGTCTTTGAAACTTAGAAATGTCCTCCCCCTTTGTTTGTTTTGTGGAGGGGGAGAGATGTGCACATTAAGAAAAAAAAAAAAAAAAAAAAATTAAGTCTAAAATATTTTAGTGTAAAACAATGCAAATCCATTCTATACAAAATAAGAAATCCGATGGAGAAGAAGCAAGCATAATCATAAGAGCAAAGAATCAGAAGAGAGAAAAACCAATATGTGATCAGTTTTAAGTTTACCGCCGTGCTCCAGCCTTTTTAGCTCTTTAAACTTTTCATTAAAGTTGTCATATCGAGAAGCAAGCTTATTCAGTTTCAAGAACCAGAATTCTACAGCCTTTTTAGCTCTTTTAACTTTTCATTAAAGTTGTCATATCGAGAAACAAGCTTATTCAGTTTCAAGAACCAGAATTCCACAGAGTACAACCCTGCCGCCCAGCTGCCCAGTGTCACGCACCCAATAAAAATGTTATTTTTCGTGAATTGGGAAATCTACGGATCCTATACCCTTGTTCCAGTTCCAACATATCGGTCAGTCCTCGATGACTTTCTCCTCTTTCTGATCGTAGGCCGTCTTTTCACAGAATCACAGCCATCTGCTACTGTAAATGCTTGCTTGCAAGCAAAACAAATGTCTGGTGAGTAACGGTTTAACAATTACTTCAAACAAGAGTACAGATGTGGGTAAACTCCATGAATGGACCTCTACGGGAATAGGGTTTCTGTAGCAAAGACCTTTTAACCGTATTTGGCCAAACATGGTCGTCATGGGTTCAGGAAGTAGCTTGGTTCATGATTAACACCTCTTTTTTGCCATTTCAAACTGCGCGAATGACGACGGATAGCTTCCTTTTCTTATTTTCACAGTACCTGTTTCCTTTCTCATATCCCTTCCCTCTCTGTACTTGCCAGGTTGCTGCCGTGACAAGTCCCATGCAAATATCTACTACAAATGGCTGAATGCATGAAAAAGCCAGTAGCCAGAGGAGATTTTGGAAGAAGTATGAGAAGGTAATTTATGAGACGAAAGTAATCAGCCTTTTCTTATAGGTAAAAGTAATCGGAGTTGTCTGTTAAAAAATTGAAATATAATTCATTCAATTTAGGTTTCAGAATCTCGTGCTTGGTTTTGCATTCAGCAAATTTCCCTCGGGATGGAATTTACACATTTTTTTCCGCCGTTGTTCGCGCAAGCGTACAGTGTGAAAGACCCGGTGGAGTTTTTCAGGCGTCTGTTGACTGTAGCCTATCTGTTTGACAGAATGCCTCTGAGACTCAAAAACCCATCTGAGTTCTCGCTTAAAATTCTGGCAACGTCAATGCTGTCGGCGGACGCAGCCAATTACAGGGTGTTCTGTTGACCGTTTGCATGTACTCCGTGATTTGCTTTTGTTGGGAAGCCTAACTTCCACCGCGTTTGCAGAGGTAAAAAAGTGGGCATTTGACTCTTTGGCCGTCGTTGAAGCAGTTCTTTGTCAATTTTCTATTCTCAAAAACTTTTAAAAGTTTGATCCAGTGAGTCAAGTGCACAATGAAGTAAAATAAACTATGACCCTTTACAGTGGCTTTCTAATGAATTCCTTCAGAAAAAAGAGTAATGGCAGGATAAGATGTTATCTTTTCTTATCTGTGATTAACATTTTATTTCCCAGTACATTTCGTTTTCTTCCCGACTGTTGAGTCATGAACATCTCTATTCCCGACAGAAGAGTGAATTCTGAAACCAGGAGAGACAGGCAGAGAGCACAAGGAGCGAACGCTCTTCTGTCTTCTCCCCTGTCAAGTACGGCGATCCATTACTGTGCACGTACCTCTACCAGTAGGTTGCTGCTCCTTCCACCTCTCTACTGCTTGGCTCTTAATTATCTGCTTCTGCTACACATGTCTGCACAGTCTACTCCTCTCCAGTCTCACTCTTCGTGGGCCTGCGGCACAGACACAAAAGAACCCAAGTTTTAATTCAGCTGTCAATCCTGTCGGATCGGGCATTTTTCAACTTCGAATCTTTGAAGTTCTAAATCGTCTGGAAGTAGATTTAACAATTTGAAATTTTCTGGGTAGTTTTTAGTTTCTTTTTATTGCTTTCGATCCCCTCGTCAGAATTCCTCGAGGCGGTGGCTGCTGATATCCAAATTCCAAACCGCTGTGGAGGCCGTTCTTATAAGTTATAATTACTTCGATCGTCATGTCACTCTGAGGTCCTCATAATAAACTCATAATACAGAAACGGACAGAGCATCTTCTTCGCCTCGGACAGTCTGACCTCACTTGCGGTATTCAAGCCAAACAATCCAGTCTACAGTCCTGAAACGCTCCCACGACAGACTCCTTCCCTCAGGAAGCTTGATAATTAATTACTTAAGAGCAGGAACATCGCAGTTGAGTCTCAGGAAGGAAGATGGCTTGCTGTGCAGTGCGCAGGGACACTGTGGATGGATGCCTTGTGAAGAGGAGAAGTCAAGCAGTTTCTTTGTGAATCGAGGACAAGATTAGCAACAATCACAGCCAATCAGCGGAAGCTGAGGCGTTGCAGTCGCAATGGCGTCATATTCAGCCTTAGTGCTGAAATGGGAGACAGTAGGTTTCTTCTTAGAGCATTAGCTGACGATCAGATTAGGCCCCAAAAACAAACAAAAGCCAGTGGTCGATCTCCATAGCCAATGTCACCTACCCAATTAGCGTCACTGTAGAGCATTAAATTTGTGGTCGTAGTTGGGCGAAGAAGAAGACTAAGGTCTAAGGTGTCTTTTGAGACAACTGTGTTCTTTTCAGAGCAACCGTGTGAGTACCGGTAGGAGTATTCATGAAACAATATAAATAACTTGTTGGTCGAGTAATGCTTAAATATTGAAGAGAGCCAACCACACGTTGATACTCAGTGGGTTTGGCCAGAGGTGTCCCTGTGAGATGGCAGTAGGGCTGGAGACGTAGGTTCAGGAGAAGTAGGTGGTAGGGGGGTTGAAGAAGTAGCTACACTGGAGTGGTAGTTGATGGAATTTGGAGAGAAAAAAAAAAAAAAAAAATTATAATCATCAAAATTTTAAAAAAGACTAATTCCAGTGCTTATCTGCCATAGTTTGTTATGAACATTTCTCATTCCTTCACCGCTTGGCCTCTCCTGTTCATAAATCAGATTGGAGGGTATGTGGGCACATGGGTATGTAAGAGGCTCTGGACGACTCCTAATCTGAGAAAAGCCCCAATGATCTTTACCTAGCAGGCCATTTCCGGCTACAAATCGAAGAGCTACAGCGCAATGCTCAACCATTTGACTTAAATGGTTTACTCATGCTCGATGAAGGGAAGAGAAGAAGAAAAAAAAAAAACCAATCGCTCGCAGTGAATAATTCTTTGAGTCAGTTCCCAGTATATGATGGTATTATAATCGTCTCCTCCCATGAGATCCACGCGAATGATATTATCCTGTTAACTTTGAAGGAATATGCAGAGATGCATTACGGACAGTGAGAATTTGATACCTTACTCTACCAGTGAAAAAGTTGGAAGTTTAAACGAATGGACCATTTCACCTGTCAAATGGTGAAGAACCAATGCTTGCCGCAATCCCACGGCAGTTTCTCCAGTGCTCTTCATGAGTGGAAGGCACCGACGCCATTGTTAACCTAACCTTGTAGTGTTTTTTCTTTTCCTCCTAAATTAATCTACAAATGACAATGGTTTACAATTACTTTGAACAGTACCTTCTTATATGTTTGAGATGGTACGCTAATATGTATTATAAGAATTTAATATCATGGTTGTCAAAGGAAAACATCTTGATACAGTCAGAGACATTCTTGGTCATCAATTCTTGATTCAAAGTTCAAACCATCAATCAACAATGACGTCTGATTTCTTCCCATACTCCAGGTAACCCACCGGACACAGAACAACAGCAGCTCTCTCGTACCGTGTCTTCAATTTAAGTTTCCGACTGATCAACATCAGATCGATTCGTCGGATACCCATGTCCGAAGGCCGATCATGCTGTCAAGATCAATGTCCATTTTGGCTTATGTCGCTCGGTACAAATGTCTTCCCGAATTCTCAGGCACCAGATGGGTAATTTGGTCAACTAGAAAGGAACTGAAGGCTTTGGGTCATGGTCGTGCTTTTCCTAACTTTGGTTTTCTCGATTCCCATGCGTGGGATAGCTGCAATCCGCTCCTCGGGATAAGGTAGTCTTCTTTATTGGTATGAGATGACCAGAGACAAGAAACAAAGAAGAGAGAAAGAGAAGGAAAAAAACGAAAGTCCATCCCTACTGACCCAAAAGTACTCGCCTTCCTCTCTCTTTCTCTCACCTCTCATTATTTTACTCCTAATCTAGTAGACCTACTTTTTTTTTTATCTCTGTATTTTTTTTATATATAAAAAGCACTCTCCTCTAGCAGAGGTGTGGTTCTGGTTCAGTCGTTTCTCAGTTCTTTTCACTTGTCAGGTCTCTAATGGAGGTGAGTCAGAAATCCCGTAAAAAAATCCTCTTGGTCTTTCTAGTGTTGTCTTCTTTTCTGTGTGGAGAGCTAAGTGATTTAAGTTTCTGATCGTGGGTTCATTTCCGCTTTGTTGCAGGACTACCGGAGGTGTCACGTTCCAGCGTTCGGAAATTGGGATTACAACGATAATCTCCCCATTACCCAGTATTTCGAGTCGGCGAGGCAGGCTGGATTGGTTCGTTATAACGATTATGGTGTCGTAGATCAGGATCTGTATGGGGAGAATTTAAAAACTTCTGGGCCGACGACTGTTTCTCAGCCCAAGGTATTCCTGAGCTTCTTTTGTCAGTTGCTTCTCGTTTTCTCAACCGAAATTCATTTAGCAGCAGAAGCAGAGCTCATGTTTGCATTTCACGTTTATTGCTGTGTTTCTCGTTTTGTTTTCGTGTGTGGACTTTGGCCCGTTTTTCAGATTTTTCGTTCAATCGAGTTCTTCTTTAGTTTTGCCCTTCTGTTTCCGAGGCAAACCAGTTCTACTTTACCGAAACCACATGTCTTTGCATTACGGATGAACTAACAGTAGCTAATGACGTTTTGCGATTTCTCTACGCTCTGTCCAATCATATTTTTCAAACTTCGCGTCCTTGGATATCTGGAACTCACTGTTTCCGGGCTTTTCAGCAGATGAAAGGAAGCTCGAAGCGGTACCAGTACGTGAAAGAGGCAAAGAAGGTGGGCAAGGTTTGTGACGTGACCGACCTGCCAAGAAATCCCAGAGCTCCCAAAGCTGTAGACGAGGACCTGTACAAAATTCCAACTGAGCTCTTGCGTGAGCGCCCAAGGAAGGTATGCACCCCTGCGCGCCTCTGTTTCTTCTCTCTCTCTCCCTTCACTAACCAGGTCTCTCAGTGGGTCCACCTCCATCTCCATCTACGGCCCCAACACAATCCCCTTTCTTTGTCCTGTAACAAGTAATTACTGGCAGTTACTTTACTGTGTTCTGATATTTGCAGTCATGCATTCATGTGAGCCTTTGAATGAGAGTATAATATGCCAGTGCATGTGATTTTTGCAGAACAAATTTATGGGATTCTTGTCCAGATGCCTGGTTCCAGATTGCAATGCGTGAACAAGGGTGCCGCTGCTCCAAAATCCTTTCGGAGAATTCCGGTCCGTTTAGTGTTTCCGACTGCTTTCTAATGGATAAAAAGAGAAGGTTGAGCGAGATCTGTGTAAATATGTGCTTTATTATAAAGGGAATACATGTTTTCTCCTTTGCTTGTCTTTTTTTTTCAGCTCGCTTTGAAGGGCTGCTTTTTGGTTTGAAATTTGAGCGTAATGAAAGTTTTTGAGAATGTTTGATGAAACTCCTTAACTACCTCTAGAGAATGTTTTGATGAAATTTCTGAACGACACTGTGTGAACTTTCGTATTTGAGAGAATTTAATAGAAAGAAAATATGGGTGCTTCCTCAGTTTTTGATTTTAAACATTAAATGGGTCAGCAGCTCTCTGCACCACGATTTTGGCGACAACTCAGAATGGTTTTGTCATCTTTTGATTTAAGTCCACAGCTGAATTTGGTTTCATTAAACCAAAGCGCAGAGAACGAGGGGGGAAAGGGGAAGAGCGTTTGGTTGGGGGTTCCAAGAGTGCATAGAAAAGCTGGTTTTGTATGATGCGGGTATGAAAGCAACCTTTCTGAAAGTTTTGATTATGAAAATTTAATGGCGGTCTTGACTTTAAGAAGCAGAGTGTTGCATTTTTATTCATTAGTGCCCATGATCGTCGGTTGCTTGGCGTGGCTAGATGATAAACGCAACAGATAGATATTCCCGTTAAAAAAAAAAAAAATCAGTAATTTATCAGGTGTAAGGCTGCCAATGGCGTACCACGCCGTGAAAAAGCCTGGTTCGGGCGTGGTGGAGTCGACTTCTCCAAACTCTCTGTTCCACCGAAAGCGTTTCTGAGCGACTGTGAGTTTGAATTTTGATTCAGTTTCTGCAAATCCCGTGTTCTCCTCTCATGTCGAGGAACACCTGCTTCACTGTCACCAGAAAGGAGTCAAGGGGTTAGGTGAACTGAAGATTACCCTCTAGTCTCCTCATCGAGAAAGAGTTTTCATCCCAATGTGGAATCGCATTTGTAGCTCTGTCATAATTGCTCTCAAACACCTCTTTTCACTGTTTTAGCCATGACAGAGGTTGCTGCTTTGAGGTTAAAAGAACAGGGAAATTGTACGATTCCATGGTCCACGGTTAGATTCTGAAAACAACATATTGGATTACTGCTGGGAGAGTATAGATTCCGTTTCTGTAAAAGCGACTCGTCATAGTCATAGGCAATCGGTGTGGTATTCAATCGAAACATAATCCTTTTCCATTAAAGTGCATTTTCTTATAAAAATCTCACCTCTGAGGCTCACCCATTAAAATTGATCAGTAAATACTGAAACTGCAAACACCAATCAGAGGTCTGAACGTCTGGATTTCTTTTTCTGAATCAAATACAAAGCTAAGAGCGTAAAAGTGAGATTCACTGTTGGTACAAGGTATGAAAATTGGTGAAAGAGGTGGAGAAAACTTTTTGGTGTTTATCGTCCAGTTCTTTTCGTGATCACTCCCATGTGAACTGGTGGGCCAGTAGAATTATCCCACTTCATGTCGTTAGCGATATGTGGGGGCCGTGGAATATTTCCGACAGACGACGTTTGAATTTGCTTTGTGGAGACGAAAAACACACGCATGGCTTGGCGGATTAGAAGCAGAGATGAAGGTGGATGATTCTGTACTGTGAAAGAAGAATTGGAGATGCCGGGCGGGTTGAGTTTTTGATCACTGATCAGGTCTCTTTTCGTAAAGGGTAATGATTAGAGCTTCTCTTTTGCTTTTGGGCTTTGGAGGGTGTTTGTCGACAGCACAAGTAAAGTCTTTCTCTTTCCCACTGAAAGTCGGAAATGAATCCGGATTACCCATTAGGATTAAATATGTAGTAAACGTTAGAACTCATTAGATTGAAAGCTTTCCATGTTTTTTAATCTAAACTGTAACTATCTAGTTGGAGATGAAGATAGTTGAAAGGTAGGATCTGGCCGCATAGATTTCTGGGCAATCTCATTCGTAATTTAATCCATGGAAACAATCGTTTTGCTACTCATGGGAGAACGATATACTGTAACAAATTGCTTTCGCAGAGATTCGACTCCACTTAGATGTTATTAAGATATCTGAAGAACTGGCAACAGTTGGGACAATACCAGTCTGTAGTCGTTCCTCGCACTTCTGTGCGAGTGATGCAGAACCGGAGGAAAGGGAGATTAACAAAAAGAAACAAGAACACGAATGCCTCTTTCAACAAGGATGTGGTCCCAGTTTTTGAAGGAATCCCCGACAAGGGAAAAGAGAGAAAATTTCAAAGAAAAGAGGCTTCTATTGGGAGGAAACCGATCCATAAAAGTAGGCAAAGGGCACCGTGACCCATGAGCCGAAGAAAGGCCCATCCTTACGTTTTATAGTAGCTGGATCTCCTTAATTTTGGGGCTGAATTTTGACATATGTACACATATTTTGAATCCAATTGATTATATTTGGAGAAGCAAATATCAATTCGAATGCTTTTACTTTGAGATTATTGGGTTGTTCAGATCACTCATTTTTTGAGGTTTCTAAACTCCAATTTGAAATCAATAGGAAACACTTGGTCAGCCTAGGAAAAGCCTAGGAAGTCAACTTACATCCCGATTGAGCCTTACCCTTAGTGTCCTTGCAATGTTATACAAAGATGTCGATGACATTCTAGAGATTCTTCCCTTGTCATGAAATCTTCGCTAAAGTTATAAGGATAAATATAATGTTTCAGGAAATTGGGATTGGAATCCTAATGAGTCAGTCTGTAAGTCTTCTTGAATAACTAGAATGGTCGATCTGTCATATTGAAGTATAATTATAGACCAATTAGTTAATTTTTAAGTAATAATAATGGATAAAATATTTAAAATTTGGATTAAAAGTCTCGTAATAAACTCGAGTGAATTGTAACTAAGGGAGAGAAAAATAATTATACCGATTTTGGGCCTCACTTGGTTATCCAGAGGAGGATTATATGGATCATGTCAAGATATTGACAAGATGATGTGAACTTCACTTGGGCCAAATGGGGAATTAAGAGGAGGATTATATGGACCTTGTCAAGATACTGACAAGATGATGTGAACTTCACTTAGGCCAAATGAGGAATCAAGACCTCTTTGATTGAGAGTTGTGGACTGGCCACTATTATGTTTATGGGCTTATTGAATCCAACTTTGGGAAAAAAGTTATACCTCCTCTACAAGGAGGAATAAGAACCTTATTGGGAAAACCAATAAGGGTACGTGTGTTATCTGAATGTCAAAGATCTCTTAGTCTGGTGTAAAGGTCTCTTCAGGCTTTTAACAGTACTCTTAAGAGTCCCAAGCAGAGGAACTCTCGAAAAGAATTAGAAAGCTGCAAATAGAGGATCATGATATGAAAAGTTAATAATCTTCTGCCGCACCATGAAGCAAAACCAGTGAAAACAACGCCTCCCCACAAGAATCCGCCAACATAATGATCATTAACAGGAGCTGTCTACTCTCCATAAATGGAGAGTGCCCAAAGAGCTCGCCGCCCATCCAAAAAAGATGCGCGATCTCCATATGGGTGGGGGATACCTGGACACTATGAAGAAGATCTCTGTGAGGTGCTGCCCCAAAGAAAGGGTCAAATGCAGGGAGGGGGTGGCCATGATAGACACTTGCGAGGGAACAGCACTGGCACTTCAGTAGAAGATCTTGCATGTAGCAAAAGCCACCTCGTTACAATACGCTATATTAACAAAGCAGCTGGCCTTCAATGCTTGCTTCTGATAACGAAGCCACTTTCGGAAAAGCCTACAAGAAATAACAGCCACCCAAGGCACCATAATTCACTTCGCTGTTAAAGAAAGTCACGTCGAGTTTTTCCACTGACGATCCGACAAGGGTGGGAGAATGATAAAGAGAATCGTTTGTTTCTCAGGAAAAGTAAGTGTTGCTGCCATGATCCTGTTCTTACAACGACATCAAACAAGAAAACACAAGAGTAGTTTCAAAGATTTACTGATATAACACAGGCACGGCAATATTTCCAACTGGGATCCAGTTGAAGCATTTCCACAATCAGCAGACGAGTACAATAATGCAGCCCAGAGACCAGACTACCGCTCTCAGCAGCATCGACGCCAACACACGGGTGATCATCTTGCACGGGCCCCATCGTAAGAAGTTTCCGAGAAGAAAGAACGCAAAAATGGGGGACCTACCTGTTGGAATCCCGCATCTCTTCGATGCAGCACTGGGAAAAGGAATAAAAGGAATTCCAAAGCACCCCCGATACAATCCCGATACTCTGAGAGGGCTTTCTTTATCGATCAAAGATAATAATACAGTGACGATAGTCGATCGGCCTGCTTTCTCCTCTTTTTTACCTTCTCTTTTATGACTAATTTAGAAAAGCTGACCAGTGGCCACCGATTCAAATTTTACACCCTAGCACGGCAGAAAGTAACGGCGTTTCATCGCGCTCGCTCGTTCTTTTTCCGTCATCATGGATCTGCCGACCCGACGTGGCAAAATGGCCGCCCCACGTGCCCCTAGGCTGACATGGCGTCCGAACCTGATGGATGGGACCCGCCACGAGATACCGTCGGCTCGAAAACCGGTGAGGGACCGCGACAACTTCACATGAATGAGTTTTTTCTCCACGTCAGTGCCAGCTACTCCTTTTCCTCCTACGTGGGACCCGGATCAGCACCGCCCCATAGACTAACTTTCCAGCCTAAAAGAAGATACGGTCCCACAAACTCTACGAATCAAATGAGATGCTGCCACGTGGATATATTCGCTCCGGGAGTCGTAAAAGCAGTGACAGGTGAATTATGGGAGGAGAGAGGGGGGAAGCATAAACAAACCGTCGACGGACCTTGCCGCTGCTGCCGCTGCTCTCTTTTACCGATTAATTATTCCTTTTTCTTATTATTATACTCGTGATTTGATTGGCCGTCCAGTCTCACTCTCAAAGCTTGTTAGTATAAATAGCCGTGAAGAGGGCTTACACCTTCATTGGATTTGATTCATTTTTTCTCTCGCATCACCCTGCCGTCTCTCTCTCTCCCTCTCTGTTTCATACTTCTGCTTATTCTTTGCTTCCGATCTTTCATAGCTCAATGGCTTCCGCCGAGGTGAGCCGACATTAGAGCTGCTTTTCATGGTTTCTGATTCTCTCTTTGTTTTGTTCATACTATGTTTCTTTTTCTTTTTCTTTTTCTCTTTTTCGATCCTGCTGTGTGTACGTTCACGGTGAGTGTCGATAACCGGAAGGATAGGAATTGGAATCAAGCAGATCAGTCACCGAGAGAGTGAATAATCTTTTTTCAATCGGGAGTTTTCAATCTTTTGTGTTGATAAACTTATAATGAGATTACTGTGCTGATCGATGTAGGATCACGATCTATACTAGAATATGATGGTATATGTTGTAAGAATTTCTGAACTGATCTTCAATGAATCATCGGTTTAATGCAATGGTCTATTAGTTGACACTCATTCATTTGATTAATGATTTAATTGTCAAATTATGTTAATTTCTTACCCTTCTGATTCAGTGTCATTGATCAGAAGTTTTCTATTTATGTTTATTAGGTTGAGATTAATTTGCTAGTGTAGATTCCTATAGGTGTTAGTCCATTTCAATTGCTTGATAAGGTGATAGGACTAATTCACACTAAAAATGGTTCCATTTTACCTTTTGATTATGATTGGAAGGAGATACTCTTAGTGCTTCTTTGAGAAATGAGAATTTCATGAGGCATTGGATTCTCTGAGGATTCATTTAAGTTCTTATTTAAATGAGTCCAGCACAGAGTTCGGAATTAAATTAGTTTTTTTTTTATATGATTTCAAATAAATTTTACACAAGTAGAGCCATTTTCTGTTTGATAACTCATGATGAGGGCTTTCTACAGGTCGTAGCAGCTCGAGCTCCAGAGGTGACAATCGCTGCCGAAGAAGAAATCAAGCAGGAAGCCTCTCCTGCCGCCGAGCCGGAAGCCACACCAGGAGCTGTCGAAGAAATTGTTTCCTCAGCATCTGAAGAAGCAGAGCCCGTCAAAGAAGTCACCAAGGAAGATGTACCAAAAACCAAGGAAACAGAAGAAGAAAAACCTGCCGAGGTAGTGGAGTCCGAGACCAAGGACGTCGAAGTGAAAGCTGCTCCTGAGGTGAAAGAAGAAGAGAAGCCGTGCGAAGTTGAACCAGTGCCAGAAGCCCAGGCAGAAGAACCGAAGCCTTCTTGTGAAGAAACTGTAGAGACCGCTCCAACCGCGGAGGAACCAAAAGTCGAAGAGCAAGAAGTAAAAACTGAAGAAGAGAAGGCTGAAGAAGTGAAGACCGAGGCTTCGGAGTAGAGTTTGCTAATGGACTGTGGGTTCTTTTAGCTTCTATGGAAATAATCAGATCAGTTTAAGCAGAGAACCGGAGGGTTTTGCTTTGTGGCTTGCGAGAGAGATTAGAGATCCATTGTGGGTGTGAATTTGACTGTGTTGTAAGACGGCAGAGGTTTCGTTGGATGTGTTTTGTTCTAATATAATATGGTATTGATTTAAAGTAGACGTTCGTGTCTGCAAGGCGGACACAGCATCTCTCTAGTCGAGTTATGAACTGCTGTCAGTGGAGGAACAAGCACATTCAAGACCCATTTATATTTGTGCGATTTGGTGAAAAACAATTCTCACTAATAAAAAACCATTAAATCCACCCATTTAAGTTCTAACCATTTCCTACTTTCTGTTCGTCGTTTTTAAAAAAAATGACTTAATTGATATGGAGACGGAGGGCAGGAAGAACTGAAACAGAAGCGAATCGAAGAAGAATTTTCTGCTCGGTGGCTCTGGTTAAAACAGACCTTAAAAGTTGAATTGGCTCAACATGAGCTACCGCTTCTTGATAATACTTTCTTGGGTTCTCCTAAAATTTGAAACCTAAAGTTAAGGTGTCATCTACCCAATCACCCTCCTAAGACCCATCCCTCTTGAATGTAAATGGGGCAGACCCATTCACACTTAACCAGAGTTGAGGTACATGGTTTTGAGTACAACGTTTAGGGAATGGAATTCTTGAAATTCTCTCTTAATTCCTCCCGTTGTTCCCTCTCTTACTGACCTGATTGAACAGAGTGATGCTTCTAGCCGTACCTAGTAATTAGAAAATAAACAAAAGAATTTGATCGAGTTTTACTGCATTAATATGGTTTAATTGTGACTCGTGATCTAAACTTTCACCAATCGAGATATGTTGTAGTAGGCAGTTCAATTAGATCGTAATAATGCCGTTAATATTTCACTTAGTTCTGTTGAGCTCCCTCGTAGTTACAGAATTTATGGAGACTTGGCAAGAATTTTTTTTTTTCAGTCAATTGAAGGTTCTGGCAATGGAGACAAAAAGCAAGACGAATGTGATCTTCTGATCATTGTAACCTCCAATTTTATTGTGTATCCGAATTCATAGGGTATATACGCTTTGCCAGTTTCTCTCTAGTTGTTGCTAATATCATCGTCAACTTGGTGAAGGATTTCGACGAGCTTCTCACGACTAAGCGGCTTCACGTAGAACTCATCGATCCCCGCAGTCAGGAACTCTGATCTATCACTGTCCCGGCAATTCCCGCTCACCCCAACGATCCTTGTGCAAACGCCCATTGACCTCAGGATTCTTGTGGCCTGACGGACACAGATAAGTAAGAAAGATGAGTTAGAAAGCCGCAAATGGAAGTGAAGTAAAATACAGAGAATTTCTTATATCATCTTAGGATTTGTTGTTTTGGAAATTATTGGAACAACTCGAGATTTCAGGCCTTTCTATAGTGTCTGAAAGACTGAAACTACTACATCTTGTTCTATTGGAGATGCTAAAATGAGAGGCTCTCTCTCTTCTGACCGGTAACAAAAATAAGAGTTCGTTAAAGGTTCACCTGAGGGCCGTCCATGACAGGCATTTCCATGTCGATGAAGATAAGGTCGAAGTGAAAGCCAGCAGTGTGAAGGTCGACTGCCTCCTTCCCGTTCACTACTTCTTGGGTTCTGACCCCAGCCCAAGAGAGCATCCTCATTAGAACCTTGCGATTCACCCTATTGTCTTCCACAACAAGCACATTCACATCGTTATTGAGGTTCACAGGCAGCTTTGAATCTCCATCGTTACCATTTCCAGCTGATTTGGGCCCGCTGAAGGTGGTGGTCACCACCTTTTTCTGCTTTTTAGAGCTGGAAGAACCAAAACTCCAAGGCATTTTTAGATGAATCAACCTCCTGTATGTGAAAAACTATAGTGAGGGTTATACCTTCAGACAACCAAAAAAATCTCAAAATGGCAATCTAAAAGTTGGGTCCAGCTAAATCCTAAAATGGTTAGTCAAAGTTCGAAGATATTCTGTTAAGAAATAAGAAATAGTATTTTATTAATCCTATATCATATGTGGCTATTTTAAAATTCCCTAAGTGTAAGTTTCATGGCTTCAACACACAGATAGATACAAAAGGAGTAGTGCAAATCATGCTAAATCTCAGAGTAGTGCAAGACTAATCTTACATTATATCATTACTAAAAGAACAAATTCTGAACAAGAATTAAGGGTTTAGATTTGTTGCTCCAAAAGGAGCAGCAACAGTGAATCCCATTTCAATCACAAGAAAATGTGAATGGATCATCATGTGGTGGACAAGAGCACTGATCTGGCTTTCTATTCTGTGGAGTAAATCCCCTGGGAGATACAAAACGAAACTAGTGGCGAAGGTAGAAAGTTTTGGAAAACAGACTTCTGTGGACAAAAATGCGAGAAGGGAATCTCTTGTAGATGTATATAATAGGCGCAAAACAAAACCAAAGGTGAAACTAGAAAGTATTGAAAAACCGGCTTCCGTGAACAAAAATGCAAGTGGGATCTGCTGAGAATTTGTCTGCAAGAGCCTATCAGAAGGCTTTTTTGTTGAATAATAATTAAAATTTAAGCTAAGAGGATTCCGTTCATGAGGCAGGAAAAAAATGCATGCATTTCTATTGGGTTCTTGGCATATGTATCGACAAAAAATTCTGTTTCTAAAAGTAAGGTGAACGATGGTGGAAGAAGAAAGCTGGTTGCTGTGTAAAACTCTTAAATACCTCTAAACTCTTAGGCCAGATACAACAAAAAGGTACAAGAAAAGTGAAACTTAGCAGGTAGAAGATACAGTGTTTCATAAAAAAAGCAGCAGGATAGAGAAATAATGAAGCACTTAAACAAATTACAAAGCTTTCATCACCTACATTACTTCCTACAGGTTACAGAACGAAAAAAACACATCTAAAGAAGGCAAAACCTTTTCAATCCTCTGGGAGGCAAACACACCTGTGAATGAGTCTGGGTAGAGGATAGCCCCTCAATGCCTCTGATGATGCTCAAGCTAATCTCCTCATACGCTCATATATAAGCATCACTCGGAAGAGCACGCAGTGAGAAGCAGCATTAAAAGAGGAGCACGACGAAATCTGAAGAGTCACACGGCATCATCTGTGATCAATGAGATGGGATTTTTATACATGAAAAAAGAGATTGAAAAGACACTTCAAAGAAAGAAAGAACCCTGAAAGTTCTTCTTCATAGACATTCCATGCATGTCTGAAACATTTATATTTTTTTGTATTTTCATAACAAAAGTAAGTGCAATTTTGAGTCCAGTGAGAAGACTGCCTGAATACCATTTATTTCTTGCGACATTTAAAGGTAAAAATGGTGTCCGGATCCGTTTCGAACAATGCAGCATCCGAAAGATGGGCAGGCAGTGTGATTTTCATACCGGATTCCAATGCGATGAAATAAGGTACTAGATCTAATTCGATGGCAACGAGTCGCAAAACCTGATCCGACTCACTCCTTAACCCGTTTCCCCATCTCTGTTCTGTCCCATGGGTTGACAAGAAGATCAAATCACTGTTTGAGAAGTTATTTTCAAATTAATAAATTTAACATTCTCCTCTATAACAAGTGAGGACTATCTTTAACAAAAAACCATCTGTTCAATGGCACCCATATGCATTCCCTTCTATTCACACGTGCTACTGAAACAAATTTCAGTCCGCAACCCATCTGTTTGGTTCAGATAATGTTTCGTAAAAGAAAATTCTGTGTGAGAAATGAGGTTCAGGAAAGCTCATGCTTCCCCCCTCCCCCCGTCTTTACTCTCGCTTCATTGTATATTAGATTTCATGATGACATAACCCACCAGTAATTGTATATTAGTCGTTTCATTGTCTTCCTTTTTCTTTCGTCTGGTTTCATTATCTGGGCATCTTGCAAGAATTCGCTCTTTTCAGCTATTTCTATCTCTCAAAAGATCAGCTGAAACCGTACGTGCTTCGAAGTGGTAAAAGACCAACTCATAACGACTTTCTTGGCAGTTTCGTTCCTCTCTCTTCGAAGTAGCTTTTTACCCGTCGAACAGTTAATTTGCAGAGCTCTTCCTCTGTCGTGCGATGAAGGAGAGGAGACAGCGAATCCATGGTGGATCACGACCACCCTTTCTCTCTGATTGATTTCATCACACATGAGAGGATCAGTGTGTAACTGGTTCAACTTACAGGTGTTAAACCTCCTTTCCTTTCATTTAATTTCAGTAGTCGATCTAAAACTAGATTATCAAGGTATCTTCTGCAAATGGGGGACAAAGTTAAACATTATTAAAACCTATCTTTTGCCATTTTCTCATCAAACAGTTTCATTCCCCCACCTTGGAACAAAAGAGACACCATGGAGATTTTATAAGAATAGCTAAGAATCAACTGAACCTTATCTCTAAGAACCAATATAGACTTTTTTAATCAATCGGGGTTTATTTGGTCAAACATACATTGATTCTTTTATAAGCTTCTCAACTTCAGTTTTTCTACTATTTGTTCACTACGGGATCTAAGGCCACAGCAATTCATTCAATTTAAGAGGCAATATGATCAAAATACAATCTTACCCGCATCTTTGCTGTTCAATGAAACAGATAATTTTCTGGGATTATGTGTTTCTGGGCGACCAAATTAGATTCATAGAACAAGGGAATGTTGTGAAGTTTTGATGCCCGATCGGTTCTGGAAACGGCATCAAATGACCTCATCCTCGCGTAAGAGCTCACGATACTGTTGAAATAAGCAGATTGTGCGAGATTCCATTGGATTGTTTAAAGACAGAAAGGTAAGGCCGCCCCCATTTCATTCAAGACACTCCTACCGTTTAAGTGGATATAATCATAATCTTCGTATCGAATCTAGACAAGCGCCTTCAATTATTTACTATATTTTAAATTTGGAGGAAGAGTTCATTGCTGCTCTCACGTTCTTAAGCCACCATTGAATAATTAAAACTGCATCGCCGTCCATCCATTCGTCCCTTGCAATGTAGTCTCACAGTGAGCCAAATAGTCTGTAGCCATTAATGAGAAGGATTCACGCGTTTTGGAAATCTACACGGGCCTACAGGAAGACGTAGAGCTCGTTGACAGAGATAGCTTTTTTTCGTCGTTCTTATACTTCAGTTTTTTAAAAGATGGATGGCTTAGAAATTTCAGTCCAGTAGTTAAGTAAACTCTGGAGGGCCTCTAATGGTGGCCTTAGGAACATAAAATGATAACGAGAGCTCTCAGTTCAGGATCTGACTTTTAGACACGGTGAGAACTCTTTTATTCTTTTTACTCATTCGAAGCTTTTTTAGATTGTCAATGTCTAGGGTTATATTTTTACAGTCTAAATTCAAGTTTAAATAGCCTCTAGAACTGACTAATCCCTTGCAGTCTCTTGTGTTCGAATTCTTAAACTGAAAGCATCCCTTGTTCTTCTATCGTTGTCTGAGGAAGAAAATAACCCCTGCTTTCACAAAGTCCCGTCAATCACAGGGTACGTGGAACCTGGGTAACCACACGGTGTAAAAACAATATCGCTCTCACGATTATATTAGATCAAATTCTGAACTCCAAAGAGTTTCATAAGCTCCTCTGCAAACCCTAATTTGAAAGAGTACAAGAGAAGAGATTCGAATCCTCCCACCAGTATGATCGACCCGTGGAAACACGTCAACCCAGATGGTGTTCATGCAAATTGCAGACACAGCCAACTAGCCCATCTCTAAAAACCTTAAAAGACAAAAGCAAGTATGGAGCTAAAATCCTAAAAAAGGAAACAAGAGAGAAACCCACAAGCTGTAAAGAAAGGCCTTCTGGTGGAAAACAAACAGACATCAAATCAGAAGAGGATTTAGACGCTTTCCGCGTTGGTGTTGTTACTGTTGTTGCTGGTGATGCCATTGTACTTCTTGGAAGAGCCTTTGCAAAGCTTAACCGGGTATTTGATGGCGTTAAGCTCCACCTTTCTGAGAGCAGCTTTGCCTAGATCAATCCCGCAAATATCAGACATCCGGACGAGGTACAGCAAGACATCCGATAGCTCCTCGCCCAGGTGTTCTTTTTCTTCCTCCTTCCAATCTGGTAACCCCTTTGGAACCTCTCCTTTCCATTGAAAGATTTCTGAAAGCTCCCCGACCTCTCCCACCTATGATCATCCAAAGAAAAAAAGAAAGCTTCATATTTTTTTCTGCTTCTCAAGCCGCAGTTTCGACTTATTTACATGAATCGCAGAAAGGGTGAGTTGGGATGAATGAAACCGCCCATACTTTCTGGGACTTTCCGTTTTTGTTCCTTGGCTCTCGTCGCAGAGGAAAGATTAAAAAAAAAAAAAAAAAGATGCTAGAGAGTGAATTTGCAGAAACTTGCCCCCTCGGAATCAAACAAAAATCACAAAATAATAAAGGACAAAACAAGAGTGGGTGAAGAAAAGCCAAAATGAAGAGAAAGGCCAAAATTTGCAGAAAAATTCAACGTGACAGAAAGATATTAGACATGCATATCAGAAAAGAGAAGTAATTATAGAAATAAGAAGCGGATGTTTCTTTAAAATGCTATCAAATAGCAGATGAGAGTAGTCGACACAGAAACGATGAAGAAGGAAGAAATTCCGTTATGGGCTTTAAAAAGAAAAGAAGAAAAAGAAGAAGAAGAAGAGGTCACTTACAAGAGCCAAAAGTAGATTTCTAGGGCTGTGAAACTGATCCCAATCTCTTTCCCTTGCAAACTCCGCCATCTTCTTCTTCAGGTCTTCCAACGTAACGCTCTCCGCAGCAGCAGAGTCCCCCATCATCTCCACCCTTACGCGGCTCCTTCTCTCTCTCCCTCCCTCTTTATTTCTCTCTTTTTTCAAGAGAACAGAAGGAAGACTGAGAGTCAAGAGGCACTCAACGAAGAGAAAGGCGGTCTCTGTTTGGTTTATAGAACGACTCGCCTTCCCCCTCCTTCCTTCTCGGGAAGAAAACAAGCTAAGAAAATGTCGATGTTCTCTTAGGACCGGGAACCGGCTACTGCCCGATTAACCGACCCGATTATGGATCCGATAAGCATAAACGGGTGCTGGTTAGTGAGCAGAAGAATAACAGGGTTTAGCACGGGTGGGGCCCAGGGCGGCGCCCACGGGGAAAGACGAAAATGATGACGCGGTACGAACTTTCGGGCTTTTCTGGGAAAAGCTACAAAATTGACAGACGCAAAAGCCTCCACGACGCTCCGAAACTCGCTGGCCCACCTCGGGAGTTCGGAGGAAGAAATTTGGGTCGTTCAGGAAAACGAGAGAGAGAGAGAGAGAAAACGAGCTTTCAGTTTTCCAAGAACACATTTTTTTTACGCTGACGTGTGTGCTTTCAATGAATAGGTAAAGAGTAATACCGGCGGCCATGAGCTATGAACTGGGCCCACTTGTCGGCAAACCCAAGGAAAAGAAAAAAAGAAAAAAAGAAAAAAAATAGTAATATTTAAAAATCATTAGAGGCTAACCATGTGGCTATCGCTAAACCAATTGTGTGTGCAAGGTACGATTATGATAGCTTTAATGTCACGCGGTTAGATTTTGGCTAAGTCCGTCTAGCAAAGCAAAATATCTATCCCGTGCGGCCTAGTTCTTCCCAAGAATTAGTCAGTCTCTGTGTACCTCGGATCTTCTTCCTAACCTCCCACACTCAATGTTGCAAGACAAAGGAACAATGGAAAGACCAAAAAGATGGAAGAGAAAAACTCAACTCTATTGAAGGCTAAAACTCTCTATATACTTGGAGAGCAATGAATGCAAATAATGTTTTACAATGGGAGAGGCCCCTCCTATTTATAAGCCTCCTCCCTGGCCTTGAAAGGCTCTAGAAATTCTCAGAATTGTGCCAGTTGTCCTTGGCCTTTAGAAATTTCTAGAGAGGCCCAGAAAACCCGTCAAATCTGGAGATTTCCGCTTCTGGCATTTGGCTGCGTGCACCCCGCCTAGAGTCCCTGCGCGCGGGCGCCTCGCCTGCACTCCTGCGCACGGGCGCAGGGTGCCATGCCTGAAGTCCTGCGCGCGGGCGCCCCGCTTGGAGTCTGGGGCATGCGTAACCCCGCTTCACCTGCTTGGAGTCCTGGTCGCGTGCGACTTGCCCAACCTTGTGCGTTGCGCCAAGGCATGTGCTAGGCTTGCCGGCATCGCACCCCAAACTTGAATGGCTACCATACGCGCTTCCTCTACCGTATGCGCATTGCCTTTCCTTGTGCTGGAGCAGTGTGGTGGGCATGTGGGCATGCCATCTAGACTCGGCTGGTCACCCCTCATCTCATACTCCCACCGCCCTAATGAAGACGTCCTCGTCTGCGTGCCATCACGGTATGCCATCACCGCTAGTTCGAATTGCCATAGTTCAACTGCCTCATGCCATGTTGCTTTGCTTTCTGGAAGGCCCCTCCACTTGACAAGGTATTCTATTAGCCACGGTCTCTCCCTTTGGCTTAACTGTCGGTCGGCTATAATGTAATCTACGTGCCTCTCAAAGGTTGTAGTTACATCAATGGGTGGTTGGGGAGGAATGACACGTCCCGGGTCAAGGTCTTTGTTGTAGGGCTTAAGGTTGCTCACATGAAAAACATTGTGTATCCTAAGTCTAGTTGGTAGTTGGACTTAGTATACAAGCTTACTAATGCGTTTGGTGATAGGAAAATATCTTTTATACCTTTTGATGAGACCCTTGTTCTTGGAGCGTAGAGATCAGAATTGTTCTGTCCGCATCTTGATCAAGATAAGGTCACCTACCTTGAATTCTACTGCTCGCCTTTTCAAGTCCGCATACTTCTTCATCTTCTGTGCTGCACGGTGAAGAAAGACCTTGGCCATCTCTTGCCTCTCCTTCCAGCATTTGGCAAATTGGTGTGCCGCTGGGCTCTTTTCGGATACGTCTGGAATGATGCTCATTGTCACAAACGGTTGGCGCCCGGTTGTGAGTTCAAATGGACTATGTCCGGTTGACTCACTTTGTTGCAGGTTGTAGGAAAACTGGGCCACATCTAGCAGCTTTGGCCAGTTTTTCTGATTTGCATCAACAAAATGACGCAAATATTGTTCCAACAAAGCATTCACACGCTCAGTCTGTCCGTCGGTCTGAGGGTGGAAGCTAGTAGAAAAATTCAAAGTTGTGCCCAGCAACTTGAGTAACTCAGTCCAGAACTTACCTGTGAACCGTGGATCTCAGTCACTGATAATCGTGGTCGGCACTCCCCAATGCTTGACCACATGAGGCATGAAGGCCTGAGCAGCTTCTTTGGCGGTGCATTTATTGTTGATTGGAATGAATGTCCCGTATTTGCTGAACCGATCAACCACGACGAGGATCGAGCCTAAGCCATTTCTCTTGCGAAGGCCAGAAATAAAATCCATGGAGATGGATTCCCATAGTCTTTCGGGTATCGGTAACGGGTCCAGAAGTCCTCCGGGTTTTCTTTGCTCCACCTTGTCTTGCTGGCACACCTAGCAGGTGCGAACGAACTCTTCCACATCTTGCTCCATGTCTGGCCAGAAGTACTGTCGAGACACCAGTGTTAGGGTTCGTTTTTTACCCAGATGGCCAGCCCAAAGGGTATCATGGCACTCCCGCAATAAGTCCCTCCGCAGATTGTCATGCTTTGGAACATATAGCCTGCGTCCTTTGGTTTTGAGTAGGCCATCTTCCAACCAAAACCGCCGAGTTTCGCCAAGTGCTACTGACTGCACAAGATTGTAGGTTAGCGTATCCGTCCGTAGGCCAGCTCGAATTCGATCAAGGATAGGGATACTTACTTGGCTGATAGCTGCAACACCTTGCAAACGAGAAGTAGTGTTCGAGTCATCACCAAGTATTATGCCCGCCTCCATAGGGGTTGTATGGTCTGCCCTTCGGCTCAAGGCGTCCGCCACCGCGTTCGTCTTTCCCGACTTATACAACATCTCGAAATCGAATTCGGCCAAGAAATCTTGCCATCTTACTTGCTTAGGGGATAACTTCTTCTGGGTGAGGAAGTAGCTCTGATGCCAGTTGTCACGCGGTTAGTTTTTGGCTAAGTCCGTCTAGCCAAGCGGAATATCTACCCTGTGCGGCCTAGCTCTTCCCAAGAACTAGTCAGCCTCCTTGTGCCTTGGATCTTCTTCCCAACCTCCCATACTCAATGTTGCAAGACAAAGGGACAATGGAAAGACCAAAGAGATGGAAGAGAAAAGTTCAACTCTATTGAAGGCTAAAACTCTCTATACACTTGGAGATCAATGAATGCAAAGAATGTTCAAGAATGTTTTACAATGGGATATGCCCCTTCTATTTATAAGCCTCCTCCCTGGCCTTGGAAGGCTCTAGAAACTCTCAGAATTGTGCCAGCTGTCCCTGGCCTTTAGAAATTTCTAGAGAGGCCCAGAAAACCCATCAGATCTGGAGATTTCCGCTTCTGGCGCCTTCTGGCGCCTTCTGGAGTCTTCTGGACTCTTCTGGCGCCTGGCTGCATGCGCCCCGCCCGCCCCGCCAGGAGTCTTGTGCGCAGGCGCCTGGAGTCCCTGCGCGCGGGCGCCCCACCTGGAGTCCTGTGCGGGGGCGCCCCGCCTGGAGTCTGTGTGCGCGCGGGCGCCCCGCTTTGCCTGCCTGGAGTCTTGGTCACGTGCGACTTGCCCAGCCTTGTGTGCGTTGCGCCAAGGCATGTGCTAGGCTTGCCGGCGTCGCACCCCAAACTTGAATAACTGTCATACGCGTTTCCTCTACTGTATGCGCATTGCCTTTCCTAGTGCTGGAGCAGTGTGGTGGGCATGTGGGCATGCCGTCTGGACTTGGCTGGTCGCCCCCTCATCTCACTTAGGCTGGAGAGGGGACCACCATTTACTCAATTACTTGAGAAATGGTCCCCAAGTATGTGAAAGCCGTCGTTTCGGACCCTGGACAATGTACTCAAATTAGTTCATACATGGTCCCAACTTGTCGAATGTGTACATGATCAGTGTCACGGGTAGGAATAGCACTCTCAAGTGTCAATACGCTGTCACATGATGAGTGCACGTGCAGTTTCTTCTAAAACTGGCTACCCTTCCTTCCTTCCTCCGTGAGGAAAAATCAATCATGCCTTTTTCTCTGTTTATTCAAAAGGAGAAATCGACAAATCCCAAGCTTTTCATGGCTCCTGGGGAGAAAAGCCCAGACAGAGGAAAACAAGAGAGTGACAAGGAAAGCTGCTTTCATTTTCACTTTTGGAGCCTGGCTTTTGACCTCTTCGAGGAGGAAGACGAGTCAGTCTTCGAGGTCCCATGAGGTAAAGTCGGGAATTCGGGTTTGTGACCTCCCACTTCCCCCTGCGGTGCTTTGAAAGCTCTTCAGGTTTCTATTTTATTAATCAAACAACCTGAGTTTTATTGTAAGAAAACCCGTCTCATCTGAACATATTGGATTTTTCAGGAGTGAGACTCCTTATCCTTTTGTAAAAGAAACAACATCTAATGACTGAAAGTGTAAAACGAGATTCTTGCACTACTGAACGAATGAGAGATGTATCGGCTACCCCAAAATCCGATATGTATTGGTTTGAGTTCATACATTCTTCTGTTTATTAGCTGAGAAAAGAGTTCTTAATTTCAGTTTGGATTCAACTTTCTACTGGAGATTGTCTAAGAACTCGTAAGAAGAGGTGTTGGGTGCTAAACTTGAGCCCAACCAAATTGTTAATAGAGTTGAATGTATAAAACCAAATTCAGAGTAATTCCTAACTTGCTTCAGATTTAGGTTGAGTCAAATATTACCACCTGATATCGAAGAAGACGGAAGGAATCGGTCTTACGAAGTTCTAGTCTCATCTGTCCATCTCCATTAAACCTAGGTGTCTTGACATTCTAATTATCCTTTCATCTCCATTAAACCTAGTTTGTCTATGTATTTTGATTTACCCGGAGCTAGTGAATGTGAGAACAACCTTGTCCCTTCACTTGATCCAATTCTATGTTAAGTGGTTTCATTACTCTATTAGAATGGAAAAAACCAATCCCGTTTTCAGTACACTCCATTTGAATTGAATAGAGGGAACCAATCCAGTTGTTATATTTACTCGTAAATCTGATTTCTACACTACCTTCTTCGCGTATTACAATGCCGCAATAATTTCTCTCTGATGGGATATCTCGTAGATACAGTTTATGTAGGCCTAGAAATCTCGTAGATACCAGTGAGATCCTTGTTTGATTTTCTACCTTTCCCGATGGATAAAAATGAGAACCAGTAGCATTCTTGCTGTAATTCATGTTCACGAGGTTGTCCGAAAAATCTAGAGAAAGACGTACAATCCTGCACCAAGACTTTTCGGATCTCATCTCCTTCTGCAGCAGAAACATGACTGTAAATGCACGTGAGCTGTAAGCCAAAAATTGCTTTCCCGGCCACATAAAACAGTGGCAAGAGTTCAAAGCACAGCTTCTGGGTTTCTGCAAGGAGGAAAACCGTTATCTCATTGGACGTTTGCAGAAAAGATTCCCATGCATGATCATTATACGCTCACTCTCTACAGAATCGCCTTCTGGTTCGTCTTGCTCTGCCAACTTGCTCTTTAGCTTCTGCTTCTGCTTTCCCTTGCATTATCTCTTCATGGACCACCGGCCTAGCTCTCACTTGCTCTCTTCTTCAATCTCTCTTTAATTCCCACAATATCTCCCATAATGAATTGAACTAGCTTAGAGTATTTTAATGGAGGTTCCCACATTGTCGTTGTGGACTGATAGAATACTACGGCGTACATCTGCATGCGGACGAGATCTAAGGGGACGAAAATTAGTTTTCTGCCTTAAGAATCGAAACGATCGGTAGCTTGAAGACGACAAAATGATGGGAACGTGCCGAAGAAACCAGGCTTAATTCATTTATTATGTTTAGATAAAACTGCTGCTGTATTTCATTGCACGAAATCACTGGCCTCCCAAAATAAGAGATAATGTATGTTTCTGCTCGTCCACCGTTCAGATTGTGAGTCAGAGCGTCTTCATCGTTCTAGGGTTCCGATCTGTACAGTGAAGGGTTTCATACAATAATGGACTTCTCAAAGGATCGGGAAGGATCTTTCTTGGAAAGCGACTCGAAATCAGACATCGGATGCTTGTGAAAATCAACCTCACGTATGGTTTCTATTGATCGGACTCCCTGATATTTGGACAGATGCAATTACTGTTTTACCCGTATTAAACTTGAACAAAATCAATGGAGGAGACAGCTCGACTGATAGAAAGAACTTCGAGACAGAAACCATTGTCAGCCCTTTTGTTTGAGCTTATTGCGTTTCTTTCTTTATTTCTCTTTTTAATCTCTCTTTCTCCTGGATTCGAAAACGGTCTTGTCGATTCACTAAACGAAGTTTGCCCAAATTAATAGATAAAACATTTCTCTTCAGTGTGCAATACTACCTTGTTCCTACTCGGCTGAAGAACAGATTTTACCAGATTTTGCTTGTGAATGGAGCGAACTGTTAACCAGAGAGCCCCTATTCAGTGAACGGTGAAGCAGAAAAAACCTCATTCGAATTCTTTGAAGATCAGAAGAGAACCTGCACCGTTTGACTCCCATATTAATTCGTTTTTTTTTTCTTTTTTCTTCCAGGAAGTAGATGCATTACGTTCAGAGAGATGATATAAACCTCCTGCGACTTGTGAGAAATATCCATGTCAAGCATTCAGAAGAGAGGAAAAGACAATGAAACGATAACTCACATTCTATTCTATTCTATTCTCTGTTCAATCTAATAACACCTTACAGCATTTTATTTTTGCAACTCCCAAAGGGTTAATTAAATCTACAAAAAGGAACAGAATTCAACCAGGGAAAGAGACAGAAGACGATGAAAAAGAAAACTGAAAAGCAGAAACAAAAGGGAGCAACATCTTCAGAGCCCTCTCATATTATTTTTCATATATGGTCAATTGCTCGCTAGAAAACCACACCCTTAACTGTAGTGACACTTCTCTTACCTCTCACTGTCAAAACCAGAGATTGTTTTATTACCATTAACAGCTTTACCTGTGGCATACGCATCTGTAGTGATAAGCACTGTTGATGGGGTCATTAGCATCCACGGGAATTTGCTCAGCTCGACAATGGTATTTGCATCCTCTGCATTCGTTGTAAGTGCAGATTGGAGCTGTTGAACCAATCATCAATCTTCGTGCACCAGTCTTCTTCCATCTCTTCAAGTGATCTCCCTCGCTAAATCTCTACATGTCTCCAAAGACCAGGAAACAAGTCACTAAACAAATCACAGTAAATGTACGAGGACTAGTAAAAGCAGATTCCCAGCACTTGTCACCTGAAATTTCAAGTTCATGGGTGAATTGAGGTTCCTTTGCTTCTGGGGGATCGCTGATGTGCCTGCGGAACCTGCCAATTTACAAGGAAATAATTACAGGAAACTGTGAAAGAACAGGAAAACCAAAGATGACGACTAAAAGTTCGTTCATGGTTCTGGGAGTAATCGAGGGACATTCTCTTGGCAAATGATGAAAACGAAAAATGCTGCAAAATGTAAGAGCAGTATGTCTGAGACCCCAAATTAAACAGGTACAGTAGAGGAAGCTATGGGCATTAACAAGAGATTTAATGGAAAAAATGCAATTCAAAACCAAGGGAAAAATAAATAAACATAGCAGAAAGAGTGCAGAAAATATATTAAGAAAAACCCAATCGGCAACGACAGCACTTCAATAAAGACGAGAGAGAGAGAGAGAGAGAGGGAAACCTGGTATAAGAAGAGCCGGGACGAGAAGAAAGAGAAAGAGGAGGCAGAAAGGGAAGTTGGTGTGTTTTGTAGTGGCCATTACTACCTTTGACTCTCAGCAGAAAAGGAATTGCGTGTTGAACAGGCAAGAGAAGAAGAGAAGATAAGAGAGAGAGACAGAGACAGAGAGCATAGTAAGACGATAACGTTGGGAAGACAGTTGAATAAATCGTGCGTTGGCTCTGTGAGGGATGAACGTAATGCTTCGAATGGGTGGGGCATCCTTAAATGATGTCCCTTGGCATTTACACTGTCAATCCCTGCCATTGGTCCCTCTTCAAATTTTCACTCTTCTCGTCATCCCCCTGCTAACCCTTATTGCAGAGACCCAAGAGCCAGTGAATAGTAACTCTTGCTAGGATTTTAGTACATGGCAGAGGTTCTCCCGCGTCCGCATCTTTCTTAAAATGGGGTGGTCGGCAAAGATTGACATTTGCTGAAATAAAAGAATACAAAGCCTCTAAAACAGGAGCCTGTATTGAAGGCCAAAATTCGTCCAATCGTGCAAGCGAGTAATCTTATTACCAGTTTCAGGCATATACGAGGGAGCAGTTCTAAGGCTTTTATGGGACTTCCATTTTGGTAAATCTACAGAGTAACATTTTTTTTTTTTTTAAATGTCTATATGATACCATCTTAAATATATAGATTATGATACCAATTATGAATATTAAGTTTATGATAAACTTGTCTTTAGAGGTCGGCACAGGTCGGGGTTGGATTTACCAAAACCTGAACCTGATTCTTTGACACCGAAACCCAAATCACCATCTTTGTAAACCTCGTCCCTGCCTTGTCCCCGTAAACCCAACTTAAATCCAACCCATCTTAACCCCATTTTCTATCTTTGTCTCATATATAGGTCGGGTTCGGGTCAAGTTTGGAAAAACCCTTCTCTAACCCGAAACCTGATGGGTTTGTTTTCCCCTAAGACCCAACCCCATGTCTTGACCTAATAACTTACATCAAATTTTCATGTTATCTATCTATATAAAAATCATGCTTATACTGGACTATAATATGCAGATAAATTATAATGGTCCTAAGGTACTTCAAAACAAGGGAACAGCTCCAATCTGACCCCTCTACAATGATGGCTTGTTTTTGCCTAAATCCAAATTCTTTACTGTCTATCCTTCCACCCAGGAAGGCAAACGAGTGTCGCATCTGCTCATTCTCAAATCAATTGATGAAGATCAACGAATTCTTCAGGTTACTAAAACACAAATAGTTTGGGTAAAGGTGGTGACGTTCATGTAACATCGGAACCAACATGTAGGGTGATGGTGAAGGGTTACCTTACAAGAGGCCGTTCCTGAAAACTCCTGAAGAGTTTGTAATCTTTGTAATCTCTGCCGTAATCTCTATAAATACCTAATTCCTAAAGTACTACAGATTTCTTCCACACAAACGACAAGGCTGGGTGGTGACTGCATCAAATCCACCGAACAGTTAACAGTTGATTCCAGTACGATACGTGAAGTCAAGTGTACTTGCAGCAACATGGGCTTCAACTTCGAAGTCATCCGGTGAGTTCTGATGCGAGTTGGTCGCGGACAGCAGAAAAGACCAGACCATGGGACCGAAAAAGTAAGAGCAGAGAGGTAGGGAAGGTACCTTCAACCACGTGGGTATGGTGTCCATGCTGGGAATACTCTACCATCTTCCTCGCTCCATCAATTTTATATGATCGAGAGCCTCTTTTGGCACCGTATATGTTTTTCTTTAGCTCCTTTTTCATTTGGTAATCATCAAGCTCAAATAAGATAACAAAAAAACTATTTTAATAAATAGCCGAGTATTCGCAAGTGTAAATTGGGTTGTTGTAGAGAAAGCAGATTACCTAATTAAAAGCAAAGAAAAATAAATTTCATTACAGGATTCTTCTATTGATTACAAACTCATTTTCCTGTAATGGTACTGCACAGTAGCAGAGCTTCATGTTGCAATTTACACAGAAAGAATGAGATAAGAGCAGCCCATAAACAAGATACAGAGTAATACAGAAAAGTGTAATCAGCAAGGTAATAAATAGCCTCAGATCTCTTTGTACAATTTGAGCTCAAGGGATCCGTTCCAACACTCGTTGTACAGCCAATTTTATGACATCCTGATCAAGATCAGTAGTCAGATGCACTTCCTGGACCTGGACCATATAAAATAGTTAAGCAATCAATACGGTATTTTTTGTTGATTGCAAATGTTGTTATATATACAGAATTTGCTTTGTTGATAGTATTTCAAAGGTTAAGCAATTGTGTTCTGATCATTTTATAATCTCAACTCGTTTACCACTTGTGTTCTGGTCATTTTATAATCCCAACTCGTTTATTTTATAAGCTCTCTGCTAACAAAATAGATTTTCGTATTATGGGAGCTTTTCTTCTTTTGAGTAATCTAGATTGTAGGTGATTTCCTGCGATCAAACTTCCCAACCTCTCTGCCAGCACGAGCAAGGAGTGTGTAAACTGCTTATCCTCTACTGGAACCTGTAGATAAGGCAAAAGTAAAGAATCAAAAATGAAGAAAATAAAATAAAGTCAAGCTGGTTTAAATAGAGTAGCATGGTCGACTGGAAGACAAAAACATCTCACATTTGAGAGCCAAAGCTGCAAATCCTGTGAAACAACACGCTTTTCAAACCCTCTACGACCAATTCTGACATCTGCGATGCTGTAACAGAAAATTTTAAAAATAAAAATCCGTTGAATCATCAGAGTTAATTGTCAGACTTATGTTTATGTTTTTAAAATGGCAGACTTTCAATTTAGTGTCCCTTTATTGGGTATTAGTGGGGCATCCCTCCACTTTTCATTGAAGTAAGAAATCAGAAAATTGTGCTCATATCGGGGAGCCACTTTAAATTGTAAGGAGAAGCTGTTCTTCCAAATAAGACTGAAAACAAATGTAAGGGGCATTGAAAGGAATTGTGCCAACTGGTGAACATACTAGTATGTACTGGAGACTGGAAAAGAGCTAAACATGACACCATGTATGTCTAGATGAACAAATAATATGGGTACATCTTTTAAGAGGGTAAAAAGAACTTCTTTACCCTTCTTCCTGTAGTAGCTCAAGACATATGCTTTCCAACCCTGGTAGAAGATCTGCATTTGAACTAGTGTCAGATGTGCCCTGTGGCTTGGCCTTCATCTGCATTCCGTAACTTTATACTGTTAGATCAAGCATTTGGATACTCACTTGAGGAAATACTTTGTCCAGTGTCTCCAAAAGGGGATCACTTTCCAGTTGTTTGATCGACAAAGTAACCCTTTCTTTTCCCCTTGATCCATGCAAAGAGATCATATGCCCACACAGATAATAGAAATCATACTGAAAAGATCCCAGAAAAAAAAAGATACTTAATCGTGAGCCAGAGGCAAAAATTGAGTAAAAAGTATTGGGGTAGGGGTTTTTCTAGTGTTGGGGTAAGTATTGAGGAAAACAATAAAGTCACTTCAGCCTTTGGCTCAATGGTCACATTGGGGGAGTTTCTGGTGTTGTCTTAGGTTCAAGTTTCACCAAGGGTAAAGGGGTTGTATGCATGTATAACCAACATTCTAAAAACAAAAACATTTAAGAAAAGCAGTGTATGGTGGTGGCAATCTTATAATGTCCTGAGCTTCGTTATAAGAACCAGTGTGGACCAGCCAGCTCACCATACTGCAATCCATCCCGGTTCTTATACCGACAGAAGCCTCAACAAGAAAATGGACACAGTAGCCAGATGCACCAGTTCAATGATAACAATAAAATGGTCGGTCACCCATATGGAGTTTAACTGTAGAAATTCAAATTCTGAAGTCAAAACACAAGGTATGGTTGGTGGGAGTGGGATCATCCTGCCACACTAGTCTTTAGTGTAATATAGTGGCTAAGCTTCATATCTTTTATAAATTTGAAATGGTCCTTGGAATACAAAATCACTGCTTCATCAACTCAGGTCAAGTCAGAAATGACTTGCCTCCAATTTGATGGGCAGTCTGCTTTTATAAACAATTGTCATGAGACACTACCATTAGGGCAGCTATAAATTTTGTGCAACACGTTTGGCCTAGCTTTTTATCATATATTGATTCACCATAGCACTTTAAAATTCTATGATGAAAATAGTAAAAGGCTCACCTATCTATTTTGATAACCTTAACTTTTACATCATCACCTTCATTCAAGATATCCCTTACATCATGAACTAGATCCCATGATACCTCCAATACATGGACAAGTCCAGTGAGATAATAACAACCTGGCAACAAATTCATTAATATCTAGTCATCTGTTTAATGGACCAACTTCATTGCAGCCAAATATGAAAAGAACGGAAGCATATTTAACAATCTTGAAAGTACCATCTGGAAATCTCAGGTGGAAAAGGCACCATAATCCTCCACGGAGCCCACCTTTGCCTCTTCATTAGCTTGGATGACCTCCAGTAAAGATATGCACTAAATATGGGTCGGATGTCATTATAACTTCATGCTTATCAAACATGTAAGTCCACATGATCTTAGTCTCAATAAAATGGATCAAAGGATCTACATTTCTGACATCTAAAATATACATGTCCAGGACCACGTAAGATACTTACAGTCACAGGAGGAGTCTTTCATAAGTTAACGACAAAAGTTTCATAACATAGACCAGAAATCTACTGAGAGACCAGAAATAGGGTGAGGTGGCCAGTTTGAGTACAGATGCCATAATAAGGTTAAGCAAGTACCAAATCTAGCAGACCAACTTCACTCATATAAGATATATATTTTTTAACAGTAAATATAATTTTATTAAAAGAGGAAAAGAAACTTACATCACACTTAGAAATTATTGAACCACAAAAAGCACAAAATCTCATCGTGATTGTATATCATCCAAGAATATTCAATGTGCAGCTGTTGGGATTTTAGAGTGGTAAATTCCTCTGTTAGAGGGAATAACCCCACACAGGTTAAACATTTGGAAAAATCTTGTAGCTATTAGTTGAGAAAAAAGCCTCCTAAGTTCAGCTAGTTATTTTGGGATCTACCTCATCAAACTTTAACATGGTATCCAAATAATGCATTCATTTGATTGGGCTCCTTTATGTTGTCTAAACCTTGGGCCTATCATCAATTTGTTTAGGACTGGAAATGACGAAGGGTGTTATTGGAAAAAAATTCCATATAGGTAAAAAATTGGAAAATTTTTGTGGTCTTAGTTGGGAAAGGCATCTCAACTTTTGTTAGTCATTTTGGGATGGACCTAGGGCCAACTTAAAATCCTCCTAGTAAGCAAAAGCTTGATAAGGTATAACATTTTGTTTAAGGTTTCTAGAGATATCATATTGGCGAAGACTCTGTGTAAAACTATCTGTCAATATGTGTCACTACTTTCCATTTAAACGAAAATAAATCAAAAGTCTAATTCAAGATGAAAATAACAAACCACAGGGCAATGAGCATATAGAAATTTGAAATTTAAAAGTAAAAAAGAGGTCCTGGGTTCAAGTCTCATGGGGGTCCTTTATCTCAGTAGTATTTACCATATCCAAATCATAAAAGTAAACACATATTTAAAAAAAAAAGCAGTATTTGAAGCAATATATAAGAAGGATAAACAATCAAGTGGTTATGTACCTTCACAGAAAAAACTGAACCAACCAGACCCTTTGCTACTTTTTGAATGCTTTTGTTAGGTTCTATAAAGGAATAAGTGATGAGGCAGAGTTAATCTCATAAAAGGTCAAATATTAAAAAGATGGCAGACACACATATGAAAACAACAACTTTGCGCTCAAAATGACATGACATTGGTGGGCCATTTAGTCATTTCTAGTGACTCAAACTAAGGTAAGTCTGCAGCTTGTATTGGAATGTGGGCACCCACATTTTTCCAGTTCCCATAGTTTGAAAAACCCAGCGGTGGAATGCAAATGCACAGTTTTGAACTAGCTATTTCTCTGTTAACACTAAAACAAAAATAAATAACAACATGATAATAATAATTAAAATTCAGCAGTTTATAACCAAGACAATAGCTCATTCTTTAGTTGCGGAAATTTTCGAATTGTGAACCTTTTGCTTCATGCACACATACTGTGAGATTGTGGAACAAGAAGAGCCATAAATATGAAAAGATTCCAAAAATGAGTAACAATTTGAATTTTGACACAAAAATTGACAGAATATGAGGAAAAGCTCCACCCTGCAGTAAAAAAAAATAGACCGACTTTTGACAAGACATATGCAACTGGTAATTCTTTCTCCTCCTTCGAGCCACCAAACAACAAATTGGACTCAAGACTAGACTTCTAATTTTAAAGGACACCGGATTTTTGGAACATTCACAATGTGAATGGATGTGCAGAACTCTTAAACCCAAAAGACAGATTCACTCTCTATTGATGTAAGCCCAGTGCGATAAAGCAGAATTCCAAAATCTTTATCACATGTTTGGCATCCAAAACAAGCAACCCAAGTGTCATTCATCTAAGTCTTGTAGCCAATGGAGGAGATCTTTACCACTTTATTCCTCCTTAAAACATAAAGAAAGAAAGAAAGAAAGAAAGAGGAGAGAGAGAGTCCTCACTTGAGTAGTTCATATCCATGACTAAAACAATTTGCAATTATCCCACATTGTAAATGTGAAAATAACAAAGAAAGCTCCTCAGAGAGGCTTTAGTGAAGATATATTTGAAATGGGAAAACCCTCTCACACACATGGCACCAACTTCAGGCAATTTGTAATGCAAATATGGCAGGCAAGCTGCATCAAATAAGGAAAAAAGACCAAGAAAGCACCATTTTCAGAGGAACACTTTTGGCCTAATAAAGAATTGAATTGCTGGGAAGAAAAAAACCAATGCTTCCATTTGTTTTTTATACATCTAGGGTCTTCTCCCTCAGATACTAAATTCCCATAGGGATGCACGTTCTGTTAGTTTTGAAAATAACCTATCAGTGCACATTTCTTGAAAATTAAAATTTTAAGAAACTTTCTAAGAGAGTTTACCACATGTTTTCACAATACTAAAAATTTGAAAATGTCATTACTGCAAAGTTGAACAACTATATGATCAAATCTAATTTCAAACAAAAAACATAGAGATTACTTTTACATGAATGGGAATGACTTAATTGTCGGTAAGGAAGAAAGCCAACCAGAGAGTAAAACCGGACTAATAAATCACCACCATTGAAGCCTTCAACCCTACCATCATAGATGACCCCACTATCCTTGTAAGCTCTTGCTGCCTTCCAGTCAGCAGACCTCTAGTTCTTTGCAGAAATCAAGAATTAGATTATATCAATATAAGGATAAACTAACTGAAAGATATTCAAGCATACAACTGAAGAACGAGGCATTAAACACAGGACATGTTACTCTGACTAGTGTTCTATGTTATGTTTTCCTCGAAATCAGGTAGTTGATGTCTTATAAAAGTTTTCTCTTGCTAAAGATCCTTGTCTTTTCTTTCTAATGTTTTCACCCTCTCATGCTTATATCTACCTCATTCACAGTTCACAGTTTTCTTCAAGTTGGAGTGTTCTCCCAGCATGCATCAATTGAGAAAAAATAAGAAATACGGAAGTAGAAAAATTGCAAGTGACAATGACAAAATTTCACTCTATTACAGATGTAACCTTAATGGAAACTGTGAGTGAGAAGACACAATTTCTCTACTGAATGTACTGAAATGTAAATGTAATAATTAAACTTGAAAATGCATCAGTCTTGCCATCATGACCCTTGTAAGGCTCAAAACATTTTGAGCCCAACAATATGAGACAAATATAATATTTCATACTGGCATATGCTCTACCATGGGATCCACCGAGGTTTAACATCGCTTATATAGTTCAATGGGCTTTGGAACCAACTGTGTTTGAGTTTGGTGCCCAAGTCACATGATCAGGCCGATTAGAAAAGAAAAGGTGAGTAGGGATCAGCTTAAGCAGATTCTGATTCAAGCTAGATTTGCCATCTAAATCACAGTTGGTTGACAATGTCTCCTCTTCATGTTGCAAATCAAGGAGTTTCCTCCAATCTTTAGTTGTTAAGGGCATGCTTCTTAGGTAATTGTTTTCCCTTCTTTGTTTAATAAAGATAGTCATTGTCAAAAAAAAAAAAAAAAAAGTCTCCTCTTCATGTCATTCAAAAACATGTCTCGCATTTTATATGCACTCTATCACAACATCCGAGATTGTGGCCCCTCGTTTGACCCATAGAACACTTGAGTCTTGGGATCAAGATGGATTGATCTGATCTAATCCAAGCCAAAGGCAATCAACTGACACAAGGAATGTTAAACCAAACCCACTTTCAGTTTTATCAGGAACATGATCATAATCAGTTTTACAGTAACACATTCTGATTTTAAGTTAGGTATGGCAAGTTGAATCTATTAGATTCCATTTGAGGGAATTCGAAAAAGTTAGTTGCAAGTTTTGTCATTCCACATTCAGAGGAAATGGTTCCTGTATTGAGGAACAGATACAAAATTTACCTTATTGGTGGATACAGATCCACCTGCTCTGCTCTATAAATTACAGAGCTAGCAATGGGAAGAATATAACATATAAAATTAAAATTCATTCCTTTTCCAGGGATTTAGTTCCTTCGTGGGTGAACCATGTTACATCTTTTAGTCTCTGTTCAGTTAATTTTTTTATAATAGGCTGTTGACTACTTCGGCCCATAGATGGGGGATTTCTTTTCCATGACAAGACTCATGAGTATATAAGCATACTATGTGTTAGCGAGTTTATAAGCGTACGATAAAGTACATTTGCTTACAGACTATCTCTAACAAGTCTGCAACGAACCAATGCAGAAGCAAAGAAATTACATGACATCAGCAGCCAAGCAACACTTGGAAGAATTATCTAACAAGGTCCCATCGACTACATTATCTTCTAGTGGCAATCGACGATTGCCACAGCCCCGCCTATTTGTGCAGTTCGCGCTGAGCGCTACACAAATATACATGAAAATTAGTAAGTGGGGCAACTTCTACACGCAATCAACACTGCAAGTTATGGTTGAATAGTTTCTAAAGAGCTACGATGCGACTGCAAGTTGTCCAAATGATAAATGAATATAAATAGAACTGCTAACGGCGACCAAACAGAAAGTCCAAAATCATCGAAAGGAGAGAAAAAAGAACAAACATACCCGAGTTTCGCTAAACGCATTGGTCGACACTGAATCACCGCCGACGCATTGGTTCGCGCATTGAGTTACTTTTAAGTAAGAGTTTCGAGGACAGTTTCGAACACTCAGACGAAAATAAGGAGGCAGATATAGAGGGAGTGGAAGTGGTATCGCTACCGAGCGTAGGGGCAATATATGAGAAACAGGTAGCAGATCCAACCGTAGTGATCATGGTTAGAGAGGCGGAGAAACTATCCGCCAACTGAGGACGAGAAATGGAGAGCAGAATCCGAGCTGGGCAGTAACACTTGTCAAGTTGTATGTCCTCGGATGATGGATGAAAGCCATGGAAGTTGAGACTTGGGATGCTCCAAGTGGCCACGAAATCGCTAGCCCAACACACGGGATTCTATGGAGAACGAGATTATGGTTAATATTCGATTCGATCACTTCTTCTGTAGCATTTTTTGTAATGGATTAACCACTTGGTTCAGCAAATACACGAAAGGGCCAGCCACCAAATAATGCAATTTCGATCCACAATTACCTTTTAATCCGAAATCAAATGGTCTAATAATAAAACAATAAAATTAAAATTCCAAAGGAATAGTGCAGTGGCAATCAACTAAATCACTTGCATCGTTCACTACCCAAAGGTGCTTTGAAGAGGTCTTTCTTCAGGTCCATTCTTCCCCCCCTCCCAGCAGCTTGAAATGTAATACGTTTTATGTACAAGATTTTGATGAAGTCTGAAAATTCTCATCGATTTAGTCGCTTTCATAGTCCTCGTCGTCACCGAAAGTAAAGACAGAGGCGTCTGCTGCAATGGCCTTGAATTCGCTAACAGACTCTGTGCTAGGGATTGCCGAACCTTGGACAGAAGTCCCACTTTCTTTCTTTGGTTCACTAATGGGGACTTGTTTCGTTCCCCCTTCACTTCCCAAGGAAACCTGGTCCACCCCCTGTGTTACACTCATCATTTCTTTCGGAGCTGTCTCAATTTTCTCACCCAAGGACGATGGTGATTCCACAGCACTAGCTGTTGTTCTCACCTGTCGACTTCTTGCAGAGCCAGACTCGTCTGATTCACTGTCCGAGAATACCTCATCTCCGTCATTACTTTTCGAGCTTTTGCTGGTGTCTCCAGGTACATTTGCATCACCAGAGGCAGAGTTATTGACAGAGCTTCCATCTGCTCCTTCGGTGGTATTTTCACTCTTAGGCTTTGATGGAGTGCCATCATAGTCAACCAAGACAACCTCGACTTGGAATCCAGGAGAAGGTAGTTTCCTCTGCATAGCATCCGCTCTTTTTATAAGTGAAAAGACCATAAAAATTAGACTAATGCCAGACCATAAAAAATATGAATAATTTTCTCTGTGAAGTCCATATGCTTATAATTGAGGTCTGTCCTCAATTAAGAGATGGTGTGATGGAAAATCAATGTAAAAATTCCCTAGACATTTTGGATAAAATCATAGGAAGAAATCAGTGTACAGACATTAGGGGAAATGAAGTAAAAAGGGCCCCCTCACCTACCTTGTCAAAACCATCAAGGTCTGACGTGGTCAGAGTTTTTCTGTTCTCCATCATTGTCGTGTTCAACCAACTGGAAGCACACAAGCAAAAGAAACAGAATTAGGTATAACTGTAACTCAAGAAAGAGAGGCAAATATACCCAGTTGCTTTTTTTCCTTTACTTCTTTGCCTGTGCAACAGGAAAACAAAAAATCACAGCTACAACTGGGTAGTATAAAAAAACAAAAAATGAAATAGTATGATTTACAATATTTAAGACTACTATCTTGCATTTGTGCCTTCTTAATTTGTTTTTCCCATCATTTACTATTTGAGCAAAAGGAAACGAAATTTTCTATCTCCTTGTGTTTATGCCTAATTTCCTATTGGCAGAAAGACACCCTTCCAGTAAAAATATAAACAACTACACGAGAGAATACAAATTAAAGATGAAGGTATTAGTGTTCAAACACAATGTGTATGATACCACATCAAGCATTTTCTTTTCTGTGAATGTGTATGATAACACATGAAACATTTTCTTTTCTACCAAATGATAGTTTCATTCTCAAAAGATACCAAGCAAAATGAACAACAGAAAAAAATTATAACTTCACTATGCTTATTAATACCTGAATGAGTTTCTCACACAGATACACTTCATGAATAAAGGCTAGGGTAAATGTTTCTGTTGAATAAATTATTAACTTTTTAGGCACCATTTTACAAAATATAACTAAATTACATGTCCCTTGACATGTAATTTTTACTTTTCTGCAATACCCAGATTTTGGGATTCTCCTAAAATACTAAGGATCTAAAATAACTAATAAACTGTACAATTCACACTTATAAAGACAGCTAACTTATGGTACTCAAATGTAACCAAGTCTAGCTGAATGAAAGAGGGACAGCAACAAACCAGTAAAAATCGCCTTGGCGATCATGAAAATGGATTTTAAAATCACCAGCCAACTCAGTAAGACCAGGCTCCCCAGGTAAAGCAAATACCATGATCCCTTTTTTTGGTGCGCTGAACCAAAAATCTTCAGGCTGCATCAACAAAGTAGTTAAGCCAAACAAAAGCATACATCTCACTAATTTTATGCTCAACCAATTTGCTTTTGAAACTCATAAATGAGATCTAACTAAACTCCCATCATGAGTGTAAAGAGTATTTTTTAAGGGGTCAGCAAGATGTGGCTCTAATCAATCAACATTGGCTTACACCGGGCACATACACCAAAGAAATGAATAGGAATGTCAAAGTCTCCATATGAGAATTCTGAAGGCCAAAAACTTCTCATCAGCCTCCACAGACCACACAATAGGAGCCATCTTAATGACCATAAACAGTTTAAAAGTATGATGAATGCTTGCTTCCAATCAACTGATGGAGTGCAGATGATAAGTAAAAAATTGGTTGAAAGAAAAGACTTTTGGTTCACGGCAATCGCTACATTTTGGTTAAACACTACAATGACATCCAAAAGTACAAGTTATTTGGAAAAAAATCAAAATAAGAGCTGAGATAACCATGGAGCTGAACCTAAGCAATTCTAGGGGTGCCATTTGCATTGAGATTCAGTATGTGTGCATAATGAAAAAAAGTAGGCAACTAGATAAAGAGTAGCTAGCTAAAAGACCTACCATCAAATCCTTCGTCCTTGGATGCTTTTTGGTTGAGAAGAGAACTCCTGCAGAACGACCAAATCAAGATCTGACAGAATAAGTAAAACATAGGAAAAATAAAAGCTTCTATGGGAAAAAATCTCAAACATAGATGCAGTAATTATGTGTATTGCCAAATAGAGTTTATGTTTGTAAACTATGAACTTGAGATATTAAGTATAGTAGGAAAATGCGGATTTTCAAACAAAAAAGAACAGAGCATGGAGGAGATCAAGAAAATAGATATTTGTGAAATTGCTGATCAGAATAAGTGATTGCAGCAATTTGCTTGACATGATGAATAATTTATTAGCAAGACATAGGAGCAAGTCAAAACAATAAGAGATGGTCTTCCAACTCTAGGACAGCAGTACAACATCTCACAGAACAAATCAAAACCTCAGATTTTATCCATCATTTATGAAATACAGTCTAAACAATGGCTTACAAAAACATGAATAGGATTGCAGGAAAATGGATGAGCATGGAGAAGCATCCAAGTGTCAAATGTTGGACTCCAACAAAACCTGACGGAGTTTTTTATTTTTTTGAAATGATGCTGATTTTTATTAAGATAAAAGCTCAAAAAAACAATTTACAAAGGAGGGAAGCCTTCCCAAACAATGAGAGATTGCTGGGAAGTTCTGAATTTTGCCGATTTATCAGCCAAAGAGTCCGCTGATCTAGGAATGAGATTCTAATTATAATGAGTAGAAGATACAATGTCAACAAAACTATCAGTGATGGGCCAATGGCCCCAAGGGGGGAGATGTCTTTGGAACACCAACTAATAACAATTTTCAAGTCACCTTCAATTATTAACTTGCCATGGTGACGATCCTTGAAGATTTGGAGGCCGAACAACAGAGCACTAACTTCAACAATATTGGAATTGGCAATGCCCACCGGACCAGTATAAGAAAGAATAGGGTCTCCATTGTGACTTCTGAACACACTGCCTGCTCCAACTTGCCCAGGACAGCCAATAACACTACCATCAAAATTCAGCTTAATGCAGTCGCAAGGGGGAGAATCCCAAATGGCCATATTCAAAGTTCTGTAGGGGCCAAACATATGGGCAATCAAATTCCAATTTTCCCGAAGGAAAACACTCGATAGAGAGGCAAAATCCTTCCTTATATGAAACCAGCTCGAGATGAGGCCAATGGCATGAGAAGCAGTGTTGTCCAGGGTGCTAGCTTTGGAGTTGAATCTCCGATTGTTCCGCTCGAGCCAAATGCACCATGAAACATACGCAAGACAGGCCGAAAGTATTAACCTGACAGAGTTGAAGCTTCTTCTTTTCTTTTTTGAGGAAAATGAGAAAAAAGATTCCATTTAAGAGGGCTCTCGAAAGAGAAGAGTACAAGCCAATGAAATACAAAATAAAATGAGAATGAACAAAAGAGCATTCCCCAAGAGAAGTGCCAAGGATTGTCTAGAGGGGGAGTGAGGTTCCTACAGCAAGGTGCTGGCAGGGGAACCCCTCCCTGGTGAAAGTGTTAGCAATAATATTGGCGCTTCCACCATTGTTGAAGCTTCTTTTCACCAAGCTCAACAACTTTCTTCTCCAGTGTTCATCAACCAAATAACAATTTTAAGTCACGGCGAGCTCAGTTTTCACTTGAAAGTTTGCATAGTTGTAGCACTATTAACAAGTAATTTGCAAAGCAGAGAGCTGGAAAAACAGTGTCGCTATGAGATTTCTATATCAGAAGTAACCTTTGAAGAAGTCAAATCTAGCGCAGAAGTTGGTGGCTGAGATGAGAATATTGAAAAGAATTTGTGAAACAAGGAAAGACATTTAAGATTGATGTATTAGCGAGCACTCAGAAGAAGTACAAACCAGATAATAAATAAGAGAATTAAGATGGCAGAATAGTGCTCAATGCATGCCAAATAATACACCTTATGTGGACAGCCAAAACCAGTAAAAAACAAATGTGATTAAATAACAGAATGCCATGGTGGAGATAACCATGTTCTCTACATCTCTCAGTGCAATTAATATATCGGTAGCCTTCCTTTTTCTTTCACTCTCTTCCCAATTCTTGCTGCTATGGTTCCTCGTCATCCCAACACCACCACTCCAGCTTCTGCAACTACCTATCTTTCTCATAGACATGTGTCCCCTCTTTTTTCTCCTTTGGAACAATGCTTAGTGTCTTTGGTCTACCCTCCCATTTTCTTTCTGTTCTACCTTTCTTCTCGGCTTTCCTAATTCTCGATTATGTGAGTGTGCATCCCCTCCCCCGTGGCGCCATTGGGACATCTTTCGAGAGATTCTAGAAATTGCCTCCCTATTATCTTGTATTTGGTCTCACATTGCGAGATCCGCAAATTCAGTAGCAGATGTGCTTGCCAAGCAGGAAGCAATCCCGCACTCGCTTGTTGTTAGGGATCTGCTCCTTCCACCTTTGTAATTTTTCTCTTGTTAATATAAATACATCTTTTTTTTTAAATGATGCTGAATAAATACATCTTTATAAAAAGAAAAACTCCTCCCCACCTTCTTCTCCCTCCCTATCTTTTTACTCTTTGTACCTCCATATCAAATGATCCCATTAGCACTCACCTATGCATGCATGCAAGCAAATTGACTTCAAGATTTTATTAATACAAGCACTTAAACAAATGCTCCGCCTCCATAGAGCCAAAAGCCCAAATCACGACACTTTAACTTGTGGATTGGGCCTTTGACTCAATGACATCATGGGGAACTTTCGAGATCTTGGATTCAAGCCTTACCAGGGTGCAGAGTTCAATATTCAAAAAACAAAATAAAAAAAATCTTTAACTCTTTTTGATAGATCAGTTCTTGAACTGGTATTTTTCTCTATCATGTAGTAAGGATTACAGAGAAAATAAGGATCACAGCAGAGGTTCAAATAAATTAGAGAGAAAATAGGGAGTCAAATTTTGAAAAGGAAAATATCTTGATGCCATGCTTGATTTAGTTTACCTTCTTTGATGATTATAATTACTGGCTTCAGGTGTTGAAACCCCTCCTCTCTTTCATGTAATCCTTCCCCTGAAACTCCACTGGGAAATTTCTTTCAGGTCCCGGTCCTCCCAGCCTCCAATTGTTCACACCTCTCTTCCTGTAGCTTCTCACTACCTCTCTATTCATGTCAACTTAGTTTGAGGATCTTCTACATTGAAATTCATTATCTGCTAGCAATCTTCTCCTTTGAGGTGTCATTCTCATGGCTTTCATGTTGTCTAGATAAGGTCTGTTCATGTTTTCAATGCTTGACTTGAGACCAGCTGCAATCCTTGAATTACTATCAGCGAAATTCCCCTTCACCCTGTCTAGCTCCATGTTATGCTCATTAAGTTGCCTCCGGGATCAAAAACAATTTGGTTCATGAGGATTCTGCATCTCTACCATCAAAGCCATGATGTTTCTTGGTGGGTACATCAATGGCGGCACAAGCGCGTTGAGATCTTGATCTTTCGGTTTGCAAGAAACTGAAGTTTGCACGGAGTGTTCAGGCACATTTCTACCGTTCTTTGTTCACCGGGGGGGGGTCTGTCTTGGACACCTAAATTAAGGCGGTGAATTCTCTTTTCTTTTTGCCAGAATAGTTGTTGCAGGGATGTTTTCTTTCAGTTTCTTCTCCCTCCTAGAAGAGTGGTTCAGTTGTTCGTCGAGTCTTCGCCATTCAATTCCTTTTTCTTCCACAACCTTTCCTCTTGGCCTTACGAATCCGAACGGGTTATGTCTTTTGCTTAATTTTTGTTTCTCTTTTTCAAGCTTCCTTTCTTCCTCCTCAACTTCGTTAGCCCATGAAAACCCAGAGGGAAGCCTGCTCAAAGCCATCTCTCGGATCGATGCCAACGGCAATTCCCCAAAAATCTTTAACTCTTAACTGAGGGTTTCACTAACACATTGAGGGCCTTTTTATAAGCATTTTTCCCTTGAAACTCAATTGTTAGGAAACAACAAGTTATAAAAAAGGCCTCCTCTCCCATAGATTCAGAATGGGTGCCAATTAGTAGCACCTAGACTCCTCATGCCATATGTCACCAGAAATTTCACCTTTTCTAAAATGACTCTAATTAGATAATCAGACCACACTCATGCATCAAAAACTAGATTTAGCTCCCAAATTAGATGGTGTAAAAGTTGAATTCACCATATGAAATAGCAAAGCAAATTCTCTATCTTTTCTCATGCATAATTGACACCCACTCCACAGACAATCTTAGTCTCTCTTTTTATATGTGCACCATTCTATTTTAGTCTCCATTTTTATATGCATGATGCATTTCTTTGGGACAGAAAACACCCTTTTGTTGGTTTCATATTATAACTTTCCATTGCATATGTCACATCACAAAGAAAGTACATCTCAAGTGTTTAATTGAATCAGAATTAGTTCCTGAGTTAATACTCATTTTCACAGTGCTATAACTTTTGGATTTGACTGCTTGGCTTTGGGTACATCTCAGCACATACATCGATCAGCAAATTGACCAGTGGACTCTTTGGCAAAAGGGGTGATTCCACTCCAGCATCTTGTTGTTTCTATGGGGTCTCCTCTATAGTTGCTTTATGTTACTTTTCTTTTATAATATATTTTTTTTCTTTTTCTTTTTTTGACTTCCAAGCCTCACTTTTTGAATTTCTGTTTTTCTCTTGAGTAAAATTTCTCCACCATTCAAATATATATATGTATATATATAGGATGGATGTGATGTGGAATTTAGCAAACTGGAGCCAAGCCAGCTAAAGTTTGGACCAACCCAAAGTACCCAGCATCCAGAATGAGAAAGACAAGTAAAGATGTCTGAAGGATCACTTTAACTGAGAAAAATCATGGGAGCTGCAGAAGCTGAATGGATGCAGAAAAGAAAAGTGTGAAGAGAGGAAAGGATGTCTGCAGTTTTTCTTTGTTGAACTTGTGATATTATATTAAATGAAATGCAATAATAAGATACAATAAGAGAGGAAAAAAATTTCAGCTCTCAAGGCTCTCCACTACCAAAACTTGGACAGGATACCCTTCCTTAGCTACTTTATCTGTGGTATTATTGGCAGAACAATTTGAGTGTTGCAAAACAATTTGAAAAGGGATACAAATTCTTTGATCTCATCTGAGATATGCCCAAGCTTCCATGGGAAAGGGATGTCCTTTTGAAACTAGTTTATCACCAAGCTGAATCTCCTTCTAGCACCACTGGGTTGGAAAAGTGCAGAGCATAAATTCTTGGACCTGCTACAAAAAAGAGCAAAGCCCTGCTGGCCCAGAATAGCCCAAGAGAACTTGCTCTGAATGATCTTTGCCTCCTCCACCAACCCCACCTGACCTAGGGCCTCCAAAGGAGCTTTCATCAAAGTTCAATGTATTGGCTTTTAAACAATAAGCCTTCATTGTTTTAGTCAGTGATCCAACAATTATGGATGTGATGACATACTATTTCCTTCATACGGATTTTTGTTTTCATATTGAATTAGGACTTGTACAGATAAGTGGAAGGGAGAGAGGGAGGGGGAAGGGAGAGAGAGAGAGTGGAAAACGTTGCCACCTTAAAGCATGTCAGACTGATTAGGCAGTCAATAGTTTGGGTAAATAAATGAAAATTTTAAAATGCTTATATCTGAATAACTGAAAGCATATGAAACTAAAACAAAGGAATCTGGATATAAAACATAAGCAGTTTCCTTAAAAATAAAAAATAAAAAAGCAACAAGCTCCTTGATTTAGTTAGAAGAATCTACTATATAATCATCCCTTTTCCCACCAAATTTCCTCAGAATTTTATTGATTTTATCTCACTATAGAAACTTTGGGCCCACTTCAAAAACAATTTATATAAACCATCACAAAATAATTAATTATTTTTATTTTATTGTTCTTCACCATTTCCTTTTAGATATTAAAATTTTATTCTTCAGTCCATGTTTCAATGAAACTCTTACAATGTATCTCTTAACCAACTACTCAAGAAACCTTCTATCCAGTTGTTATATAAATTTAAATTATGATGATTAAAATACATAACATATAATCAATTTTTCTCTCCCGTCCTTTAGAAGGGTTCCCTTACTTTTGAGGTATAATCACTAAAGCTAAACAAAGTAGAGCATATGGGCCTACAGAACAACATCCACTGCAATGTCCAAAGCAATACAGACTACCAGCAGGAAATTAATAACATGAAGGCAGAAATTCCCAATCTTAGATTTACCATTATGATCTGAGACAGTAATGGAGGGCCTAATCCAATAAGAACACCGGTGAAGGCGGAAACCCCTAAGCATACACCTAGCAAAATTTAATGTCAGTTAATGGCCTGGTTAATACAGTTAAGGAACTCAGAACAAGATCAATGTAGAGAGTCAACAGAATACCTACGGCCAGGCTGATTTTCCCCATTGAAGTAAGTTAAAATGCGCTCAAAGTACTTCACATACCTCTATGACAAGCATATAGGAACATAAAATTAGATGATAGTGGAATTGAACTAGGAAAGGAAAGTATATGTTGTCGTAAGAAATGTACTGACAATCTGACTTGGAAGAATAAGCCCTTTTCCATCTATACATCTTTTCTGATTGTAGTACTCAATGGACTCCTCGGCTGTTGGAAAGAACTGCATTTTGATACTCATGTTATGGATATCATATGAAATCTACAAAGAGAGAGGAGGAGGAGGAGGAGGAGGAGGAGGAGGAGGAGAGAGAGAGAGAGAGAGAGTAATTTAAAAATCTAATCCCACCTTGAGGAAGAGAAGCAGGCTAGAAATCATCAATCCTGTCCTTGCCATTCCAGCTTTACAATGAACAACAACAACATTTTCGATGTCTTCCTTCAACCAGGAGTAAGCACTTTGACAAAATGATGTTATAAGTTGAATTGGAGGGCAATTATGATCATCAAAGGGGAAACATGCAACCTGGTTGAGGAAATACAAAAGCATAAGAAAGTACTACTGCAAAAAACTTTTTGTGTTGCGCCATCCGGTGAAATGGTAGCAACAGGATTTAGATCAACATGAGGTTCTCAAAGAAAAATATGGAAAAGTATTTGAAGTTGAAATCCATAGAAGTATATTATTTTTCTTCAGATGAATTTTTACAGATTATCTTGGCTGCATGGTTAATAGCTCAACAATTAAAGGCTTCAAAAGTGATCTGATGAAAATTTCAGAGAAGTAAAACAAACTGAACAGAGAAAACTCTTGACTGGATTCTGTATAATCATATGTTTTTTTTTAAAAGGATATATGTTTTTTCTGTATAATCATATGTTGATCAGAACCTCAAAGGATAGCTAAAGAATGAAGGCCGCCGAAGTTGAGATCATGACAATTTCAGAGAATAGGAAAAGAAAAGGAACAGACAAGAGGGAGGGACAGCAATAGAAAGAGAGAGGAAGAAATTGAACAAAAACAATTATTGAACAGCTTTAATTAGAATCATAAATCATTATGAACTGGTGAGTATTATGGAGGTCCTCGTTATAATGATTTGCATCTGTTGATCTAACAGTTGTTGATAACAGATAGATGTATCATATATAATCAAACTGAACAACCACAAAATTACAGTATGGTAGAGACATGAGAAGAGACAGTGCAGTATAAAAAATCTAAGAAGTTGGTGCAGCAACTAAAACCTAAACCTTTTATCAAATGGTACATTTCTGATGGAGATTACATATAAGACAAGGCAGTTAAAGTTTGAGGAAATTGAACTACTCACAACAAAATAGACATGTATCTATTACCAACATGAACAAATAACTGAATTTTGCACAATGATTAAATTGGGATAAATAAATTGAAATTATTTTGATATAACAGTAAGGAACTACGGATATAAATTAATAAAATCTGAAGCTTACCTTTCCCTCAAATAGTGATGCATCATACAATCTTTCTGAACATAGATTGTAGACCTTGTATTTACCCTGTAAACAAAGATTACAACAGCAACAAACATAGTGAACAGCCAACACAAACTGTAAATAAATATACAAATTAACACGTCCAAGAAAGAAGAGGATCCATGACTGTAAACTGAAGATATATCCAAGGAGTCATTGACCCCAAACAGAACAAAACGGCATCTGTTTCTAATCAGCGCATGAATGTTTTGTTGATATTTACCTTAGATACACATGACACCCATGGGACTTGAATCCAAGACCTAGAATGAAGAAAACCCCTAACATGGCTGTCGAGGCTATGGTAAAGGCTACAAAACATGAATGCGTTTTGAAAATGCAGTATATAGATACAAAGAGATAAACAAGAAAGCCCATGAAGGCAAGCATAATGCACATAGAGAAAGTTAATGAGACAGCAACATAAGTGAAACCCACTACACAACCACATGAGGCACACATAAGCAACAGCAATTAACACAGAGTTGCTTATAAAGCAGTATATTGAACCATTGTTTCTTGCATTCCTACTCAAACCTACAACTTGAGATGTCTTACAAATTAGACACCTGGCTCATGCTGAACAACATTTAGGTTTTTTTATTTTTTTTATTTTGGTAGATAAACAACAATAGCAACATTTATTTACATAATTGAAAATTGGACATCTTGATGTCAGATCACTCCAATTTTTAGTCAAATGCTAATGGTTCAAAACAAGTCCAAAAAGATCACGATAATAAGAGTACGCCATGCATCCAGTTAAGAAGACAATGTTAACACTAATTATATACAACAAAAAGGATGAATAATTATCATTACCTTGTGATGAGTCTCAAAAAACTTGATCACTTCTTCCATATGGTTTCTGTAGAAGCCCTGCACAGTAATCTCACAAGTTAAATAAAACACAATAAAAAAGTTAAGCTATTGATAATACAACAGTTGCTTACTTCAACATATCCAAAAAAGCCAGAGCTTATGTCACCGGCAGGAAAACCCATAGCAATAATGTTCTCAGTTATATATGTCATGTCTAAATCAAATCCACCTTCCTACAAACAGAAATAGGAAATCTTAGCTTCAAGTCAATCCTCAAATCTGTATAAGTAACAGAAACAAGAAATTAACAAAATTGACATACATTGTGAAAAACAAGAATTCCTGCCTTGAAAAACGCTAAAAAACTTTCAAAAGCATTACATCGACACCTTGAAAAGCCAAAATTTTAGAACCATGGAATATCTACACAGCCAAGGTAACCAAGATTGAGGAAATACCTGGTGTGATATAAACAGATATAAATCCATAAAATAATAATCCTCAAATTGCTAAAATATCAACTTTGATCAGCTCTTATGGAGCAGTACAGACTGATTGCAATCAAGTATTAGGCATGCTCCATTCAACCCTAACCCAGAGCACTGACATACATGGTAATATGTAGACATGCATAAAAAAGTACTAGAGTTACTCCAATGCACAATTATACATGCCTAAAGGCATTGGTTCTCATAATGAAAACTACAAGCCAAGCCATTCCAGAAACAGAAAGATAACAAGCGAACAAATAAATCAACATAAAATAACAATTCCGAAAAGTCTTCAAATCAACAAATTTACAAAAATGAAAAAAAAATCAAAATATGGTGGATTTTTATGATGGAAAAACCAGCTTCTACGTTTACATATTAACATGAAAAAATCCTCAATGTGTATTTGAACCCTTAATGACCTATTTTTGGGAGTACATCTAGACTTATATGAATTGAGCATCTTATGAAAGCAAAACACCCTGCAGCATATCAGGTTTAGCCTCCCATAGTAGGCTTTTATTACCTCAACTATATTTACATCTACCATCTTCCAAGGTACAAATGAACAAAAGGAGCAGTTAACCCAGCTTCTCATTTTGCTTACACTTCTGGGAGGGTCATTAGTCAAACAACCGCAATCATAATGTCACATACACAAACCATTTGAAAACTGCTAATCAGCATCTAACAGTCAAAGCTATATGATGCCAAAAAAGGAAATGGACCGATTTTATATTAATTGGTACTAACACAAATACAAAGGTGGCAGCAAGAATATTTAATCCCTTAAACAGAGAAAATGAAGACTAAGATTATTCTAGGAAAGGTCAACAGATCCCATGTTTTAACCTGATAAACAAAGACCTCTTGAACTATTTCACAAAAACAAAACAAAAACAAAAATAAGGAGCTCTTCAACAGCACTATCCTATTCACTATATCTCGTCGGCTAAATCCTTTGTTTATTTTACATTCTCAGAGCTCTTTTTATTTTCTTTTTTTAGAGAATGTTAGTGCATTTCCTACAAACACTAAGCTTTTATTCTCTAATTTTCCTTTTTCACATTTCAAAATTCAAAATTTATGCACACATGAGATTGTCTTCCAAAGAATTAAATATATATACTACTTATACCTAACATAAAGCATACCTTGCATTGATAAAACTATTGTTACTTCACTTTATGACTAGAGAAGAAAAATAATTCCCAGAACAACCTAAAGCAGCACCACTTCAATCACCATCATAGACCTAGGTGCTTTCTATGATTAGAAGATTTCCTTCTGCCAACCTGTTCTACACTGAAAACAATAAACACTGACCTACTCCTCTGTGCAGCATTAAGAATCATAATTAGTCATAATGCAATCAACAAGCCCCTACAGAATTACCCACAATCTAACTGGTTTGCATAGATCATCAAAAGAGAGAAACAACAAATCAGAAAGTGGAAACCAATCACAGTGGCCACACATCAAAGAGCAGACTACTTCCTGACCAATAAAAGATTTAAAATTACAAAAATATATTCCTAAAGTAATTACCCAGATTGCGGCCTAATAATTTTTAGTTTTCTGAGAGCGATTTTTCCTTTCACCGCTAAAAAGTGCATCTATCCATCGACTATTTCCTTCAATAACCATAGTTTTTTGTATGAACAACACATATTTCGTATCAAGGATAGTTATCAGATTTGGAGGTACCCAACACAGGACGTATCAACTTATACAACGTGCTTTTCAGCTCTGTACCATCCAGTCATACCATGTCGGATTTAGTATACAGAATGCATAGGCTGGTAGAGGCTTAATAGTCAGACCAGTACCAGTCCCATATCAACCATCCTGTATAAGATTTTCAGGTACCCAATACAGACTCAAGAAAGCATGTCAACAACAAGGATGAGAAAGGAATCCATACTAAATGCAAATGTTAGTAAGCTCTACCTGGTATCTTCGCTTGTTCTGAGACACCATGTGTCGAGCCTTGACCTGCACAGCCTTAACTGCACTTTTAGATGAATCAACCAAGCCTTTCGTGAATGACCCCAAAACACCAGACTGACCAGTAGTCGAAGTGGGACTTGGACCCTCTGTGTTCTCATCTCCAGATGGCGATTTTGGAGATAAACGTAGCCCAATGCCACTAGTGAAACGAGCAAATGTCGACTTACTGGAAGATCCAGGCTGTGAATTCTCTTGGGGCAGGGCCTGAGGGATTTTAAGGCTTTTAGCCCAAGAAGAGATACCTGAAGCTGATAATATTGATGGACCATCACGTGCAGAAGCAGCTGGAATGGCATCGACAGGAGGGATCGGAGTGGGAGCGGGGGCGGGGGCGGGGGCGGATGGAGGAGATGATGAATCAGCTGGTACAGACTCCATTTTGATGCCCAGGTTCCAAATCTTTCAGATTTCTTATAAAATGAAAAATACCTACCATTCAGCACGTAAAAGCCAAAAATAGATCTTTGCCTTCCCCGCCCCTGTAAGTAAAACTCGGATCTGACTCAAGTTTTCTCCTCTCAGCAACGAAACCCGTCCACATCGGGTGAAATGCTTCACGAAATTAGGGTTTCAGGTAGTCGTGGACTTCGGATGGCTATAACGATGCGTCGTTGAGTAGTAGAAACTGTCGAGGACAAAACATTTTAAGAAGACGAAATGCTCTTGTTTTGAGCGAGGCAACACCACCTTGATTGACAAATGTTACGACTTGATCAAAAGTCTTATATTTACACACATACCCCTAAAGTTATGTATTTACAGCATCTGTATTCGTAGACTCGGGCGTCTTCTTACTCATGTTTCAGAGAGAGAGACTCTGATACCATTTTATACTAACTCTCATTAAGAGAGCGGCTTAAAATTAGGCACGTTATAAAACTCGTGTAAAAAGTTAAAATAAAAAATCAACAAACCCTCTTCCTTATCCGGTGGAACCCTAGCCCGTGCATCCTCTCTCTAGTGCGAGCATAACAGGTTCCGTCATTTTTTGCCCCTTTCTCTATTTCTTCTGTGCTCGTCCAAACAAGAGGAACCGTCAGAGAAACTGGGTTTCTTCAAGTTTTGGTTTACACTTTAAATAACGCACAAATTGGGGCAAGGTCTTCAAAATCTAGATCAAGCTACTTAAACCATATAATTAGAACATCCTAATTATTGAACTTAATACATCATAATTAGTGATTATGCTTCAGTTGCTTTCGGAAATATGAACAGATTGGAAAAAGAATTAGAACATCATAATTATTGAACTTGATACAGAATTATATATTACATTGCTTGACCACTAAATGCATATACAGGAATCCTTGGGACGAAGATTGATTGATATTGAACTTCCAACTGACGTAAAACTAGCAGCATCTGCAGTCCTTCCTTTTGCCTCCACACTATTCCTCTCATCAGAAAGGCTATTCTTATCGCTTTGAAAGGCTTATCCTTTGAATCTAGTCATCATAGGATTCAAAGGATAATCCCCTCTATTCTTGTTATGGGACATAAACAGTTGATATCGTTCAAGCAACTTCAGATTCATCAGTAGATGAGCTCTTTCTGTCATAGTGCCACAAGTCTCTCAGCTCATCTCTCCACCATCCCAATATGACAATAACCCCAGTAGAATAAGATCATAAGTTTTTGCAGCTCCGGTAGACATATATAGTAATATGAAAATAGCAGTAAGAAGTGATTACCCAATGTACATGGAACAAGGTATAAAAGTGCAGGTTGACCGTGGCCATCCATGAGATACAAACCAAGATATGCAAGGATAAGACTCATTCAATGTCAAAACCACTTGTCCATCCCAAAACAATTTTTAATTTTACTGAGGATAAGCTCTACAGCTAATTCTCAGAGATAACTATAGAAGATGTCCTACACTTCTTTTTAAGAAAAATGAACAGATGTTCTAAAGGAAATCTTGTCATTTAGAAAAAAGGAAATCTAAAATTGAAAGAACATTCTTAATTAAACATACTTGAGCAATCTAATGTAACAAATAAACAGATGCCATAATGCTGGCACAAACAGAAAAAAATGAATCAAGGCTTACCAAATCCATAGCCCAGTATCAACCAAAGAAAATATCCATCTAAGATGCCCTTCTCATTTAATCTATCATATCTGAAAAATCACCATGAATTATGAGTGGTATGAAGGTTCAACACGATACTTTACAGATTGAAAAGCTTGACTGGGCCTATAAATTTTCCCATGCACATGAAGTAATATTAAAAGGAAATTGAAACATTTAGACTGGTAAGAAAATATATTACAAGGCTATGATGATGAAAACCTTGAGAGTATTACCCTGTTCAAAACCATATTAACCACTAACTTGATTAAACATTCCCACTTTGCTTGTTGACTTTGAGTTATGCTTATTTTGAAATTGAGACCCAATATTCAACTGCAATGGCCTCATTAGTGCCATAAGCCTTCACTGCTAAGAAATTGGGGTTTATGAGGAGATTTGTATAAGAAAAAAAGTTACCATCATGAAGAAAAAAAAATCTATCATTTTCTCCCGTTACAGTTTGTTATTCAAGGAGGTTATCCAGGTAGCTATAGTGTACCATGGCAACAAATACAACTGTTAATACCTAAAATGGTTACACATTATTTTGAGAAGTGCAAATATTTCAAATGCAATATAGTCCTCCCAAAGTGTTGCACAAAGAATGGTACCAACAGCCATCATCCACAAGAAAATTTCAGAGAAGTCTACTACTGGCCTTTTTGGAGAGTAGAGTTGAAGCTCAACTGCAGTCAAAAGTATTTGGTCAGCCCCCACTCTTCTGTAATTAAATCCTTTCTTTTGATATGGGGTCATCTTATTTAGCATCCAAATCAAATTAACCGACATCAAATAAGGATGGAAAAGGCATTTCCCAGCAAAGGAACCTAGAAACTGTCTGAGAACTCACCTTTCCCTGTGGCAAGAAAATTCTTTATGGCATCCCCAGCTGACTTTGGAATCACAACAACAGGAATCGTAATGTTAAGGGAAGTATCATTTTCTGTACAGAGCATCTTGTAAAGATCTGAAAAGGATGATGGGAAAGAACACATTAAACAATCCTATCAGAGAATCAGACAAGAGACAGACAGAGAGAAAGAGAGAGAGAGAGAGAGAGTCCTACTGTGCAAATTAAACATGGGTATGGGCCAAACAAAAAGCCAGAAATGATCATTTTACTTCAGATAGATAGGTTATTACTTCTTCATCATTTATTGCCAGTAAGACATGAAAGACCAATCAAATAAATCTTGACAGAAAAAGAGCATGTTTAGACAACAAGATAATTAACTTCTTTATCATTTATTACCAGTAAGCCAGAAGCACCTCCCAACTCTGCAACTTCAGCCTTAGCAGTGAATGCACATTCTCCACTTTCAGCCAAGGCAATAGAATTGGATAACTGAATTAAAAGCAGCTAGTTCAAAAAAAAGATAAAACTAACTACACCTGTAAAAGATCAGTTAGCATCACAGAGAACATGGACATGTAATCCTTAGAAAGACTATTGGAGTTTATATAAAAAAAATAATCTGAACATATTATCTTTGACATAGATTCACCAATGTTTATCCATGAACATGATGCTAATTATGAATATATGTGATATTACACAAGATTTAGCACCTTTTCTTGAACATGATGAGAACTGATTTTTTTTCTCATTGTTGTGATATTTTGAAGATGCAGATGTTTTATTTCTTTTTGCAAAGAAACCGTTATTATATGTGGACAATATAGATGAAGAATTACACCTTCCTTACATTTTTACCAGTTAACACCCTCATGAAATACAAAGAATAAACACAAAAGACACTTTGAGAATCTCCAACCGTAGAAATGAGTGGCATATCAACTAAACTATTGATCCTAGGAAACCACATTTAGTGATTCCACATACCATAAGTAAATTTTAGAAAGTGACTTGAGCTGTTATAATATGATATTTGTTATCTGCTACAGGATATGATAAGATCATATCTAAAAGTGGAAAAACTATAGCTGTCTGAGCAAATATGAAACCTCAACCAACAATAAGATTGTATTTCGGAAATCATTAACAATTTGGTGCAGATCCTACCAAATAAAAAAGTGAATTCAACCTCCCCAAAAGAAGTTGCAGCAAGTATCATTGTGGAATTCTCTTTTTATTCCTCCAAATTATTGGAGGATCTAACAACATGATTACCACAAAAGCTCTTTTTAGGATAGGAGGAATAATAGAACAGTGGTAGAAAACAGTCATACAAAATTAAGTAGAAGACAGTTAAAATCCCCTACATTGTTACACAGGAAAGTGACCAGATAGTCCTCCAATTTATAACAGAAGAGAAAACTATTATAAACAAAATTAACAATGAAAAGAGCTTCTCAAAGTTGTTTTTCTACCTTCCATTTTATTTCTTTATTAACTTTTTTGAGTAGCAAAAGCACAAATTCATGGCTAAAAATTAAGGTGTAGTTAACTCATCAATAGCAAGGAAAAACAACCTTTGAAGTAGATTTAGCACAGCAGTTGGGAGGATTCGCCATAACAGCAGGCAATCTAAGGGGTTCATTGGCATCACTAGGCAAAGCAGTACCAAATCTAGCACTTAAACCAACCACAGTCTCCTTTTCAGCACCATCGACCCAATCTTCACTTTAACCTGAAAGCAGTTCAATTCTTTACTGGCAACAGAGAAGAAGAAAGCAAATCCACCATTTTGGAACCACGAATAGTAAATAATGAAAAATAAAACAGAAAAAAAGAGACACTCTGATTAAATAACAATTTAAAAAAAAAATTAAGGAGCCAATGGACATCAGTAAGTTCATGCATGGATAGAAAGAGAGCTAAAACCAGCATTTTCCCCAAAGAACTTGTTCTCTGTCTCAGATGCTGCGCATATTAGATAAAAGAACAAGTTGTGACTTGAAAGAAAGAATTTCTATTATAGTGAATCGGCAGAGCATTGGCAGCATCTCTTAGTAATGGGAAAGTTGAAAACAATGTAATATTATGTTCACATTTTTTGTCTTTATCAATAGTTATGAGACACACATGATCCTTAGATACAAAAGTAAGTCCAACATGAATTCTCAACTTCTCCAAGTAAACCGATAATGCCAAAATATGACCAACTGTAACACATGTCTGTGATGCTTGTCTTCATCAAAAACCATGAAATCATATACTTCATAATGTACTAAAAAAAAAAATCCCACATTGCATCTAATATCCATCACCAGAGGAGAGATATGCATTTGAGCAATCTTTCAGTTAAATGATGATAATGTTGTTAAAAGATCTAGTATCAATTATGAAAATCTTATTTTAAAGGTTAACTGCCAAATATGTCCTAAACAGGTTAGAGGATCACTATTTCAGAAAAAATATATCTGAAGTATCTTAGTGACTGATCTTATTTATGTAATCCCAGGGAGAGAAGAACATTGGCTACACCTAGCCTCCCCAAGAATAGTAAAAAGGTGTTGCCAGAAGTATAATACAAGGCACTCCATAAAAGCATTTGCCACAGCAGGAGAACAGCCCCAACTGGAGCCCGTGGATATATTTAAGAAATTTTTACTTTTATCTAAGTTGGCATTAAGGATTGCCATGTAAAAAAAAAAAAAAAGCACTTTTGAGCTAAAAAAGAAAGGCAAGTGTAAAGGCAAATAATTTAGCTGAAAAGGAGAAAACTATAAGCAGAAAATACTCCAGTAGCAGCTCACTAGCTACTATAGGTAGTGTTTTGCTGACGGTAGAAACCTTCACTCTATTTCTAGGCAGATGACCTTCTGAGATACTTTTTTTTTTTGAACAATCTCATGATCTACACACACATAAGAAGCAACAAGTACAAAAATAACAAAAACATTTAACTTCTTGTCAGGTTTAAAATTCTAGATCAACCATTCTGGACTCCAGTGAGAGAAACGACCATGAAACTCTACGCTGAAGAATTGATCATGAAATTTGCTAAATTGGGTCGAAGGCCCTATCCCAAAATGACTAACCACTTAGGAAACCTCCTTTGCCAACTAAAAAATGCAAGATTTTTATACTCACTAATGTATGCGGGACTATCCTTAACAAAACTCTAGAAAAATATGTTACATTACATAACATACAATCTAATGGTCCTAGACCACCAATTAATGTCGTTTGCTAATTGGCATGGACCACTTCGCTACTCCAATTTGACACAGTCATCAGTTATAAGGTCAAAAAAACATTTGTATACATCACATTTCCTTTCGAAATCTGCAGAGTGAAAAGTACATGTTGAAAGATTATATACATGCTCAAGTTTCTAGATAGTTTTGAAGTATCTCATCGGATGGCATTCTAGATAGAACTCAATTCTTTACCGTGTAACGCCTCAAACCATAAAAAGAAGCCATGAGAAATCAGTACATGACAAAAGACCAAAATACGAAAAGTGCGAGCTTCTTAAAATCATGCATCAAAATAGCCCTCATTTACGGGTGGGGCTTACCAACTCGAAATTGTTACTACAGCCCGGAGTTTTGGGTGTATCAATGTCCCGGGAGACATCATCAGCGTCAGAGAGACGAAAAAGGAGCAACAGGAGGAGAAGGAGACAAGATCTCATAATGGCTGCTGATTAATGTGCAAATAAATATAGCAAAAATAAAATCCTTCTCCTCTCCGTCAGAAAATGCACCGATAGGAGAGAGGAAAACGAAGAACATGAAATCCGACGAAACAAGCGGCCCTGCTCTGGCTTTCTAAGCCTTATACGCCGTATCGACGGGAGGTCCGCGAGAGAACGGCAAACAGGGGATACACAAATTGAGCACCACGGGGGAAAGAGGAGACGTTTGGTATAATGGTCTTCCCGCCGTCCCTCGAATGAAGTCCAACCGACAATGGGACTCTGGTCAACATGAGTCAAAAGCAGGACTCTGGTTCATTAGGGAGTGAATTTGCCGAGTTGAAAACCTTATGAACAAGTTAATTTGATTTTTGAAAGTGCATCATTGTTATAATTATTTAAATTATTTGAAATATTGTCTTAAATCTAATATAATTCAGTGTTTAATGACATAATTAGAGGAAGATTACCAAAATTTTAACTTTTTTTTTTCTTTCCAGATGGTGGTTATCTTTTGCTTCTTAATATTCAAGCAACCACTAAGACAAGCTTGACCCATCATTGACAGACTTGGTCTCGGTTTCCTCTTCCAATATTTCAAATCTTCAGTCAAATAAAAAGCATTTTCGTGCTGAAGTCACCAAAACTACAAATAACTCTTAATTATTTTGAGATTGGAGATTCATATGTGCAAGGAAGTATGAACTAATCCTGAATCATCATCTCTGGTTGGTGTTTTGAATACGAATGGGCTAACCGAGTCCTAAAAGAAATCTTCTTTGCTTGTTGACAAACATTAAACAGTTCTACAGATAACAATAATTATAAAACCAAGCCTTTCTGAACATCCTGGTTCCGCAAAAGAAGAGTTTTTGCTTGATGCATCTGAACTACCAAGCAGAAACGGGAATAAAGGGAAGAGCAGCGAGAGGCTCTCGATTCTTCAGAAAAAAGCATGTTTGGCTGATCCACTAAGAAGACTTGTACTTGCATACGACGAGACTTGGATAAAGAAAAAGCAGAAATACTAAAATACGATCGCAAACAAACACTGGAATTGATGCCTTTCGGACTTACCACTTTCATTTTGTAATAAAGGCTCCCGTGTTCCTGTCTACCAAAGGAAAAGCAATCTGGCTTTGCGGACTGGTATCCTTAGCCTTCACGGCTTTGCTTTTCCGTCTCCGCCGATGGTTGATGACAGTGGAACTTGATGCCCACTTGCTTTCTTCTCGACTGTTCAGAACTTATCCCCGCCATTGATATGAGCAGCTATCTCTTCGTTCTTTTCCATTCTTTACTGCTTCATGGATTAATGTATCAGAACGCAGAGATCTAGCTAGTTGTTTTCGAGATGAAGGAGCATTAGGATTGACAAGGTATGGTCGAAGATGGAGCTCTTCTCTGTTATATATGTACTTCCTATTTGTGGTCACTTTGCTGTTTGTACTGCAACGCCTTCCCGGCCAATGGATTTTATTAGAAGAAGCTGGTCTAGGCAACTCCAGGAGGTATGAGTTTCTGTTAAGAGTTTTAGAATTGCTTAAGAGAAACGAAAATGAGTCTCTCACAAGCTGTTAATGGATTCTTAAACCATTGACATCAGTGAAAGCTGACAAAACTATAAACAGAACATGTTTGAGTAGAAGAGATGATTGAACAAATTTTAAAGCGAGGGAAAGAGAAGTTGAAAAGAAAGCTCCAGTAAGTCTCTGTTTCTCTTTCTTTCTCTCTTTTCTTCTCTCTTTTATTACTCTGGGTCAGTGCGCGTGTTTAAGCTTTTTCGTAAGATCATAGAACGAGAGTACTTTCACATAAAATCCTCCTGGAGATTGGATAAATCCTCGTCCAGATATACTTTCCCATCCGGGTCCATGAGACCCTTTAGATTAAACACAAGTAAATGGAAGAAAGGTAAAGTAACAATTATGTGGATAAAGAGTGAAAACAGAATCTTGCATTTACGTTCAACAGCAGAAACAGTAAAACCTGATTCTGCATTTAGTCTGTTACAGATAACAATGGAGGGCTGACCACATGCTAGACAACAAAAACTATTGCATGGCACGCGGAAATTGCATGCACATCGAGAGCCCACTCAGAGGCTCCATTTTCCTATTCAGGGTGGTGTTCGCCTGTTCAGGATAAGTATAGCGTTTCGGATTCTTCTCTCATCTTACAAGGGGAAAGTGGGATTACTTCAAGATGGCATGGTCTCATCAATGAGTCATTTACAAGTGTCGTTTGCTCGCACCTCAGGCAGAGTCAGGAGTTATATATATATATATATATATAGCTAAACCCAGCTCTCTCTGTGCCTCTATCTCAACATCGTCTTCTTCAATTCCTCCGGCTTTGTTTCTGCAGCAGCTTCAGGCAGTGTGTCCAGAGAATTAGTACTCCAGGTAATCAGATGAATGATCGTTTAATAAAAATGAGGATGATTGCTCCCTTCTTTTGATCCCGATCATATTGAATTTTTATCTGCTATCGGCATGTTCTCAGGTTTGATAAAATTTTATTTAATTAAAAGGATTCTTGTATTAAGCGTTGAAGCATGTCGTCTTTAAAGTTATTTACGAATATTCTGGGTTTTCTTAATCGTTCGGCTTCAAATTGTATTTCCATGCTTTAATTAACCTGTCTTTTCCTCCTTTTTGGGGTGGGGAATTGGAGGTTATTTTAACTCTTAATGAGGCTGGTAAACTTCTGACAATTTTGTTGATCTGATCTGACTTTTCAATTCTTTTGAGAATCCAGTGTTCATATTCATGGACGTCGAGAGGGACGGGTATGTGGATTGGAAAGGAAAGAGTGTGACCCCGGCAAAAAACCGTGGAATAGCGGGTGCCACCATTGTTTGTCGTAAGCCTTCATCAACTACATCAATCCCTATTTCTCACTGTAACTTTACTCAAGTAATTTCGCCATTAACTCCCTGGAAAAGGAGCTTGAAGGTTGAGACTGTCTGGTTTTGTAGTGGTGGAGGTGTTGGAGAATATGGTTTTCATATCAAACGCCTCAAACCTGGTGACATATTTTCATTCATTCATGCACTACTCTCTGGTTCGATCCGCCAACATGCTGACCAACTACATGGGCACTTCCTTCCTCCTCTCCTTGTTTGGGGGCTTCGTTTCAGACACTTTCCTCTCCAGGTTCTCCACCTTGGTCCTATTTGGTCTCGTCGAACTCACTGTAAGCTGCCTCCCTCCTTCCCCGTCTTTAATTTCTCCTAGTTCGCAGGCTGCTTTGTGTGCAGCAAATCCGAATTCTAATGGAAGGATATTAACTTCCTTTCTTTCTCCAGGGACTTGTTATGTTAACTATTCAAGCACATTACGAATGGCTCCGGCCCGGCCAAGGAAAAGAGCCATCACCTTCTCAGGCAACAGTGCTTTATGTTGGACTGTACGCCGTGGCTATTGGAGTGGGTGGCGTGAAGGCTTCTCTGCCGGCGCACGGTGCAGACCAGCTCGACCACTCGAACCAACGCCTCGTGTCGACATTCTTCAATTGGTTCTTCTTCTGTCTCTGTTCTGGAGGCATGCTGGCCGTGACAATAGTGGTCTGGGTCCAAGACAACGTGGGCTGGAAATGGGGATTTGGGATCTCGGCCATCGCCTTATCCCTCGGACTCACCATCTTCGGCGCCGGCCTCCCTTTGTACAGGCACAAAAACCCCATTGGAAGTCCAATAACCCGGATTATAAAGGTAACAGATTACTTAGCTCTCTCTTGGCACAAGTTCATCAACAATACTGATTAGTTTACACTGATCACATGCCCCATCTGGTCTGCCTAGGTGTTGGTGTCCTCAGTTAAGAACTGGAAGCATTCATGGCCAGAAGTGAATGTAAATGCCTCGGGAGGGAAGACTAAGTCTCGGTTCAGGCAAGATTTCCCTCATAATCCCTTCTCATTGGCACTACTGAAACAACTGATGTCAAGAATCCCAGACTCAGAATCGAAGTTGTCATTTTTTTTTTTGCAGGTTTTTGAACAAAGCTTTGGTGAGGGATGGTATTAACGAGAGCGAGGTGGAGGAAACAAGAACGTTCCTAAGTCTTCTTCCCATATTCGCAAGCACCATTATGATGAACTGTTGCCTCGCCCAACTCATGACCTTCTCCGTGCAACAAGGCCGTGCAATGGATCGGACCCTTTCCAATGGTTTGAAAATCTCCCCAGCGTCACTCATAGGCGTCCCACTCACTGTCATGCTCATCTCCGTCCCATTCTACGACAGAGTTATCCTCGTGTTGGTCAGAAAGTTCCTGCACAAGGAGGCCGCAGTCCAGCCACTGTACCGGATAGGTATTGGCCTCATCCTTGCATCAGCATCAATGGCAGCGGCCGCACTTGTGGAGGTCAAGCGACGTGGGGCTGCCCAAGAGTCGGTGGAGCTCAGCGTGCTGTGGCTAGGGTGGCAGTACCTTCTACTTGGGGTCTCCGACATGTTCACGTTGGCGGGCATGCTGGAGTTCTTCTACACGGAGGCGCCTCACAGTATGAGAAGCGTTTGCACGGCGCTGTCATGGTGTTCTACCGCCATGGGCTACTTCTTGAGCTCTTTGATGGTTGCAGTCGCCAACTCTGCCAGTGGGTGGTTGGGGAAGCACCAGTGGTTGGCAAAGGAGAATTTGAACGAGAGCCGGCTGGAGCTCTTTTACACCCTTCTCGCAGTGCTTAATTTTCTGAACTTCTTCAATTACATGTACTGGGTTAAATGGTATAGGGGTTAAGAGTTTTGATTTTTTTTCCAATAATAAATAATTAATTAATCAATAAATTAATTATGTCTAATCTATTCATTATTTATTTACATTAAGTTAATTAATGATCAATCCGATAAAGTTATATTAATTATATTAATTATTTAGTTGATAAATCATAAATATATAGTTGTAACAATAATAAATTTAAAATTAAAACATGGAAATAAAAAAAAGGATTAGAAAAAGATAAATTAAAATAAAATAATTGCTTAAGATTGGACAATAATAAAACTTGTACGAGTAGTTAAGTTATTGATGACATTTTATGGGAAAATGTTTGAGACCTATAAAGAAACTCATCTAAGGCGAAATATTTGTAATAATTGTGTCTTACTATAGAATGAATATAGAAAGTCATATAAGGGGGGGGGGGGGGGGGGGGGGGGGTTAGTGCACATGACTCAGGACATGATCTTCATGCGCATTACGCAGTTCATGTCCTGATGTCGTTAGGGAGCGCCGAAATTCATGTCATGTACATGAAGATACATGACTCAAAAGTTCATGTCTCAAGAGTAACGGGCGGAAAGTGCTTTCCGCCCGATTTTGAGAATCATCTACATGACTCTCGCGCGGGCTCTCTCTCGGTGAGCGGGGCTGTCTCTCGGGGGGCTCTCTGCCGCACACCCTCTCTGCCATTTCATTTCCACAGCCCTCTCTCGTTCCACAACCCTCTCTCGGTGTTGCCGTAGCCCTCTCTCGTTCCGCAACCGTCTCTTGTTCCCGCAACCCTCTCTCGGTGTTGTCGCAGCCCTCTCTCGTTCCATCGCCGGTCGTCGCCGTTGTCTACAAGCCCGTCCCCGTCGCCATCGTCGTTGCCCGCCGTCGTCATTGGCCATCGCCGTCGCCTACTAGCCCGTCCCCGTCGCCATCGTCGTTGCCCTTTGGCTCGCAGCTGAGGAAGACGACGATGGTTTAATTTTTCCTAAGTTAGGAAAAATTAAACTATCTTCATAAAAATTATTAATTTATAATTTTTATTTATAAATAATTATTTTTATTTATAAAAAATTATTTTAATTTATAACTAATTATTTTAATTTATTTAATTTATTTATTTTATAGTTACTATATTAAAATAGTGATTTAATAGTCATAATTAAAATATTGTTAAAATAAATATTTGATAAATTATTTTTAGCATAATTATCCGATTGCTATAGTTAATTAAACCAATAGTTTTAAATTTTGTGATAATATATTAATAATTAATAATACATAAAATATATTATGTACAAATATATAGTGTGTTAAAGTTATGATTAGATCAATTTTTTCTCTTAAATTATTCATTTTTAGGTTAAAGTATATCATATGTTATTAATAAATTAATAACTCAACGTATTACTTTCGTTTTTGTTATTTATAATGTTATTTATTTATTATTTGTAATTAATCATGTAGGTATTTCATTGGCTCATGTAATTACCATATTAATGTACAATAAAATATCTAATTCAATTAATAAATATATTAGTATATTTAATTATACATTAAATAATTTATTCGTGTAGTAATAATGGTTGTTTTACCTAATTTGGGGTTTAAGGATTATGTTGTAATTAAGTGCACTGTAAAGGTTTAGAAATTCTCTTATTTTTTATGTTTTTCTCATGTTGGGGCACTAACACTGGAAACTGTTTTCCAGTGCACATGAAGTCGTCAACACTAACACAAATTCTTACCTGATCTTCATGTACATGACATGACATGATCTTCATGTTGGATATGACTTGATCTTCAAGAATCCACTTTGGGGCACTAACCCCCCCTTAGGAAACACCGAAATTCATGTCATGTACATGAACATCCCTGACTCAGGAGTTTATGTCCCAAAAGTAAACGACGGAAAGTGTTTTTGGCCCGATTTTGAGAATCATCTACATGACTCACGCGCGGGGCTGTCTCTACCGCACACCCTCTCTGCCATTTCATTCCCGCAGCCCTCTCTCGTTCTCTGCTCCCTCTCTCGTCTCCACCGTCCCTCTCCGGTCTCCCTCTCTATGGCGTCCATCTCGCTATGAACTTCCTTTATGCGTCCTTCTCTCCATCTCGGACTCGCTCTCCCTCTGAACCTCCTGCTCGATTTTGACATTTGAGCTTTGATTTTTTTAATTTCTACTTCGATTCGTCATCGATTTCCCCATTCGGCTTTGATTTCAGCCATCGGCCTCGGTTTAACGGCCATCCTCCCTCTCCTCTCCCTCTCGACCTCCGTCGCAGAGCACGGGAGGTCGAAGATGTGTTGCAAAGCTTCTCGGCGTCCTTCTCTTCTCCCTCTCGACGTACCATCAGAGCGCCGCATTATTTTTATTTATTTAATATATTTATTTTACAATTACTATATTAAAATAGTGATTTAATAGTCATAATTAAAATATTGTTAAAATAAATATTTGATAAATTATTTTTGGCATAATTATCTGATTGCTATAGTTAATTAAACCAATGGTTTAAAATTTTGTGATAATATATTATTAATTAATAATACATAAAATATATTATGTACAAATATATAGTGTGTTAAAGTTATGATTAGATCAATTTTTTCTCTTAAATTATTCATTTTTAGGTTAAAGTATATCATATGTTATTAATAAATTAAACTTTCGTTTTTGTTATTTATTTATTATTTGTAATTAATCATTTAGGTATTTCATTGGCTCATGTAATTACCATATTAATATACAGTAAAATATCTAATTCAATTAATAAATATATTAGTATATTTAATTATACATTAAATAACTTATTCGTGTATTAATAATGGTTGTTTTACCTGATTTGGGGTTTAAGGATTATGTTGTAATTAAATGCACGGTAAAGTTTTAGAGATTCTCTTGTTTTTTATGTTTTTCTCATGTTGGGGCACTAACACTGGAAACCGTTTTCCAATGCACATGAAGTCGTCAACACTAACACCAAGGAGGGGTTAGTGTCCCAAAGTGGATTCTTGAAGATCAAGTCATGTCCAACATGAAGATCATGTCATGTCATGTACATGAAGATCAGGTAAGAATTTGTGTTAGTGTTGACGCCTTCATGTACAGGAAAACAGTTTCCAGTGAATAGTGCCCACTAATTAGAAAAACATAAAAAATAAGAGAATCCCTAAACCTGTACAGTACACTTATAATTACAACATAATCCTCGAACCCCAAATTGGGTAAAACCATCATTATTACTACACGAGTAACTTATTTAATGTATAATTAAAATATATTAATATATTTATTAATTAAATTAGATATGTTATTGTGCATTAATACAGTAATTACGTGAAGCAATGAAATACGCACATGATTAATTATAATATAGCCTAAAATGGAATGTTTTAAGAGGAAAAATTGATTTAATCATAACTTTAATACACTATATATTTGTACGTAATATTACCACTATTAAATCACTAATATAATACAATACATAAAAAATAAATATAATGAGTAAATAAAGAATTATTTTATTAAAAACGAAATATGCGTAGTATTAATTGATAATATATTTCCAAAAAATTAAAATTAATCAATTGATCAAATACATATTGTAATTATATTTTATTTATCAGACTTAAATATCTAGTTTAATATAGTAATAAAATTTAATAAATATAATATATAAATAAATATACAACTTTATTAGTAATGTAATAGAGTTTTATTGTAATAAGCAATTCGTGATTAGCATTAAAATCATCAAATTACAAGTTTAGTACATAAGAACAACACATGTTCAAATACAATAAAAGATACACTCATCAGTTATCATTCCACATGCAAGTCGCTATGTCATCTCGAAATTGTGCGGCTCTTGTGGATTCTAATGCACGCTGCCTCCGAAAGCTTGTTACTTGGGTATCCTCTTCCACAAGACCATCGTTATCATCGCTGTCTGTATCGTCCGTTGCACGTAATTGAACCCCATCACCTCCTCCACCAAACTTATCATCCGAATCATCATCTTCCAAATCAAATATATCATTGTAATCCTCTGTACGTATATAATTGTGCAATATGCAACAAGCAATGACAATTTTTGTCTGCACCTTAAAAGAAAATGGAGGAGTGCCTTTCAATATTTGAAATCGAGCTTTTAAAGCACCAAAAGTTCTCTCAATAGTATTTCGCAAAGACGAGTGTCTTCGATTGAATAATTCTTTTTCATTCTTAGGAATATTATCTCCAAATTCTTGCAAATGATATCGAGTTCCTCGATATGGAGCCAAAAATCCTTGTACAATTGAATAACCAGCATCGACTAGATAATATTTACCTACAATACCAAATATTTTCTACATTAAATAATTAAAGATAAAATAGATAAAATATTACTGCATAAAATATATTATTTACCTTCAGGTACAAATAGTCTATTTTGGCGAGTCAATGCGTCCTTCAGTACACGAGAATCAGCTGCTGATCCCTCCCATCCAGCTAGTACATAAGTGAATTGCATGTCGAATGTACATGCTGCCATCACATTTTGTGAGAGATAACCTTTCTGTTCCAGAACCTTGGTTGTTCTTCAAACGAGATGTTTGCTTTGATATGATTTCCATCAATAGCCCCAATACAATCCTAATTATATAAGCGGGGCCATTAGTATTGACTAAATTTGTATAGTAATCTAAATAGAGGGCAAGTGATGTTACCTTGAAGTATGGATAAAACATTGAATTGTTTAAAATCCTCGAGTGTGTGCGTTCTGAAGGCTGTTTGATATAATCAGAGTGAAGTTTGAGGATAGCATCCAACACCTTGTTGAAATATTTACTTATGGATCAATTCGATCTATCAAACATCTCTGCTGTGACACTATAGGCTTGTTGTTGACCAACAGTTAGGAGGAAATAGGCAAGTTGTTCTTCCACTGAGATGGTCTTTGTCGCTGATAAAAACCCTCTGGTATTAAGTATTGTTGCCAATTTGTGAAATACAATTTGATTCATCCTGTAAACTTTTCGAAATTTAACAGGAGATTTGTCTAAGGCCTTTTGCAAATACAACGGACCATTCATCCTATAAGAACGTGGTACACCTCTGTTGTTAGGGCATATATAGTATTTTACTATGACGACAATCATACATGCCAATCCAATCATAATTACATCCATATCTTCTTCTGTCATAATATCCATGAGAAACTGCAAATTTAAACTTCTAAATAGTCATAAACAAAAATAATAGTTAATCTTTAATCATAACCTATTCATCCAAACTCAATAATCATATTCACATCAATACTCATCCACCATATTATCCACATAATATATTAAGACAACAAACATATAAAATAGAAACTTTAACCGTACTGATAAGTCTAGCAACGTTATAATTCAAACATCGTCTTTAATACATAACAATCTTCTCAAAAAAGATATTGTACTTAAAACGCATTACAATTACTTGTTTGCACAATAATTAAGCCACTTAACCCGCTCTGCCACTGTCATATTTGAAAACAGGGTGTCTTCTTACGTGGCGTATTTATCCATTCAGGAGCGCCATACTTCAGTGCCTCTGACAGGTCCGGAATTTCCATGAGGGCATTGACCCAAAGTTGTTCGACATCGCGTTCCTTATACTCCATAACACATTTCATAGCATCAGCGATCTGGCCAACTACATCAATTAATTGTCTATTGTCTTCAGTGGGCAATTCGCTTATCTTTCTACGACGACGTGAAGATGGCCCTTTAGTTCCACAAGATTGATCCGCTCTCGAATCATTTCCACTATTGAATTGCGGTGGAGTTCCCATAATTATGTCAACATTGTCGAGCTCATCCATCGGGATAGGAGCCGACTCATCATGGATAATTTCATCACACAGATCTATAGGAGTTGTACTACCATTCCCTACGGCTATTGTGTTTCCGACTACAATAGCCAATTTGTCGTAAACGGGGCAACCTTATTGTCTATACTTCTCAGCCTCTTTATGCTCCTACAAGAATAAAACATCATTCTTAGTAATGCGAAACAATACAAACTGTTTTACAATATATCATGATTTACTGACCTTAATGTAGTCTTGCCATACAGAATGACATGCAGTAACTCGTTGTGTGGTTGCATCCCAACCGAACCCACTAGTGTTGAGACAACTCATTACCGTTTGGTATATTTTCTTCCATGATCTTGTTCGATTCTTAAGCTGCTCAATAGTTTTTTTATTGACAACGTCTTCATTGAACTTACTGACACATTCCGTATATACCTCGTGCTTCCAAACACCATTGGGCAACTTGTTCCCCATATATACCTGCTCGACTAAAAGATCGAGCATTTTGTTGTCTTCTTCAAAGCTCCAAAAGTCATATGGTCGACCACTTGGTTGTTTTCTTGCAACCATTTTTAATCTAAATCCGAGATTGTCCTCATGGAAAAAACTTTATCAGACTACCATTACCCGTCACGAAACAAAAACCACAAATAAGAAAATACCATGTGGTGGATATTTATAACACCCGAATCTCCTCACCACATGGCAAAAACATTCCATAGCACTTCAAAAATTTTAAACAACATTCTAAAACATTTCAAAACTAATCAACTATTTCCATTTGAGATGCAAAACAATGCAAACACACACACACACACACACACACACACACACACACACATCAAGTCCAAATTCACCGAACACCCCTGGTAGAGCCCCATATGACTTCACAGTACCTACGAACTATACCTCGTCAGTGATGGGGGTCGGGTTTCGTTGGCTAATGGACGCCCGTGTAGGCGACTCAACCTTGTTTGAATTGGACTAAACATCGTAAACCGTAATTGAGAACCTTAAAAACCCTAGACCCTAAACCCTAACCCTAGACCCCATAGCTCCAAAACCTCCTAAACCCTAACCCTAGACCCCATAGCTCCAAAACCTCCTAAACCCTAACCCTAGACCCATAGCTCCAAAACCTCCTAAACCCTAACCCCATACCTCCAAAACCTCCTAAACCCTAACCCTAGACCCCATACCTCCCAAACCTCCTAAAGCCTAACCCTAGACCCCATAACTCCAAAACCTCCTAAACCCTATACCCAAACCCTAATTCCAGAAGTTAAACAAAAAACCCTAGATCTTAACAACCCTAAAAGCCCCAAACCCTAAACCCTATCACCCATTAAACCTTAGCTGAAAAAAAATTGAAAAAAAAACCTAAACCCTAACAATACCATAAATCCTTAACCCTAAAAACTTAACCCCTAAATACAAAGCACCAAACCCTAAAAACACTAAACCCTAACCCTAATAAAAAATTTATACCCTAATCCGTAACACTAAATCCCACAATTATGCACAAATAACCCCAAATTAGACACTGGAACTAAAATTAAATCAAATACAACACTCATTTAATCAGAAAAAAAAAATAGGGTTTAGTCATACCTTCTGAAATTTGGGGAAAATCGAAGCCGACGACTGAAATCAAAGCCGAACCGGGAAAATCGATGCTGAATCAAAGTAGAAATTTAGAAATCGAAGCCCAATGTCAAAATCGAAGAAAACCAAAACTGAATTAGGGGAAATCGCAGGAAATCGGAGGGAATTTTGGGGGAAAAGATATGAGCGAGAGGGAGAAGGGAGTGAGATGCCGCAATGGGGAAAAGAGGGAGAAGAGACAGAGAGAAGAGAGGGAGACCGAGAGGGATAAGAGAGAGGGAGAAACGAGCGAGAGGTTCAGAGGGAGAACGAGTTCGAGAGGGAGAAGGATGCCGGAAGGACGCTCGCAGCGAGAGACGGAGGTAGTAGAGAGGGAGACCGGAGAGCGACGGCGGAGACGAGAGAACGAGCAGAGAGCTCGGGCTTCACGGAGACGACAGAGGGCTGCGGGAACGAGAGTCGCTGTGTGCGGGAATGAAACAATCGAAATAAAAAAAAACAGAGACGGTCGAGCCAGAGAGAGCCCGCGCGAGAGAATCAAGTGGATAATTCTCAAAATCGGGCGGAAAGCACTTTCCGCCCGTTACTCTTTACACATGAACTCTTGGTTCATGTATATTCATGTACATGACTTGAATTTCGGCGCCCCCCAACGACATCAGGACATGAACTGCGTAATGCGCTTGAATATCATGTCCTGAGTCATGTGCACTAACCCCCCCCCGCAAGTGCGAAGATGATCTTCATGTAAATGACTGACATGATCTTCATGTTAGACATGAACTTTAACTTGAAAAATCTATTTGGGGGACTAATCCCTCTCCCCCCCCCCAAGTGTCTACAATGTCATGAGCTAGGTACATATGGTCAAGTGACAAACTGAAGCTAGTCCCATTGAAGGTCATATGTTATTTTCCTCTCAAACCATGACTTTAGCGTTGTTTACATCGAATGATACAACCAAGGACATGATGTGCATGGTTTGCCATGAACTTAGGAAATGTACGTCTAGGCCTTACAAGCAATGGTTTTTAATCCATTTTGACAATATTAGTAAATGTCACAACATATGACTTGTGTTGTTGATGTCGTAAAATCTACCCCCATGAAAATGTATGAAATATCATTATTTTATGATGAGGTGCCGAAGTTTATTGACAACGATAATGATGTTTATTTATGCCCTTTGGTGAAAGAGTTGTGGTTATAAGGTATGTACGGAAAATTGGCATATCCAACGTGTGTGAGTGAAAGACACTGTGTGCAATTGAAACATGGAAAAAATAATATTATATGGGTCGTCAATATTTTTTACGTAAAAACTAATCCCCCCACCACCCTGGTTCAGTTATTTGAATGTGACATTGAGGAATAATTGTAGGAAGGGAATTTCCCTAAAATACTTATTTAAAATAAATTATTTTAAAAAACACCGATGGCATAAAAATATTTTTAAAATTACCCAACTTTGACCAGTCAAATGCCTAGGTGTACAGTAAAAAACGACACGTAAGCTTTGGCTGTTTATGTGTCACCATGTCATCAGGGCAATAAACTTAGATCGACACATTGTCTGTCACATCACTATTTGACCACATCATCTGCCACATAAGTTACCGCGTCATTAAAAAAAATATTAAATAATTTATTATTTAAAATAAAAAAATCAAATACATTTCATGCCACGTACTCACTTATGTGTATTTCTCAAAAATCTCTCTTCCTCGATCTTTCTTTCCCCTCGCGTCTCCTCTCGCCCCTAGGGGTGGCTTCGAGCCGAGCCGGTTCGCGAGCCGGCTCGGTATCGGCTCGGTTCGATTCGTCATTTTTCGAGCTCGAGCCGAACTTGAACACCGAAATCGGCTCGTTTACCTTAACGAGCCGAGCTCGACCGAAGCTAGGTTCGGTTCGTTGGCTCGCGAGCCGGTTCGAAATGAGTTGGATCGGCATGAATCGGTACAGGATCGCGAGCGAGCGGGGGAGCGGGAGCGGGAGCGAGAGCGAGGGGGGGGGGAAATTTTTCCTCCCCCCTCGTCACCGCCGACCCCTCCCATCGGTTGTTGCCGCCGCCTCTACCGCCGTTGTAGCTGTTCTCCGGCCTCTATATTGCTGTCGCAGCTGCCCGCCGGCCGCCTCTGTGTCCGTCCGCTCGATTTCTTCCTCTCCTCGCCGTCGCCTCTGTTTCCGTCGCCGCCGCTTCCGTCACCGCCGATTCCGTCGCCGCCAACTCCGTCGTGGCCGTCATCTCCGACGATAAATCCTCCCCGGCGTCGTAAGCCCCTTCCCTCGGGGTCGTCTCGGCGGAAAACTAGAACAGGGGAGAAATAATCTCCCCCTTCCTCGCGAGAAGATGATCTCGCACGGGCGATTTCGCACGTGCGAGATCATAAAATAAAAAAAAAAACTTTTTCCTCTGGAAAAAATTAAAAATAAATTTTATAGAAATAATTTTATATAAACTATTAGTGTCTCATGTTTTTTTAAACACTTTTCTAATTAAATTTTTTATTAAAAATCATATAATTTTCAAAGTAAGATTTTTTGTACCAAGATGGGGTAGAAAACTGTATAGAAAATTTTTTAATAAGTATTTAACAGTTGATGCTGTAATACTTTTAGCATGAAATAATTTTCATTGCAATTTTGTGTTTGATATTTTATTTAATTAAAAATTTATCGATAAGTATAATAATATATTAGATTGATTATTAATTTTTATTTATTTCCCTAGAAGAGACAATAAAAGGTCCATTTAACTTTCCTAAGAAAATTTTAAAATATTTCCTATAATTTTCTAATAAGTCACTAATAGTAATAAGATTTTATTTAAAGGTTTTTTTGGGAATATGTATCATAGGAAAAATATTTTTAGTTTTTCCTAGAATATAAATTTTTATCTAGGGGCACTAAGGAGGCCATAATAAATTATGGCCAAATTCAAAAATTACAAAACAAGCTAGACAACAATTGGAGTAAAAAATATTAATATTGGTGCATTTTAATCCATTATTGAAATTCAATCCTGAACCTCCCCTATCATTATATTTTTTAAAAATGTATGCATAATTTTATATATAATTTATTCAAAGCCACCCCTACGTGCGAGATCATAAACAAGGAAAAAAAACTCTTTTCAATAAATATTGAAAAAACATTTTTAATAGAAATATAGGGACCATTAGTGCCTCGAATTTTTTCAAAATATTTTTCTAATTATAAATTCTTTTTAAAAAATCCTATAATTTTTCAAGTAAGATTTTCTTGCCAAGATGGTTTAGAAAACCATATAGAAAAATTTTGAATAAGTATTTGACAGTTGATGATATAATACTTTGAGCATGAGGCAATTTTCATAGTAATTTTATGTTTGACATTTTATGTGATTAAAATTTTATCGATAAGTAGTATAATATATTAGATTAATTATTAATTTTTATTTATTTCCTTAGAAAAGGCAATAAGAGGTCCATTTAATTTTCCTAAGAAAAATTTAAAATATTTCTTGTAATTTTCTAGTAAGTATGTAATAGTAATATGATTTTATTTAAAGAATTTATAGTTTTTATTTGGGTGATTGTAAATTGATAGTGATATTTTATTTAATTTTGTTGTGTTTGATTATTGTATGGAGTTTATTTATAATGTTATGCAGTGTATGGAGTGTTTAGATTATTTTATGGAGTGTATAAACAATTTCATGAAGTGTTTATGGAATGTATAAACAATTTTATGGAGTGTTTATGGAGTGTTTATGCAGGTATTATGTATATTGATTATGCCCAATTTTAAGTAAAGGTCATGCCGAATTTTATACAAGTATTATATATATAGATTATGCTCAATTTTAAGTAGAGGTTATGCCCAATCTTATACACATATTATATATATAAGTTATGCCCAATTTTATGTAGAGGTCATGCCCAATTTTATATAAAATGTATGCATAATTTTATATACATTTTATTCGATATATATTTTTTGAAAAGTTTGAAATGTATGTTGAGGCACGAGCTCGGCTCGAAGTTCGAACTCGTTGGGCTCGAGCTCGATAACAATTTTAGGCTCGAGACGAGGCTCGACTCGAAGCTCGGCTCGAAATATTTAAATCAAGCTCGACTCGAACATAGGCAGGTTCGGGCTCGGCTCGGCTCGATGCCACCCCTACTCCCCCCCCCCCCCCCTCAATCGCTTTCTCTTCGTCTCAACCTCATCTCTCATTATTCTTTTTCGCTCCCCTCTGTTCATCCTCTCGTCGCCCCTTTCTCAAAACCGAAAACTATCATTTCATCTCTTCGGCACCCTCTCTTTCAAAACCGAACCCTATAATTTTCTCTCAGGGCCCCCTCTCTTATTACCCTATTATTTCACTCTCTCGCTGCCCCTTCGCTCAAAACCGAAGCCCTATTCACCCTCCAAACCAGAATTTGAATTTCAAAAACCGATTTACCAGGGTGATTTTTTAGGGTTTTTGTTAATTGAATATAATTACTGTGTCTAATTACTGTATTGATTTTTTTTTGTGATTTACTGTTTAATTACTGTATTGATTTTTTTTGTGATTTACTGTTTAATTACTGTATTGATTTTCTATGATTTACTGTTTAATTATTGTATTGATTTTTTGTGATTCACTGTTTACTGTCAATTGCAGATAAATTAAAATTATTGTAAAGTTTAACTTGTAGTTTATGGATTTTTTGTATAATTTGCTGTATTTTAGTTTATGGATTCCTATGCCATTGAATATTGTATTTTCTGAAGTTGTTAGTTTAATTTTAGTTAATTTCGCTTAATTTTCGGATTTATGAAGTTGTTGTTGACTTAAGATAAGATTTGTAGTTGCTAGTTGTTGAATAAATTTGAAGTGTCATGGAATGATCATGCCATGTGGTGAGGAGCTTTGGGTGTTATAAATATCCACCACAAGGTTTTTTTTGTTTTGTTTATGTTTTCTTATGTTTGCCCTAGTTATTAGGATGAGTACAAATTCTGATTAAGAGTAGGTTGGGTCCAGTTCAAACTAGGCTGAGTCACCTGTACGGGCGTCCATTAGCCAACGAAACCCGACCCCCATCACTGACGAGGTACGGTTCGTAGTGACTGCGAAGTCATATGGTGCTCTACCAGGGGTGTTCGGTGAATTTGGACTTAGGTGTGTTTTTGCATTGTTAGGAATAGTTATCTGTTATAGAATTAGTTGGATTATTTTTTTAAATGTTGAATAATTTTGAAGTTCTATGGAATTATTTTTTTGTCTATGTTTTATTGAGTTTCCATGTGTTCCTAGGGATGTGTAGAGAGTCTGATTAAGAGTAGGTTGGGTCCAATTCAAACTAGGCTGAGTTGCCTGCACGGGCGTCCATTAGCCAACGAAACCCGACCCCCATCACTGACGAGGTACGGTTTGTAGTGACTGCGAAGTCATATGGGGCTCTACCAGGGGTGTTCGGTGAATTTGGACTTATGTGTGTTTTTGCATTGTTAGGACTAGTCATAAAAATTAGAACTTAGATAATTTTTTGTATAAATAAACTCTTACTAATGTATGTATTTTTTATAGATTATATGGCGTCAGTGGTTGGGTTCTTCTGTCGATACAATGGAAAGTTGAAGGAGAAGTCTGGATATTTTGATAGTTATGATGGAGGTCAATCAGGAATGATAATGATTGCGGTTTCGACTAAGTTTAGCGAGTTCTTAGTAATGATGTACGAACTCACGGGGTGGGATGGTGATACTCATCAAGTGTTTATTAAGGCCAAAATTCCATTTTCTGATGGGGTTTTTGTTATCTTACATGTGCAAAATGATTACGATTTGACTCAATTATTTGTGATGGCTTCAAATAATCGATCTATGGTTGAAATATTCTTAGAAAAAGTCTTAAGACAAAGAGCCCATGGAAGGGAAGGTACGAGCAATCAAAACTTTCTTGGTAAAACATCCTATCCCCAAGAACAAGAATTACCTTGTACACAGGAGTAAGTATTTATGTTCGTATATTTATGATATGAATCGTTAAGTTTACATGACTCGTTTTTAAGTACAAACTATTATCTATATAGGTGTAATACAGAAGGGCGTGAAGTGGGGTTTTTGAACCCCTTGTCTATTGCATCACTATCCGAGTGTGGAACATCTTCTCCCATGTAATTTTTTTACCCTTTCGTTGTTAAATGTGTAAAATTTATGTTATCCCTACTCAGATTTTTATGTCTATTGTTGTGTTTATTCAGGGTTGTTACTAATGATGAGAGTGATAGTTTTAGTGATGATAGTGATAGTATTAGTCATGATAGTGATATTGGTTTAGAAGATATTGAAGGGGAAGGGGATGAGATATTTGAAGCTGGAGTTCATAGTAACAGAGTTGAAACAACAGATGCAATTGGGTACCCGGATATATATGAAGATTCCTGGGAGCTTAATACTAGATGTATCAAAGATAATTTCAGAATAATAAATATTTTAGACTCAACATCAAATAATATCAGTATAGGTCAAATATTTGAGGATAAGACCCAAATGATGCATTTTTTGAGAAAATACTCGGATGAAAGACATGTTGAGTATGAGACATTGAGGTCTAGCAGTTATGATTATAAAATTAAATATTGTGTAGATGGATGCCCTTGGAGTGTTTTTGCATCATGTGATCGAAGGATTCGTCAATTTAAGATAAGAAAGTATGGTGGAGATCACACATGTGTTAATAGAATCATTCGTTACAACAATAAAGTGTGTACATCATCTTTCATTTGTAAAGTCATTATGCCAACAGTGAGGGCGAATTTTACTTTGTGTCCTAATGATATACAGCTGATCATCAAAGATAAATATCATATCTCTGTCAAGTATGGGAAAACATGGAGAGCAAAATGTAAGGCTATAAAAGCAATTTATGGTGATTGGGATGAATCATTTAATCTTTTGCCACGGTTTTTAGATGCAATAAAAGAGGCGAATCCAGCTAATGAATATGTACTGTGTTGTGAGGAATTTGGCCATGAAAGGATGTTTAAGCGTGTTTTTTGGGCTTTTGGGCCATCCATTGTAGGATTCCAATACTGTAGACCCCTTATTAGTGTTGATGGAACACATTTATATGGGAAGTATCCTGAAACTCTGTTGATTGCTACTACTCTTGATGGGAACGATGGTATTTTTCCTCTAGCTTTTGCTATTGTTGAAATAGAAAATCAAGACACTTGGGAATGGTTTTTAGCTTATTTAGGTCGTTTTGTTATTAAAGGAACAAAACCATTCACTCTGATTTCAGATTGTCAAAAGGGTTTAATAGGGGCGGTCCAGACACAATTTCCACATTCAGAATGTTATCATCGTTATTGTTTACGTCATTTAGTTGCCAATTTCAAGAAGACGTTCAAAAATGAAACATTGAGTGCTCTCATATGGTCTGCAGCAAGGAAGACAAATATTACTGATTTTGATCATACGATGCAGTTGATTGAACAACAAAGTGAGAGAGCGAAAGAATTATTGACAGAAGGACAATTGAGTCCTGAGTTTTGGTCATTGGCACACGATGGCAATGCTCGCTTTGGTGTGTTGACCACCAATATGTCTAAGTGCTTTAATAATGTTCTGAAAGGTGCTAGAAGTCTTCCAATTCAGGCATTGGTGGCATCAACCTTTTATAGATTGAATAAATTTTTTGTGAAAAGACATGAATTTGCAGGAAAGATGACATCGTTCTGTACTCCCTCTGTTGATGCTTCTCTAAAAAATAAGATGAATAAAGCAAGAGTATGTCATGTACGTCGGTATCAGAATAGTATGTATGAAATCACTATGGATGATGGAATGGCGTATCAGGTAGATTTGGTGAATATGACATGTACATGCACCCATTTTCAAATGGAAAAAAATCCTTGTACCCATGCCATTGCAGTGTGTAGAAAAATCAATTATGATTTCAATCAATTGTGTGGTCATTGGTATACAACAGAGGCATATAGAAGAACATATGCAATGGGATTCTATCCTCCTAAAGATAAACTCTATTGGCCTAATACGGGTGTGCGAGTTGTTCCACCTCTTGCAAGGAAACAACCAGGTCGTCCACGTTCAGTTCGTATAAGTACAGAAATGGATAAAGGAGAACATGGCACCTATGTTTGTGGTAGATGTAAACACTCGGGGCATAACTCTAGAACATGTCGAAACCCGCCAGTTAACGCTCCAAGAAGTAGCAATCCAAGGTGAATATTTTCATTACTCGTGAAATTTAAGTATTACTATTGATAATTGTCTTTTATTTTTATGTATTCTATATGTATTAATTAGTCATTTTAAAATTTTATATTTTGTAGCCGTTCTTAGTGGAAGTTGTAGTTTGTGCTCATTTGGTAAAGCCCTTGTTTGAAGATGAGGGCACGTCAGTGGTTGAGTTTTCTTATAGATTCACCATTCGTGTAAAGACTGGTGACGATTCTATCGTTTCCTCTGTATTTTTTGTTTCATTTCAACATATAGAGTACTTAGTTGAATGCATTAAGGTTTATTTTTCCTCGTTCCATGTAGGTTCAAGATTTGATTTCCCCATCTGGAAATAATCAATCAAAAGCTTGGATCAGATGAGTCCTCCGGATTCGTTTGTAGAACTTGTCCAACAGGTAAGAGTTTGGTAGAAGACCTTTCCGATATGATTCGTGACTAATTTGTTTCAAATTCCCATTTAGTTTCCTAAAAGCTCGTGATTGTATTCTCCAATAGGGCACATAAAAGTTTGAGATCTGGTCTCCTGTTTGAAACGTTTTGATTTCAGTGAAATTTCATTAGGGTGGGATAAAGGTCATAAAGGTGATTCATTGCTCTACTAACTTGTCTGACTCTTCTATAGCTTTATAGATTAAATCTCAATTTGCTTTGCTCTCTTTTAAGCTTTTGGTGGTTATGCGCTAATGAACTTAACTTGCTAGCTCTATGCTGCATGCCGATAGCATCTTTTTGCCTGTGTGAATTTTTGAAGAAGAATGCTGTATTATCTCTTTTTCTGTTTTTCTTTTCAACCAAGATGTTTTCATGTTCTCTGGATTTGAGTATCATGAAAGAGAAATTTAATGCCAATTTAAAGCTGTTATGTTGTATTTTCACTTGACCAAAATTCTTATATGCAGTTATGCTCGACAATAAAATTTATTTGGTGTTTCTTTTGTGGTTGCCTTTGGTCCTATGCAGTTGGTTGCTGCTTGCAGGAAACCACCTGTTTTCTGTATTATCACCGAGTATTGTGCAGGAGGTTAAACAAGCAAACTGAATTTCCATTTTTTAAACTCGAAAGGACTTAGTATTTTCTCGTACTTCTGGATCCTGCCTGTTCTTCTAATGCTGAGTAATTGAACTCTTTATTTTTGTTGCTTGGATGTCCTTTTTATTATTAGTTCTATCCACAAAAAGGGAAATTCAAACTTCAATTTTCAAGCAGGAGCTAAAACAACTTTCCAGTGAGCTTCGGTCAGATGTCATCTTCAGTGTTTCTAAAACAGGAGGTCGTCTAGGTTCAAGCCTTGGTGTAGTTGAGTTAACTGTGGCTCTTCACTATGTTTTCAACACACCACAGGACAAGATTATTTGGGATGTTGGTCACCAGGTATTTTTCTTACTTTAGGTATATGATGAGTATATCACTTTTAAAACTGTGCCAAGAGGTGTCTCACCTTATGTCACTGGATAGTTGGGGATGCTGATTGATTGTTGGTCTTGCAGTCATACCCTCACAAAATTCTTACCGGAAGACGTGATAAGATGTCAACAATAAGACAGACGAATGGTTTAGCTGGATTCACAAAACGTTCAGAGAGTGAATATGATTGCTTTGGCACTGGTCATAGTTCAACCACTATCTCAGCAGGCTTAGGTGGGAATTGTTCAATCTGGACGTCAATCATTCTGGTTGTTATCATGACCAACATATATTCTGGCTTTCACTTCTGAAGTTTCACTGTTCAAACTAGAGAACCTAGTCATGAGACCATCTTATTATTAACTTAATCACTATGTAAAAAGCTATCTACAAATCCATTATCAATGTCAGAGTTCTGTTTACTTTGCATTTTTTCCTTCTTTTCTTTAATAGTGTGTATCTGATTATCAGGAATGGCCGTGGGAAGGGACTTAAAGGGTAGGAAGAATCATGTGGTTGCTGTCATAGGTGATGGAGCCATGACTGCTGGGCAGGCTTATGAAGCTATGAACAATGCAGGATATTTGGACTCTAATATGATTGTGATCCTCAATGACAATAAGCAGGTTTCATTGCCCACTGCGAGTCTTGATGGACCTATCCCACCAGTTGGGGCTCTGAGCAGTGCTCTAAGTCGGCTACAGTCAAGTAGACCTCTTAGAGAACTAAGGGAAGTTGCTAAGGTTAGTCTTCTGATGAAGGAAAACCAAATGTTCTGAACAATCATGTGTTAACAGTAATAAGTCTGCACTGTGATGTCATATTATACTTCTTATGTTATATTTTCCTGCAATTGTTCTTTATTCAGCATGTCACAAAATGCTGCAGGGTGTTACAAAACAAATCGGTGGCCCAATGCATAACTTTGCTTCCAAAGTTGATGAATATGCTCGTGGGATGGTAAGTGGGTCCGGTTCGACCCTCTTTGAAGAGCTTGGACTCTACTACATAGGTCCAGTGGATGGCCATAACATAGATGATCTTGTTGCAATTCTGAGTGAAGTGAAGAGTACCAAAACAACGGGTCCAGTCCTCATCCATGTGGTGACTGAAAAGGGCCGGGGATATCCATATGCAGAGAAAGCCGATGACAAGTACCATGGTAACTGGGCATGATTGAAATTTTAATGTTTCAAAATTTTTTAAGATGATCTTTCTTAACTTGTCCAATGGTTTTGCCCAACATTTACATAGGTGTCACAAAATTCGATCCTGCTACAGGAAAGCAGTTCAAATCCAAGACACCAACTCTGTCTTACACCAACTATTTTGCTGAGGCTTTGATTGCTGAAGCAGAGATAGACAAAGACATAGTTGCAATCCATGCAGCAATGGGAGGGGGAACAGGGATGAATCATTTTCTCCACCGTTTTCCATCTCGCTGCTTCGATGTTGGCATTGCAGAGCAGCATGCTGTCACCTTTGCTGCAGGTTTAGCCTGTGAAGGACTTAAACCCGTCTGTGCAATCTACTTTTTCTTTTCTGCGGCGTGCATATGATCAGGCAAGAGCATGAGACTGTTCCCGTTTTTATTTGTTAACCCATATAGCAATTAACAAAATCTGCATTACAAATTACAGGTCATTCATGACGTAGATTTGCAAAAATTGCCTGTAAGATTTGCGATGGATAGAGCTGGCCTGGTTGGAGCTGATGGGCCTACTCATTCAGGTTCATTTGATGTCACTTACATGGCTTGCTTGCCAAACATGGTGGTTATGGCTCCTTCAGATGAAGCAAAGTTATTTCACATGGTCGCTACTGCTATTGCCATTAATGACAGACCTTCATGCTTCAGATATCCAAGAGGGAACGGGGTAGGAGTCGAATTGCCTCCAGGAAACAAGGGAATTCCCTTAGAGGTGAAAGCTTTTTCTTGTACTTCTCATGTAACATTTTTAGTTTTGTACGTCTTAGTGTCATCTAATATAGAATCTGCAACAGGTTGGGAGAGGGAGAATTTTGATAGAGGGTGAACGAGTGGCTCTTTTGGGCTATGGAACAGCAGTGCAAAATTGTTTGACTGCTGCATCTCTTGTTAAACAACATGGTTTACAAATCACAGTTGCAGATGCACGCTTCTGCAAGCCATTAGATCAAGCTCTTGTTCGCAGCTTAGCTAAATCACATGAGGTTTTGATTACTGTAGAAGAAGGATCCATTGGTGGGTTTGGTTCCCATGTTGTTCAGTTCATGGCTCTTGATGGTTCTGTAAAGGTAATATGCCCATATTCTTCCTATGCAATGCAATATTTCTCTTTGTACTTGATGTCTACTAACAATGTGGCTCCCCCATGCAGTGGAGACCATTGGTTTTACCTGATAAGTATATTGACCATGGATCACCGGGTGATCAGATGGCAGAGGCCGGCCTAACACCATCTCATATAGCTGCAACCGTGTTCAATATTTTGGGACAAACAAGAGAGGCCCTTGCAATCATGACCTAGGGAAAGAAAGAATACAGGAGGCAAAAACTGCCCTCAAAAGTATAAAATACAAGTTCAACAGGAGGATATCAAACTTTTTTTACTTACGATGTGTACAATTTAGTTGGCAATGAACCTTTGTTGAAGAAAGTTAATGCACCAAAACCATGTCACTCGATCCAATGCACAATGGGCTTTGAGTTTTCAAAATACCTTCTCCAAATTTTTAATAGAAATTCTACAATCTTCATTGGTTTTATTTTATCCTCAAACTAAAAACATGAATAAACGCCCAAATTGACAGATACATCTGTAATGCCCCCTTGCAACCATCAGACAAATTTAGTCTCTTCTCCACGACTGCTAGAGAGGGTGAATGAAATTTCTGTAATCCAGTTCCATCAAAACAACACAGCTATAGAAAGCCACTCTTAGGAAGTATTGGCCAGTGATTCAATTAAGAGCTGGTATCCCTCTGGAACTGGAACAGGAGTTTGAACTTGCACACACTCCGCCAATGCAGGTACATCAGAATTGACATCCGGAAACTTAGCCAACAACAGCAGCAAATGAAAATCAGAAATTCTTTTTACAAATGGAAGATATAAGTGGGTCTTCAGTGCCCTCATGGTGACTGGATTTATTCGGTTCTCAATTGGAAAAGAGCATGAAAGAGGGCCCTGCATCCAACATCAACATTGTGGGTGAAACATATTATGATAATGGACCTAAAGATAAGTAAGAGTCGAACCAGAAATGAAAGATCAGCTACCACTAGATTAAATATCCATCGTGGCATCCAGATTCCATAAACCCGGCCCAACCCGATAACCTTCCTTGCAACCCCCTCCCCGCCTCGTTGCCATAAACCCGACTAGTCCCCACCCTATTCCCGTAAACCCAACCAGTCCCTACCCTGTTACCGTAAATCCGACCCATCTCAACCCCGTTTAATTTCTCTGTCTCGTCTATGGATTGAGTTCGGGTCGGGTTTGGGAAAAGCCATCCCCGACTTGAAACCCGACAAGCCACGGATGACCTAGAATTACAAGGCAATATTGTTGAATGTTATGCAGCTCATAATTCCTTCCATAGAAGACCCAATATCAAGCATGTCAACTACAATTCAAGTCAACATTAATTGCAGGAATAAACATTATAAAAATGCATTCGGAAGAGTTTATCCAAGACTTAAATAATTTGTATAAGGTTATTATGATGAGAAAATTTTCTTGAAACAAGGTTTTAAAACATTGCTGACATTAGGATTTCCATTATCATTTTGACTTCATTTGGATGAAGTAATAGTTGTGGGCATCCAAGTTCTAACAATTAGCTGATTGTAAAGCCAATATACATGAATACCCTCTTCCATCTGCTCAATCATTTGCTACTTTCCATTTCTAAGTTTGGCCTTCTTCAAGTTTTTCCACCAATTACACTCATACCTTTTTCGCCTTCTTCTAATTTTGCCAGGTCCATTAACCAAGATGGATGGAACTCTTCTCACTAGGCACTTGTTTGGAGAAAAATAACTCAGCTCAATGTATCCAATAAAGTTGGATAACTTCTATGATTGAAAATTTTCACCAAGAGACAGGCATAAGAGCATCAAGGTTGGGAACAAAATGTTCCCCATATGACTTCGTAGTCACTACGAACCATACCTAGTCAGTGACGGGGGTCGGGTTTCGTTGGCTAATGGACGCCCATGCAGGCGACTCAACCTAGTTTGAATTGGACCCAACCTACTCTTAATCAGACTCTCTACCCATCCCGAGGGACACATGGAAACTCAATAAAACATAGACAAAAAAATAATTCCATAGAACTTCAACATTTAAAAAATAATCCAACTAATTTTATAACAGATAACTAGTCCTAACAATACAAAAACACACCTAAGTCCAAATTCACCGAACTGGTAGAGCCTCATATGACTTCGCAGTTACTACGAACCGTACCTCGTCAGTGATGGGGGTCGGGTTTCGTTGGCGAATGGACGCCCGTACAGGCAACTTAGCCTAGTTTGAACTGGACCCATCCTAGTAACTAGGGCAAACATAAGAAAACATAAACAAAACAAAAAAACCATTGTGGTGGATATTTATAACACCCAAAGCTCCTCACCACATGGCATGATCATTCCATGACACTTCAAATTTATTCAACAACTAGCAACTACAAATCTTATCTCAAGTAAACAGCAACTTCATAAATCAGAAAATTAAACTAACAACTTCAGAAAATACAATATTCAATGGCATAGGAATCCATAAACTAAAATACAGCAAATTATACAAAAAATCCATAAACTAAAGTTAAACTTTACAATAATTTTAATTTATCTGCAATTGACAGTAAACAGTGAATCACAAAAAATCAATACAATAATTAAACAGTAAATCACAAAAAATCAATACAGTAATTAAACTGTAAATCACAAAAAAAATCAATACAGCAAATTAAATAGCAAATCACAAAAAAAAAAATCAATACAGTAATTATATTCAATTAACAAAAACCCTAAAAAATCACCCTGATAAATCGGTTTCTGAAATTCAAATTCTGGTTCGGAGGGTGAATAGGGCTTCGATTTTGAGAGAAGGGGCGGGGAGAGAGTGAAATAATAGGGTAATAAGAGAGGGAGCCCTGAGAGGAAATTATAGGGTTCGGTTTTGAGAGAGAGGGCGCCGAAGAGATGAAATGATAGTTTTCGGTTTTGAGAAAGGGGCAGCGAGAGGATGAACAGAGGGGAGCGAAAAAGAATAATGAGAGATGAGGTTGAGACAAAGAGAGAGAGCGGTTGAGGGGGGGGGGGGGGGGCGTCGAGGGGGAGAGCGAGCGGCAGCAGGGGAGCGGTGGCAGTGGCTAGAGGAGAGGGGGCGAGAGGAGACGCGAGGGGAAAGAAAGATCGAGGAAAAGAGATTTTTGAGAAAAAAACATAAGTGAAGGCTTACGTGGCACGAAATGTATTTGATTTTTTATTTTAAATAAATATTATATAATATTTTATTTAATGACGTGGTAGCTTATGTGGCAGATGACTTAGTAAAATAGTGACGTGTAAGACGACGTGTCGATCTAAGTTTATTGAACTGATGAATTGGAGACACATAAGCAGTCAAAGCTTACGTGTCGCTTTTGACTGCACATATAGGCATTTGACTGGTCAAAGTTTAAGAAATATTTTGATGACATTAGTGTTTTTGAAAATAATTTATTTTAAATGAGTATTTTAGAAAAATTCCCTTGTAGGAAATCCCCTCTATGCAATATGGCTAAACACAAGCCAATAAAAAAAGGAAACAATTTGTGGATGAACTAAATTGGAAGAAGAAGAGTAAAATTTTTGAGTTAAAGCTAAGACTGAGACATAATTTGGACATCATCCAGTGTGTTATTTTGCTGCATCTGTACTTATTCCATTTCAAAGGACATTCATTTTCTTATTGTTGTAATGGCGAAGATGAAGACATTTGGTAAAACAAACAAAAGCCAGTCTAAGCATTGACTTAAATCAGAACAAAATTGTCCAGAAACCAGGAGACACTATTCGCCAGAAGCTCAACCGCTGACCTTAAAAGCTGGGGTCAGGCATAAAACCGCACCATTACTGAGGATAAATGTTTGCTGCAAGTTCAGTCTCTGGTTGGGAACATTGTAGGAACCAATGCAGTAGTGAAACTCCCTGGCTCCAAGCATTAATGTGGAGAACTATAAGCCTATAAATACTCGCATAGATGAAGCGGGGTGTTTATCCCCAAGTTCAGAAGTACCGCCTGCACAAATGGTTGCCATGAGTGCTGACAATGAACACCGCCTTGACAGTAGCGAAAGTGGACAGTAAGAGCGAAAAACTTGTATTACCGGGAAGATTCTCAGCTTAAAAGAAATCGTGTTAGTGAGAACAGATAAAAAGGCAGGGAAAGGCAAGGGTGCCGCCTGCAAGGCAGGAATCAGCAGGCACTAATGGCACCTGGAAGGACAGACCCAACACAACGCGAAATGGATAAAAGGACACGATGATGGGGAAAGAGGAGATGTACTTCTCATTCCCAACCTGGAAGGAAGGGAGAAAAAAAAAAGAAAAAGAGAGGAGGAAATGGAGAGGGCATCGAAACGAAGCGAACAGAGGGTGTCCATAAGAACACACGGCATCAACAGTGGACAAAAAGAGGAAACCACATGGTGTAGGACACCAAATGCCGTCTCTTCATCAGACAGACTGGACTGCGGACAAACCTCTCAAATTATTGAAAGAAGAGAGGCATCTCATTCCCTCGCTTCCCGCCATTATTGACTATTCACAACCTCACTTTCATTTTCTGGAGGGGAGAAAAAAAAAAAAAAAGGCCTCAATCCGTCATAAAAGTAGAGACCACGTGCCATGGAATATGGTTTGCTACTTTCAGTACCGAGTTCTTGCGGCTGATTTCGTTTCACCACCACTGAGGAACGCGATACACGTGGCGGACGGATTGCAAGAGTCGCCAAAATCACAAAACCTGTTCTGCTGTCCATGTCAAGCTGAAGATTCTAAAACGTCAGGTCAACAAACAACCACCAACGAGTTGTTCGATTAATCAGTTCACCGCTGTTTGATTAGTGACTCTTCCTTCCCTCCTCCGCTCCTGTTGAGAATATGATTCCTCCGCCACTTCCCAAGGTAAAAAACTGTTTTTTTTTTTAGTTGCTTTTGGCACGATCAGTACTTCTGTTGTGCTCTCATCACCAACCGCACCATTTTTTATAAGTATTTGCTGGAAATTTTTATACAGGATGTGTCCGGCCAGGAATCAGAAGATAGCTCCTTGAACAATAAACAAAAATGAAAAAAACAAATCCTACCACAAGGAAGAATTCTCCAACAACATTTCTCTTCATCTTACGAGTTCCCCCACCGATTCAGTGAGTATCGTGCTCTGATTCCGCAGTGATGCTTGACCATATTGTATTTGGGTAGGGTAATTCTGAGATGTAATGTACAAGCGCATCCAATCGGACTAACAATGTGCAAAAGCCGGAAGGAAAACGAAAAGAACAAAAAATAAAAAACACCGTATTTACAGAGCTCGTTCGCCAAGTATTTACTCCGAAACTGTGCATGGGAAATGATTATTCATCATCAAGCTGTGTAGGTAATCCTCCTCACTCTCTCCAAGATGGAGGTGGCCTTCCGCTGGGCTCGCGATGTACCGTTCTGTGCGAGCTTAGAGAGGGTCCTGTTTGCCATCTCTTCATCCTTCACTTCCCTCAACTTGGTCCGATCGTTCATACAGATCGAATACAGAATTGCCGCCGAGTTTTCCCTGTTTCGCCCGTTCGTGCTCTCCCGTATGATGCCCAGTAAGAGAGGCACAGCGGCACACCGACCCATATCTTCTATCGCCTCCTCGTTGTTCGACAGCATAGCTAGGATTGCTAGCAACTCGTCCACGAGCAACTCTTCCTTTATGGTTTTCAAGATTACTCTCACGGCTCCCTCATTGACCGCTCTTGCCCTGTTCTCGTTCACAATACAAATGTTGAATATGGCTGATGCAGCATCTTTTTTAGCGATTGCGTTCCCCTGCTCCAGCAGCTCAATCAGGGGTCCCAATGCCCCCAGTTCTCCAATGAGGGTCTTGTTGGAATCAAGCGCCGACAGAGAGAAGAGGGCAGCGGCGGCATTGCTTCGCGTTTCCATCCGTCCGTTCTCCAACGCATTTATCAGCAAAGGAATGGCATTCGGTGTCTCCGCCACAATCTTTTTGTTGCTGTCATGGATCGTGAGGTTCAAAATCGTGGTCACAATATCCTCCCTAATTTCATGTTCGCAGTTCAGATCGCACCGGGATAGTAAGGTTACCAATTTGGGAACCGCATCCGGCGTTTCTCCAATTAAGGCGCGGAAAGAACGGACCCTTTTGGTGAGCGACCTAAGTTCCTTCGCTGCCTGTTTCTGCTCCTTTACAGATGGGACGGAGATCTTCTCAAGCAGTGAATCCAGCTTCGCACGCTCTCCCTGCGTAATTCCTTCCTCGTAGCTATCTTGGCTAGATTTTGGTGCTTCAACACCATGCTTCTCACACCACTGTGCGATCATGTTCCGGACTACAATGTTTGGAGTGAGGATCAAATGGGAGAGGACCTGTTTCGTCAGAGGACAGGTTCTATTGCCATCATCAAGCCACTTCTGTATGAACCGACGCTCACAAGTCTGCAGATTCACCCGCAGGACTAGATTAGACTAGTTATCAACAAAAAACATGGAAAGAAAATTCCAATCACCAGACAAGAAAAAAAACCAATTTCGGAGGACAATAATCTCAGGATGGATAATAAAGGTACTGGAGTCTTAGAAAACTAGTGACCGAAAGAAAGAAAAGAAAGAAAAGAGGCGAAGAAACAAAAAGAGAATCATAAAAAATATTGGTAAAGTCCGAGGCGAAAGAAAAGAAATTTAAGTCATATGACCGCCATCAATGTTTTCCATATTCTCTACAAGAGTTCATTATCAATATTTGATTTTCTTGGCCAACAAGTCAAAAAAGAAAAAAAGAAGCAAATTTCTTTACCAGTAAATACTAGGCTCCTAGACACAAACTAATCACCTTCAGATTACGACAGCAAAAAGAAAAAAACAGAATCTGATTACTAATGCAATAACATCAATCAGTCTAACAACCCATCGAACTCGAACACTAGAAATCATTTAGATGCATAATTCAGAAACACTAGAGAGAGACAGAAAAGAAGAAAATGAAAAAAGAGAATTAACAACAAAATGGGTATAACAGGAGTATTAAAATTCACACGGATTACAAAAACCGCAAGAAAATTGAATAAAACCAAGGAATTTCCATTGAAGAAACAGTTTTTAAAAAGCCCTAAATAAAAAACTGAAGAAACCGACAAGAGTCCCAAATCGACCTGTCCAGTGGCCACAATAACGGGATCCCTCATCAACTCCGCGGAAATCGGACAAAGAAAATGCACAGGAACGTAGGCCGGCTCGATCTTCTGCTGCGACCTGAATCTCAAATCCTTCAAATCCGATAGGGTTTTGGCCGCCTGATCGAACGTCTCCACCGGACACTCCTTCTCCTCGACGATTTCCTTCGCGAGCTTCCGTAGTTCTCTCTTCAGCTCCGTCGCCCTGGCCACCGCCGAAGGCCCGACCGTCTCTGTGGACCCCGATTTCGCCATTTTCCCACCGTTAGATGCAACCGGAGCCGTCGGATTCTCCTTCCTCCTCTTCTCCGACCATAATATCACCTTGCCACCTCCCCCCCTGCGCTTCTCCTCTCCCTCTCTCGTCGTTCTTTTCTTGTGTTTGACAATAATAAGAGCAAGCACTGTTCTTCCGTCTTTTAGACTCTCCCGACTCTGAGTCACATTCTCTCTCTCTCCCTTTTATTTTTGTTTTTCTTTGGTGATGGTGGGGGTTTTGGATTAATTAAGCGAAAAAAGGAATTAAACATGAAAAATGAACCGGCAATGACGCGTGTCGATGCCACGTGGGTGCTTACAGGACCCACAAACTCACCTTACCATTAATCATGCAATCCTCCTCCTCACAGCTGGCGTTCTAACTCGTACTCGCATTCCACAACACCAGCCACTAAATGATCTGACTCCAGACTCGCTCCGTTGGGCCCACTTTTCGTTTAACCTCCCCTGGATATCGATTCTAATCCGCTTCATGGAAAGCTCAAAACATGCAAATTACCGAAGATTTCGCATTTTAACCAGGTAATCGGGGTCTTTTGCGGTGAACTTTACCGCCGATTGACGGTCGAATCTCTTACCGAATGAACGGACAAGAGTGGGTCTCTCTCTTCTCCTTGTTTTAGCTGCAAAAATGGAACTCAGAGGTGGCAGAATCGGCAATGGCGTGCCGCTTGTTTTCTAAGTTCTGATAAAGTCCAGCGGAATCAAAATTTGCGAAAATGAAAGGGGAAAACGATAGAGATTTGAGTCAGTTTCATTTCCTAAATCGTCTTGGACAGGTCATACTCATATGAAAATTAACTAAAAACCCTTTTTTTTCTCTCTCTAAATTTAAACAGATTCCTGCACGCCCACTGTAACTCTTCCGAGACGGGGAATAAAGACACAGAAAATTCGCCGAATGGGATTTGGAAGAAGAGGAATCATGTCTTGCCCTTTACGGCATTAAACTTTAAATAAAATAACACCGGAAATTAAAATCACGATTCACGGCCGCGTAATTTCTGGTGGGAAGATAACCATGGGAATCAAGCGCATGCACGCTTTTGCTCAGTTGTCGCGGTCCCACGTAGACATATCACATGAGCGCATCGGCGCGCGAGTAGACCTTCAGATCTCACACTCGGCTCGTTGAATTGAAATTCCGTCTCGGATCTGGAAGGAATCTACTAAGAGTGCGACAAAGGCGCGATTCAGTTCGGATCGCCGACGGTGGACGGCAACTGTTCCGTCGTTTTTTTTTTCTTTTTAACTCGCGGAAAAAGTCACGAGTCGACTGTGTTCCTTTCATCGAAGCCGTCGCTTTTAACATTTTGTAAGAATAAAAGAAAAAGGCCGAATATCACGAGGAAAGCGGCGCGAGTAAAGCTGGTGGGGTCGGGCCTCCTTAATCACCGAACTATTCAATATTTCCAAAAGTACCCATGCAAAAAATAGCTCCGTGTAATTGAACAGATGGTCGTCATAGTAATTAAAGAAAACGCGTCAAAGTCGATGCGAATTAAACCCCTTGAACCGTCCATCACTTCTCACCAAACTTCTCGTCAACCGCTGCAGTTTGTCGGCACCGAAGATCTCTTCTTCTCCGATTAAATCCTGCCCGTCGGATTGTGGTAATTCATTGTTTAATTGGTCTGGCTTGACCGAATCCATTGTCGCCATTCACCAACCGGCTCGACTTGTTTAGTGGCACATGCGAATTAACGATGGCAAAAAGGACAATTATGTGAGTGAACCGGGGTTTATTCGTGGCCGCGGGTAAATCCACATTCGTCGGGCTTTCTGCCGCCATGATTAAGGATCCAACTCTTTCCTGTCGCGAGACCATTTGTTGAAAAAAGACGCCAGCTCAGCCATTCAGTTGTACGGGGGGCCCGCTACATTCTTTTATCCACAGTCGGTAGCGTGCCGTTCGTATCTCCGGAGACGTCTCTTTCCGCCAAGCTGTCGGTGCCACAACACCACTTGAAATAAAAATATAGAAAATGAAGGAAAAAGAATTATTTTTTAATAATTTCAACTATTTTTAAAATTCATATGCGACAAACCTTAGGGATCTAAGAGCTAAGAGCTAGATATTTCCCTTAAAACTTGAAATGTGAAGTAGCCTAAACCAAATGAGTCTCAACTACCAAAATCTCTTAGGGCATGTTTGGAAATCATAGAAAATAATAGTAAATAAAAGAAAAAAATAAAAAATAATGTTAAGTTATGGAGTTTAATTAACGCCTTACGTCGAGTCGGTACACGGGTCGACCTTCGCGGTAAGGTCACCGTGAAGGTTAGAAGGAGAACGGAGAACCCCCCCCTCCCTAAAGGTCCGGGGGTGGAGCCCCTACCAGATCTATGATATATTGACTACTGTTTTATTAAAGGTAATTTGGAGATCTTATATTTGTAATCCAATTGTCCTAATTTTCTTTTTATATTTGAAGGCACCATTGTTAGGGTTTAATTATCATCATCATCATACGAGGAGCATAAGTTTATGTGATTTCTCTTGTAAAGTATTTCATCTTTATAGTAGATTATTCCAGCGGCAAAAGACAAGACGTAATCTCACCTTGAGGTGAACCTATATAAATCTTGTTGCATATTTTTATGCTTGTTTTTCTTTCCTTTTGTGATTATTATTATTCCTCTCGTTAGTTTGAAATTAGGGCATCTAATTCCTAACAAAGAAGAAGATAGAAAGTCATTTTCTAGTGTTTGGTAATATGGATTCTTGAAGAGAAGAAGATATGAGAGAAAGTTATTTTCTCTTTTATTTACTAGACTTTCTCCCAAAGAAGCATGAAATTTGGAGAGAAAAGAAAAGAAAATTAAATTAGAGAGAAAGTTTTATAGATAATAAAAATTATTAGAGAGAAAATAAAAGTCTATCAATAATAATTTAATAATTATAGATATTTTAGTTTTTAGGTTTGTATATAACTTTAATTCTTAAAAATAAAAAATATATAAATTTTTTTTCTTTTCCATTTCCAAGTAAACACCTAAACAAAGGAAACGATATTTATCTTTTATTTTCTCTCTTATTTTTCATGGACATCCAAACAAGAGAAAAAAAAACTTCTTCATTTTTCTTTTCGTTTCTCTTCACTTTCTGTGTTCCAAACACAACCTTAAAATCTTGAGAATCTCATCGTACGACTCAAAATGACATACTCTAGATTTTTACGAGATTATTTAGTCATTTTGATGCATGAATTCAAGTTGGTCTTCTTAACTACTTACAATGTTTCTTAGTCTATGGAGTGATATGTAAAAAACCAAGCTTAGAATAAGAAAGGTGTTACCTAGAATCGCATGGTATAGAGAAACAAATCAACATATCCATGAGCTACACTTTGTTTGTGAAAGCAAATTTTTTGCATGAATAGATGTGCTCATAAGCATAATACACTTCATTAAGGATATTTAGCTGGTAAACGGACTCCACAACAATGCCACTATTCAAATAAAGAGGCTATTCAAACAGACTCCACAAGCATAACAGGCAAGGACAACAAAGGTTGTTTAAATATAGGTGTCATTCAAATAGCATGAAGTAACAAAAAATATGTCGAGGATACGTTGATATGCAAATATTATAGAGAAACAGTAAGTCAAGTTGAAATGGGTATAGTGCAAACAATGGAAAGATTGTTGTTTAAACATAAGCAATATCCAAAAGAAGGGATCCAACAAAAAAGTTTTTGGAAATATATAGCATTCAAACTAGAGTAGTATCCAAACAGAGATTAATGCGTAGAAGTTTTAGAAGATAAACGGATGTTTGAACACACTCTCCCTACCCATAAACCTCTTATACAACATGAATGTTTGAGTAGCTAAGTTGTTTGAACATTGGCAATCAAAAACACCCCATATGCAAATTTCAAGCCTCAAATAAGCTTCAATAGGTTATCAAATCTTGTAAATGAGCAATTATTTTGACAAAAAATTCTAAGCCTTTTTTTCTAATAATTATTTAGCAATGTTTTGATCGATTTTTGTAAAAAGACAAAAGGTCATTTTTTATGGGTAATCGACTAGTTTTTAAAAAATTGGGATTATGTTTATTTTAGCGAATTTGAGTCAAACCTTTTGAACAACGGTCACCATAATCTTACAAAAATCCTCTCAATCTCCTAATCATATAGTGTGCACTCTGATTTGAAAAAAGAGATTGTCTTAAGGTGTCAAGTTGGGTTAAGTACATTTTTTTTAAAATCAATTATTTGTATTCAATTTTTCTTACTTGAACTCATACTTTGGAATCGATTGAATTCGTTCAACTTACATGTTTACCTTGACTATTTGATTCTTGAATTTTTCTCTAGAAGTCCTCAAGTAACTTTTGAAAATCTTTAATCTCATTGTACACTAACTTTAAAATCATGTATGAGATAAAGTTAGTGTATTTAACTTTGATATTCTTATTCCAATATCAACCTATTACAGAGTCAACTTCTTGTTATACCTCTGAAGCAAGTAATTTTTGCATTGTAAACCCAACCAATTAGCTTATGAGTTGATAAGAAGCTGAAAAGGCGACTCTCATTTCCATTGCGAATTTTTTTCCTCTCTTTTCTATCCTGGATTTCAGATCCGTTCGTTTTGTCACCCACACGCAGTGAATTCCGTCTCACAATTTGATTAAAAACTAAGCGCCGTCTCCGGTTGTTGCAGATTCAGAAAGAACTCTTTATTTAATTACAGTCCGATTACGCAAAAGCAAGATTTTCCGCAGACGAATCACAAAAATCCAATTACAGCCTCTTCCCTTGTCGGCTCAATCTCAATGATTTGAGACTCTCACCTAGGGGTGGCTTTCAACCGAGCCGGGCTCGCTGTCAGCTCGGTATCTATCGAGTTCTGAAATCGGCTCGTTTACCTTAATGAGCCGAGCTTGACCGAAGTCAGGTTCGATTTGTCGGCTCCCAAGCCGGCTCTAGGTTAGCCGGGGATCGGTATCGCGTCGGGAGCCGGGGAGTGGGAGTGAGGGGGGGAAATTTTTTTACTCCCCTCGTCACTGCCGAGCCCCTCCCGTCTGCTGTTGTCACCACCTCTATCGTCTTCGATAGCTGTTCGTCGACCGCCTCTGTGGCTGTACATTCTATTTCTTCCTCTCCTTGCCATCGTCGCCATATCCGTCATTGTTGCTTCCGTCGCCGCCGCCTCTGTCGCAACCGTCATCCCCGACAACAGGTCCTCCCCGACACCGTAACCCCCTTCCCTCCTCATCGTCTCGGCAAAAAACCAAAACCACAGGAAAAATTAGGGGAGAAATAATCTCCCCCCTCCCTCATGCTAAAATGATTTCGCACGTGCGAGATCTTAAAGTAAAAAAAAAAAAAAAGTCCTTAAACTCTCCTTCCTCGTTGCTTTTGAAAAAAAAATTAAAAATACATTTTATAGAAATAAGTTTCTATTAACTATTAGTGTTTCATGTTGTTTTTAAATATTTTTCTAATTAAAAATTCTTATTAAAAATTATATAATTTTCTAACTAAGATTTTCCTACCAAGATGGGGTAGAAAATTGTATAAATCTTTTTTGAATAAATATTTATGCTGTAATACTTTTAGCATGAAGCAATTTCCATTGCAATTTTGTGTTTGACATTTTATTCGATTAAAAATTTATCGATAAGTATAATAATATATTAGATTGATTATTAATTTTTATTTATTTCCTTAGAAGAAGCAATAAAATGTCCATTTAACTTTCCTAAGAAAATTTTAAAATATTTTTTGTAATTTTCTAATAAGTCACTAAAAGTAATAGGATTTTATTTAAAGTTTTTTTGGGAATATGAATCATAAAAAAAATATTTTTAGTTTTTCCTATAATATAAATTTTCATCTAGGGGCACTAAGGAGGCCATAATAAATTTATGGCTAGATTCAAAAATTATAAAACAAGTTTGACAATAATTGTGAGTAAAAAATATTAATATTGCTGCATTTTAATACATTATTGAAATTCAATTATGAACTTCCCCTATCATTTTTTTAAAAAATTTATGCATAATTTTATTTATATTTTATTTGAAACCTCCTCTACGTGCAAGATCATAAACAAGGAAAAAAAAAACTTTTTGTCCCTTCCTCATGACTCTTGAAGAAATTGAAAATATATTTTAGTAGAAATATGTTTCTATAGACTATTAGTGATTTTTTCAATAAATGTTGAAAAGACATTTTTAGTAGAAATATAGGGACCATTAGTGCCTCATGTTTTTTGAAAATATTTTTCTAATTATAAATTTAAAAAAAAATCATATAATTTTCTAAGTAAGATTTTCTTGCCAAGATGAGCTAGAAAACAATATAGAAAAATTTCGAATAAGTATTTGATAGTTGATGATATAATACTTTCAGCATGAGGCAATTTTCATAGTAATTTTGTGTTTGACGTTTGATTTGATTAAAAATTTATCGATAAGTATAATAATATATTAGATTAATTATTAATTTTTATTTATTTCCTTAGAAAAGGCAATAAGAGGTCCATTTAACTTTCTTAAGAAAAATTTAAAATATTTCTTGTAATTTTCTAGTAAGTCTCTAATAGTAATAAAATTTTATTTAAAGGATTTATAGTTTTATTTGGGTGATTGTAAATTGATAATGATATTTTATTTAATTTTGTTGTGTTTGATTATTGTATGAAATTTATTCATAATGTTATGTGTATGGTGTATATAAATAATTTTATAGTGTGTTTATGGAATGTATAAAAAATTTTATGGAGTGTTTATGCAACTATTATGTATATAGATTATGTCCAATTTTAAGTAGAGGTTATACCGAATTTTATATAAGTATTTTATATATAGATTATGCTCAATTTTAAGAAGAGGTCATGTCCAATATTATACATATATTATATATATAGGTTATACCCAATTTTTTATGTAAAATATATGCATAATTTTATATATATTTTTTAAAAAATTTAAATATATGTTATTAGGGTTCGGCTCGACTCGAACTTAGACAGGTTCGGTTCGGCTCGGCTCGATGCCGCCCTGACCCCTATCACCCGTTCGGAACGAAGGAAAGTTCCTAACCCCTGTCAGCCTTATCTTATGTGTCACTCATCCAACGCTGCAACGCATCGTAACCGTCTCTCTCTCCCCAATCCTTAAACATTCCCTCTCCCCAAACCAGAAAACCACAACAATCCTCTCTCATGGCGATGTCGGCATCCTCCATTGCGGCCCTCTTTCTTCTGGCCTTCTCCCTAGCCTGCGGCGCGAGCGCTAATCTGGGTGGAGGAAGACTCGGGGGGATTGAGGAGATCGATGATGTGAAGCACAACAAGGAAGTCCAAGCTCTGGGGAGGTTCTGCGTCGAGGAGTACGGGAAAACCCATAACGACAGAGGGCTGCTGTCTTTCACGGAGGTGGTGAAGGCGCAACAGCAAGTGGTGTCTGGGATGAAATACTATCTGAAGATCTCTGCCTTGCAGGCTGGTGTTCCCAAGCAGTTCGACGGAGTTGTGGTTGTCCAGCCCTGGGTTAACGCTAAGCCCAAACAGCTCGTCTCCTTTACCCCTGCTAAATAAATCAGTCCGTGTGGTTACTGTAAAGGGTATTTGGCTCTCCTCTGTTCTGTAACTCATCTAGGACTGGATGATGACCACCGTATGTAATGTTAAGTTCGAATAACTCCATAAATTCCGTCTTTTCTATGTTCTCCAATGTTCGAATCCGAAGTGACGGATTTTGTGCTGCAATGTACTTTATATAAAGAAATGGAAATGCTGTTTAAATTGTGATTGATTTTTATGGATTGTTTAACCTTTATATGAAACAACTGTTATTGGTTCAGTTTATTATCAGTTATGGAGTGCTCATTTGTATCTTCATTCGAATTTGTGATAGCCAGACTGATCTATGATTCACTCCCTTCAATAAACTCATCACAATTCGCAAATCGCTGGTTCGAGCTTTATAAAAAAATAAAATAAAAAATAAAATAAAAAATCATGGAAGATTCTGAATCCGCTTATATAAGGGTGTAGAGACAAACAGCAGAAAATTTAAGAAGTAAGCAGATAAGGGTTGCTTTTAATGGGAATGCTCTGACCTCTGTTAAGCTTCATCTTCGAACTTGCAGAACCTGTGTTAATGGTATGAGATGGGATCTCTTTCACCTTCCTCCAGTGTTGCGAGGAGAAAGAGGTAGAGATGTTTTCTTTTCTAGCCATGTCTCAATTAAGGAGGTGCATCACCATTTTTGAGACATTTCATCGATATCGAATAATCGCGAGAAATTTGATTCCAGAATCCCGCGTGCAGTAGGCGTTTGTAGGGGACACGTTGCGGTGGCGTGGTCAGAACTCGGAAGAACAGCAGATTTGGGGAGTGCTTTTATGATGAGTTGAGTAAGGTGGGTCCCTCACCTCAAATGACCGCCAATCGCCTCCTACATTTTGGCGGTTTAACGCACCCTGGTTAAATCAAACACGGCTAATATAGTCTCCCACTTCCTCCGATTCAGCCACAAAAATGGCCGACTGAGCTCTGCGCATCAAAAGAGAGAGAGAGAGGGAGAGAAAAAAACGAAAAACGTGATCCAGAAAGCCATCTCTCAAACCCTAGATTCCTGTTCTTCTCTATTCCCCCCTCCAATGTCTCCGCCACCAAATTACGAGTTTCAGGAATGGTGGAACAAGGAGCGAGAAAAGCACCACTCCGCTTTTCTCGACGTCAAACACGACAAGCCCAGCTGGTCCACCGTCGAGATCCAATCGCCCGTTGGCCACCTCTCCGACGATCTCACTGTCGACAAGTCGCGCCACCGGAATGCCCGTCAACTCTCCCACATCCTACTCCTCAAGCTCCAGCAAGCTTTCAACTCCCTCTCCTGGCTCGCCTCCTCATCCTTCTCTCTCGTCCTCGCTGCCAACCGCCGGATCTCCTCGCCCGACTCTCGCACGCATCGGGATAAACCTCCCACCCGTCTGTATAGGCTCATCAAGGCTTTCTTGGTTCTCGTCCTCCTCTTGCTGCTCTTTGAATTGGTTGCCTACTTTAAAGGATGGCATTTTAGTCCGCCCACGCTTTCTTCCTCGGCCGAGTTCCTGGGGATTTTGTATGCCAATTGGCTTTACGTCAGGGCCAATTACCTGGCCCCGCCTTTGCAGGCCATGGCCGACGTCTGTACTGTGCTGTTTTTGATTCAGTCGGTTGATCGGGTTGTGTTGGTGTTGGGGTGTTTTTGGATAAAGTTTCGGAAAGTGAAGCCGGTTGCCCGGGTGGCGTTTGGGGGCGATGTTGAGAATGCAGATCCCGAGGAGTACCCTATGGTACTTCTGCAGATACCCATGTGTAACGAAAGGGAGGTAAGAAGATGTAGGTCCCTAATCCCTATCCTTTCACGACTTGTCTTCGTAAACCGTCTACACAAATCTTCATATTTTGATCTAGGTGTACGCTTTTTATTTGATTCCACAAAAAAAACTTGAATTTTCCTTCTTTTTATGGCGTTTGATTATTTGCAAAAGGCACGATGATGTGCAAAGATCTTGATCTCACTCCCGGTAAGATGGACCGAATGATGCTTTTGAAAACTGTTGTTTTTTTCTTTTTCTGTTCTTTACTTTTAAAGATAATTCCCTGTTGTCTTTTGGTGTATAATTCTGTTTTTCTAGTGAATGAACCAATTGGACGGAATGGAACAATCACCAATGTACTATCACCGGAGATGTAACTTTTGAGCTCTTTTCATCCAACACCATTCACATACGTAGAACATGCAGCCAGATAGGATATCATTCACAATTTAAATACGTAGTTACAAATCTACTAATTTCCATTGCAGTTGCAAAACAGTTGTTGGATAGCTTAAATGCGATTAAACGTTTAGGGCACATGGTATTACTGTACCCTAGATCAGCAAAGTAAGTCAGGGAATATATTTCAAAAAAATTGCAGCTCTGACTGCTGTTTGGGGCAAAAAGCAAAGTTTTACTATTGGTGGAGAATTGTTGAATTTTTACATAAAAGTGTAATTTCAAAGAGATTCTCTTTTGTCTGCAGAAACTCATGTTTGGAAGGGTCAGACACCACTGGTTTATAAGTTTAAACTATTCTTGTAGTCTCAATAGAAAGAAACCAATTGGAATTTAACTCTTGAATAGTTTTTAAATTCTTTCGAGTGAGTAGAATTGCATAATGTGGAGCAAACTATGCTCTGTATCCAGTTTGGTTTACTCTAATTTTTTCTGCCGGTGTTATCAGATGTTTGCTAGTAGTTTGAGGGTCTAGTAGGTTAGATGGGACACGGAAACAAAGTGATTTGAAGTGAATCAGGAATAGGTACGTGTATGGCCAACATGGAGTATGTCTCCAACCCTATCCCTTCAATGCAGTGATCAGATAGAAATGATGCATGATATGGTTGTACTTCATGTTCAACTTAGTGTTGTTACTCTTTTTTTTTTTTTTTTCATTATTTGATGGAAGACAATCACTTTGCCTTGTGTCTGATGGCCTATGTTTCATAACATATAAATTTGTGGACTGTTATTCATCTGGTGTTAAGATCCTTGGTTCTGTCGCTTTGTGAATGTGTCAAAACCTCTTGATTGTGCAAAAAGGAGTCCAAAACAGATATACTTGGAGAACTTGGTTGTTTTAGAAGAAAATTTTAACCCGATTTTTCTTATGCTTGACTCTATTATTAGTAATTTTGTTCTCTCTCACACACATTAAGCTGTTTGAATGTCAAATAGGTTTACCAGCAATCAATTGCAGCTGTTTGCGTACAAGATTGGCCAAAAGAGAGAATGCTGGTACAAGTTCTAGATGATTCTGATGACACAGAGGTGCAGCTTCTTATCAAGGCTGAAGTGCAGAAGTGGCAACAGAAGGGGGTCCACATATTATATAGACATCGACTCATCCGTACTGGCTATAAGGCAGGAAACCTCAAATCTGCCATGAGCTGTGACTATGTCAAGGAATATGAATTTGTGGCAATCTTTGATGCAGATTTTCAGCCTGGGCCTGATTTCTTGAAGAAAACTATACCACATTTCAAGGTAACCTTAACTTGTCAGCATATATTACTAAAGATAGTCAGATGCACCATTCCTTTTTGTTATTCATTTTTGGTTATTTATTTATTAGTTTTTGGGGAGCATGATGCACCACATTGGTTCCGTTTTTTGTCTGGCTTCCATACTTGGAAGCAGTGGGACACATCTATGTCCTGTTGTAGGCGCTTACAGCAGAAGAAGCTCCTGCTATCCTTTCTTTCCATCATTTCGTGGCTGTATAGTAGCTATTTCATGAAGTTCTTTTCATTCTTCAGCAACTTTTAATGGACATTGTGATCATCTTGGGTTTAGTCATAGTTATGCTACAAAACATTTTATGTATATTGCTTAAGCACTGAGAACGGATTATTGGTCTAGAATGTGTACAAATTAGTCTCCTTCAGGAGACATTTTATGGTTTGTCAACAGATTCCTTGTTGTTGGAACTTAAACTAGATGCTCATTACCCTTGCTTGTTATGGTATAAACACTATTCATTTATGTTGTGGACTTTGTTCCATAGAAAATAAAACAGTATATGTTGGTATTTTAAGAGATGAAATCTTGATCTGCTCAATTGAAAGATGAAGCCAGCGCATGGGGAAGATTTTGCTATGACTCATTGAGTTCAGGCGATGAATAGTTTGAATGTCCTAATTGTTTGCTAAAGCAAACCTCATATTCTTAATTAGCATGAATACTTTATATCGTTGAACTCTTTGTACATTTACACATTCCAAGTAATTGATTTCTTTTCACTTTCTGAAGGGCAATGATGATCTAGCATTGGTTCAGGCAAGGTGGTCATTTGTAAACAAGGATGAGAATTTGCTGACAAGATTGCAGAATATCAATTTAGCCTTTCACTTTGAAGTTGAACAACAAGTGAATGGTACTTTTATCAATTTCTTTGGTTTTAATGGAACTGCTGGTGTATGGAGAATTAAGGCTCTTGAAGAGTGTGGTGGCTGGTTAGAGAGAACTACAGTGGAGGACATGGATGTTGCTGTTCGTGCTCATCTTGAAGGGTGGAAATTTATTTTTCTTAATGATGTAAAGGTTTGTTGAATACCCTCCAACTTTTATGAATTCCATTTCTAAAAAAAAATGTATTTAAGAAGAGAAGGTCAAACTCTTTCCTTCTTTTGTCTTTGTTTTGCAGTGCCTATGTGAACTGCCGGAGTCCTATGAGGCTTACAAGAAACAACAACACAGATGGCATTCTGGTCCCATGCAGTTGTTTCGGCTGTGCTTTTTTGATATTCTTCGTTCAAAGGTGAGATTATAGAACTTTAACATCTATATGTTACAATGTTTTCGCATTTTACTGTTTGACAAGTCCAAAATTTTTGAGGAACAGCAAATATGTCTTTTTGTGCCTTCCTTTTTTCTGAACATTTTGAACAATAAAGCATGAGAAATGTGCCCAAAGCATTTTTGGTGAGTAAAATAGGGCAAGAAAAAAGGTCTTAATCATCCAATAGTCAGGACTAATTTGGGATGGCAGCTGAGCCAGGGTAGACGGGGAACCTGCTGCCAGTGCTCCATTAAGTGTGTAGACGTGTCAAGCATTCTCTAAACAGTGCAGAGAAGGCATTAGAGAAAAATACTTGCACAGGGAAGGTTGGACTTTCCAAAACCTGTTTTGCAAGAAAATGTGCCTCATAATTTTTTTTTTATTGTTAGTTCTAAAATTCTATAAAATTTGATTCATATGATTTATATAGAATTTAACTCTTTGATGATGTATTTATTTTTAAATGTATGTTTAGAAGTAAGTTAAAAAGAAAAACAACATATTTTTATTTAATATTCTAATTTGAAAGATTATAAATTTATGTATATCAGTTTCACAGTGCAGGGAAGGGTCTAATGTCATAGCAAAAACCCTACCTGCTGCCATCTGTGAGGCTATTAGGCGGAACTGTTAACAGAGTATGTGACTTATGAAGGGGGGGCGGATGATCATTTGAGACAAATATGTTTGTTCTGTGGCTCTGACTACGAATTGCTTTGCGAAACTGAACCTTATGACTAGTGTGATCATTTTTGTATGTTCTATACATTTATCTTTTCACATGCTAATAGATTTTGCTTTACTTTCAGGTGAGCATCTCCAAGAAGGGTAATTTGATATTTCTTTTCTTTCTTCTACGGAAACTCATTCTCCCATTTTACTCCTTCACCCTCTTCTGCATCATCCTGCCGCTCTCCATGTTCTTGCCAGAGGCCCATTTATCCACATGGGTTGTATGTTATATGCCAGGTCTTATGTCCATCTTGAACATTCTTCCCTCTCCAGGGTCCTTCCCATTCATTGTCCCTTATCTCTTATTTGAGAACACGATGTCTGTGACCAAATTTAATGCTATGGTATCTGGATTATTCAAATTTGGAAGTTCCTACGAGTGGATAGTGACAAAGAAGCTGGGAAGGTCTTCAGAGTCGGATTTGGCTTCCATTGTTGAGAGTGAGAACGAGAACCAGGTATTGGGTGGTGCTCTTTTGAGGGCCAACTCTGAATCTGGTCTAGAAGATTTGACAAAATTGGAGCTCACAAATCGAAATGGCAAGAAACGGATAAACCGGTTGTACAGGAAAGAGCTTGGTTTGGCATTTATTCTATTGACTGCATCAGCAAGAAGCTTATTGTCCGAACAAGGGATCCATTTCTACTTTCTATTGTTCCAAGGAGTCACATTTCTAGTCGTGGGTCTCGACCTTATTGGGGAACAGGTCAGTTAAGTGGGGAAATATTTGGCTTTTATTTATTGAAAACGGGTTTCTCAATTGCGAGAATGTTCCGTTCCCTATTGGGAGGAGGATTCAGGAAGTTGGATGAAAAGGTCTCATTTTGGACCACTATTTTGAGGGAACGTAAGGTCTCATTGGTTCCTTTGAAGCTTCCTACTCCATGACCCAGGCATTTCCAACTCCCTCTGTGTGTGTGTGTGTGTGCATCAGTGCATGTACAGAATGTGTATATGCTTGCTAATTCATTCGCAGCTGAGAAATTTATTTTTTAAAAGCATGTCTCTGGGAGAAGGGTATGCAGTAGCCAATGATTCATTATGATTTGTTGTAGCCTATGTACATTTGGTGGCATAATTTTATTAGACAGGTTCGTTTTTTTTATGTTTTAACACATGGAAGATTGCCACCCAAAGAGCTTTCTGTATTGAGGTTACCAATCTGTGAATATCGAAAGAAAGACGTATCCATAACCCTTCTTATATGATACACGTTCCAACATAATGTATAGGATTTTTAGTGTAGCAGGCAAGTCATGGGCTTCTCATGGGCTTCTCATGAGATCAAGTTTCCACTGTATCTCGTTCATATCATGCCCGTTTGAAATCGCAACTGTCGGGGTTAGTTTTGTAATTTAAATTGGCATTTGAAAATAATAATAAAGAATTGCTTTGGCGGCCCCCCCCCCCCCCCCCTCGCTCTCGTATACACTAAACTACTAATACGTATACCATTTCAAAATTAAAGAAAGCCTCCTTCTCCCTCTCGCCCTCTTTCTCTGTCGCCCATGAGAAAAACATAACGGTTACATTTTCTCTTTCTGACCGTTTTTCTTCTTTCGTTTCTAGGGTTTCCGGGGAGGCATTGTTTGCATTTTTTCTGAAAATTCCCCTCTCTAGATTCTAGGGCTATTGTATTTGGATCTCTCTCTCGTGTTTTCCACGCATTTTTTTCCGTCTTCCTGAATTCTTGCTTCTCTCATGAGTGCCATGAAGAGTTCAGTGCCTAAAAGCAGAGTACTGCGGGGAATCTCACCCACGGATAATTCTTTTTCTCCAAATCCTTCTCCACAGAGGCAGATCTCCTCTCGGAGACTAAAATCAGAAAATGTTCCACCTCCAGACTCAAATGCCTTCCACGAAGCTTCAAAGCCGCCTCTTGCTAAGGCGCGAAGCCCTCTTCCGCCTCGCCCTCCACCTTCTAACTCTAATCCTCTCAAGAGGAAGCTTAGCATGGAGACTGTGCCTGAAAATGGGAGCCTACTTAGCTCAGATTCTGGCGTCCAGGTGCATTTTCTTGCAGACCAAGGGATTTGAAAGCAACCCTTCATTTTAAAAAAAAGTGTTTTTTTAATGGTCTTTTTTTTTTTTTTTTATTGCCTTGATTTTTGTCAGGTTATAGTCCGAATGAGACCAAAGAAGGAGGAGGAAGGAGATCAAATAGTGCAGAAGATATCTGCAAATTCTGTATCTATCCTAGATCATGTTTTCACTTTTGATTCTGTTGCTGATATGGTCTCCACCCAGGTGAAGTTTCTTTAGTTCGTTTAGCATTTGTATCTGATATGAATTATGGAATTGGATATTAGATAGTGTTCCTTGCTTGTGGATTACCTTACAATCTTCTTTTGGTTTTCGAGTTGTGCAGCAAGACATATTTGAGCTAGTGGGTATGCCCCTTGTGGAGAACTGCTTGGATGGATTTAACAGTTCTATATTTGCCTATGGTCAGGTATATTTTTATTGTGTACCAAAAATGACAAGAAGAAAGTATACCAGTAATTTCTCTAAAGTTTTGCGCATGTAAGTAAATTTGTATATGTTAATTAACGTGGCTTCAGACTGGTAGCGGGAAGACATATACGATGTGGGGACCACCCAATGCGTTGACAGAAGATGACCCCCCGAGTGCAGATCAAAAGGGGTTGACACCCCGTGTTTTTGAACTCCTATTTGCCCGTATAAATGAAGTAAATTCTCACACTTGGTTTCAGTATTGGAAATTCATGTACATTTGAAGTATCATATCTAATTTTTGAAACTTCTTTTCAGGAGAAAATCAAGCACACAGACAAAGAGCTACATTATCAATGCCGATGTTCTTTTCTCGAGGTGCTGTTATGTTACTACTTTAGATATAAATCCGAGTTTGTTCATCACTTGTGAAATAATAAGATGTCTTTTTCCTGTCCTCAACAGATTTATAATGAGCAAATCACTGATTTGTTGGACCCTAATAGAAAGAATCTCCAGGTAAATTTTATTGATAGCAGATGTAGTGCTCATTTTGTTGTTTTTCATCTTCTTGGCTTTGATTTTTCATTTCTTTTTGTATTTCCTTCTCCCTTAATCAGATCAGGGAAGACATTAAATCAGGCGTTTACGTCGAAGCTCTGACAGAGGAGTATGTATGTGATATGAAGGACTTGATGAAGGTTTTGATCAAGGTGTGTCTTTTGCAACCAAGTTTGGAGACCAAAAACATTGCCAAAACAAACTTTCTAAATCTTTACAAATTACTTACTAGAAGTCTTTTAATAAATTCAGAAACTTTACTCCATACAACAATTGTACATAAAAGTGCATGTCAATGCAGGGATTGGCCAACAGGAGGACGGGTGCAACTAGTATAAATGCAGAGAGTTCTCGATCACACAGTGTTTTTACTTGTGTTGTCGAATCTCGGTGCAAGGTAATAGGCTTATTTTTGGGAAAGAGAATTCAGTGAGTGTAGTCAGTCTCAGCTTTGTTAGTTTAAACTGTGCCTTGTGAAGTACAGTGGAGGTCTTCCAGCAAACATTGCCCATTTATAGTGTGGATAATAGCATCCTTTACTTTGCTTGTGAATTAAAAGCATCTGTTCTGACTTGAGGTTTTATTCTGTAGAACACGACAGGTGGTCAAAACAGTTTAAGAACCAGTAGAATCAACCTTGTTGATCTTGCTGGTTCAGAAAGACAAAAACTGACAGGTGCAGCTGGAGAAAGGTTGAAGGAAGCAGGGAATATTAATCGCTCGTTATCACAGCTTGGGTATGGTTCTCAGGTTTTTTATTTAATGGTGTTTTATTTTTTGCAGCATGTGCAATTTCATATGGGGTGGCAACAAATGTTTTTATGTCAAATTTTTTATTTGTTCTGAAAAAAGTAAGAAGAAAGAGAAAGTGGAGAAGAGTAAATTGAGAAAGAAACTGAGATGGGGGACCTGCACTTCCCCTTGCTTCTATTTGAGTGGGTTGAGTACACGCTACAACTTGCTCCTACTTTAATTGAAAAACCTAATTCTCTATATCTCTTATTCTACATGTCCCTTTTACATGAAATTTGGTCCATAGATATAGTTTGACATGTAGAATAAGATTACATCAAGAAATAAAAATAAAAATAAGGTAAAATTATCAAAATGACCCTATGCTTGTTTTTCAACATGTTCCTTAATTAAACATTTAGTTTAAAAAGTTGGCTGCAGTTAAATTTTTTTTCATCACTGGTGGCATTGAAGTAATTTTCAACTGAGTGATGTAAACTATTCTGAAAAACAATGTACTTGACAATTTTAATCATGTGTGACTGCAGATTATTCAATTGAATAAGCAAAATATGTTGTGAAACAATGTTAACATTTACTTTCCATGTAAAAATATGAATAATTATTTGTGTATCTACATTCTGATATGGAGGTTTATCTAAATATTGATTGCAAAGTCGGTTAAAAATTCAATGGTGAGATCAATTTCTAACTCAAATCATACTAACTTTGAAGGTACAATTCTAGGTACATATAACAATGCTCAAAATATAAGACTTGGTTAAGAACTGACAGAATTATGTGGTCTTAATGGGATAAAAAGATGGAATTCTCTTAAACCACTGTCTTTGAGATGTATTTGTTTTAGGAACTTGAATGTAAATGTACATTTTTGCCCGACTTGTAGTTAGCCCTGTGTTTTTATCTTATAATTAAAATAAACTGTACTTTGCTCTGTTGTCTCCCTCTTACCAAGTGCTCATTCTAAATTTTCAAAGCTCAGTTAGTGAGCATGTGATATGTCTTCCTCCATGATTTGTTTCCTTATAAATTTCAATTAGTTATCTACTGTAACTACTTTACTAAGGTAATTCATTTGCCAGGACATGTATTATCTTCTGCTTGCCATCGTACAGATTTCATGTAGTAATCACCGTTCTTTTAGTTAGTGGTTCTCTTGATTATTTTTAAAACTTTTAGATTTTGGGCTTGCTCGTTTCACAATGACTTTGCCGAAGTGAAGGGCCTCTTCCTAATTAATGGGCATAAGATCTTCAAAACTCTAAGCAAGGTGGGACTCCTATCCCATGATAACTTCTCTCAAACTTAAACAACTAGCTTGTGACGTGGAGCTCACATTACGAATACGGGATAGTGAGACATTTGTTTATCCACCAAGAAAAGCCTATTTGAGGAAGATTTATGTTTCAAACTCATTTGATAGAAACATGGGAACTTTTAGTATAAAAGTTTCTAAAAGTAGCCATTAGAAAAAAGTGGACTACCAGTGGATTTACCTCTAATCATAGTAATTCTTTTTCATTTTCTCATTACATATGAGCTTATCTGCCCTTCAAGATCTGACATGGTTCACTTGATGTAACATAGAGGAATCCCCCAGCTTCTAGAGGAGCTTCATACTTGATAATAACAATTTGTTTTTTTGTTAGGCAAACTTATTATTGGGTTGAATCTCAATAGGCCATTGACAATGGTATGCACTTGGTGCTTCTACTTTCTTAGTCTTCTTATGGTGTTAGACCTTGGCCAGTGACATTTGTTGGTTGATTCTGTTTGGTTTGAAATGATAGTTATGCAAGCACTCAGTGTATGAGCCTAGAGTTGTGATTTTGAATGTTAATGGTTTGCATGTTGTCAGTTTCTTGGCTTTCAGCCTTGGTCAGATTTATTCCTGAAATGAACTTTTATGATAGGGAAAGAAGAGAAACAGTCTGTTTTCTCGAGTTCTGAAAGGTCATCACAAGGAGTTGTAAAGACTTGCTATTTATGGAACTACTCTTACAAGTCTTTGTCATGTTATTACTGAATTCCATATGCACCATGTTGATAGTTTTCCTCTGGGTATTTCAGGAACCTGATAAACATTCTTGCCGAAGTTTCCCAATCGGGAAAGCAGCGACATATCCCATATAGAGATTCCAGATTGACATTCTTGCTTCAAGAATCTTTAGGTGGCAATGCAAAACTGGCCATGATCTGTGCTATTTCTCCAGCACAAAGGTGTATTTGAAGTCAAATTTATTTTCTTCATTATTTATAAAAAAAAATGAATTTCCTTCTTTCAGTATCTGTGTTGCTTAACTTGAGATGTTGATGATAATGCAGCTGTAAGAGTGAGACATTCAGTACACTTAGGTTTGCACAACGAGCTAAAGCCATTAAAAACAAGGCAGTGGTGAATGAAGAGAAACAGGAGGACATAAACTCCTTGAGAGAAGTCATACGCCAACTTAGGGTACTATTTTGTTTCAAATTTATAATACCTTAATGTCATTGGAATTGTTTCATATTATTTATTTTTTAACTATGTTGACCCCATTTTTACAATTGACCAATAGGATGAGCTTCTTTGGCTGAAATCTAATGGATACTCGGCAACCAGTACTGGGGGTTGTACAACAGGATGGAATGCCCGTAGAAGCTTGAACTTCTTGAAAAGGAGTCTTAATCATCCTCCAATGACATTGTATCACATGGACGAGGATGGTGATGAGGTAATGGAGATCGATGAGGAAGCTGTTGAAAGGCTATGTATTCAAGTGGGTTTGGAACCTCCTGTCTCGCAGAACTCACAAGCTGGTAGTAATCAAGTTCCTGAAGAGGCTGATGTCAATATGGAAGACTGTCAAGAGGAAGATATACCATCAGTTCAACTTCACAAGCATGTATTAGAAACTAACCATGGAGAGGTAATTGTCAATAGCGGAGCTATATGCCCTGAACATGATGCTCTGGACAATGAAGGATCTAGTAATGGCTGTGAAACAATGGGTGCAAATGCATCCACATGTTCTAAACCTGGAAATGAAGTGATTAATAGCATTGAAGAAAATTTGATTTTTCCTAACGATCCAAAGACAGATAAAGAGAGTCCCTCTCCAAGCATTTGTAGTCCTTCTCCAAACATTTCCAGCCTCAGCATTGTACCACATGACTCGTCTCTTCAGTCTCCAACTTTGAATACATCTCCAAGAATCAACTCTATCAGCAGGAAAAGTCTCAGGACTTCATCAACCTTGTCAGGCTCAAAAAAAGATGTAGTGGGAGGGGATGTTCTCAACTTATCCTTTGCACGAACAAGTAAGAACAATTTACCAACTGAATACTTGGAAGCAAGCCTACATCGTGGTCTTCAAATTATTGACAGTTGCCAGCCAAGTGGGGCCCTTAGACGGTCTTCATTCAGATTTTCAATTAAACCTGTGGAGCTCAAATCACTTTATCCTGTTGAGAAGGTTGATGCGGGTGTACAGACAGTCTCAGAGGATCTTCCAGTTGTTGAAGAGGATCCACCTGCTGGATATATATGTAGCTACTGCAAGAACAAAACAGCTCAGCTTGAGGAGTGCCAAGATGCTATTGATGTTAAGGATCTGTCCCTCGTACCTGTTGATGAGTGTCAGGTTCCTGAGAAACCTAAGAAGCATGTTCCAAAAGTAGGTTAAAAAGCATGGGAGTGTTGCATTCTATTCACATACATCATTTAATACTAAGTCGATTTTGGTTCTCTGGTTTATCTTAATGGCAGGCAGTGGAGAAGGTTTTGGCAGGAGCAATCAGGAGAGAAATGGCGATTGAAGAAGTGTGTGCTAAACAAACAGCTGAAATTAGCCAACTAAATCGCTTGGTGTGTGTTGTCTTCATTTTTTTTTCATTGAATAATTTTCTTTACTTCAATTTTTCACATTGGCTCTGGATTTGCAGATTCAGCAATACAAGCATGAACGTGAATGCAATGCAATAATTGAACAGACAAGGGAAGATAAGATCCGCCGACTTGAGGGCCTCATGGATGGTGTTTTACCCACAGAAGAATTCATGGAGGAAGAATTTTTGTCACTTACTAATGAGCACAAGGTATGCTGAGTTTGCAATTATGAATGATTTCCTACCTTTCCTGAAATGTATTGATGATATCTTGTGGTTTTACATAAGCAGCTTCTGAAAGAAAAGTATGCGTACCATCCAGAGGTTTTGAGAATGAAAATAGAATTGAAAAGAGTCCAGGATGAGTTGGATACTTACAAAAATTATTTCGAAATGGGTGAGAGAGATGTACTAATGGAAGAGATTCAAGATTTAAGAAGCCAACTACAATATTATGTTGACTCGTCACCTTTACGAACACAAAGAAGTCCGCTGCTTCAACTGACCTATCCAAGTGGGCCCACTTCATCTCCTGGTTTTAGTACAATTCAGGAAACACCTGAAGAAAACCTGGAGGAAAAAATTGAACAGGAGAGACGTCATTGGACTGAGATAGAGAGCAATTGGATATCCCTTTCTGAGGAACTGAGGAGTGAATTAGAAGCCAGTCGATCCCTTGTGGAGAAGCAAAAACATGAGCTTGATGCTGAGAGAAAATGTTCAGAAGAACTCAAGGAGGCCTTACAGTTGGCTATGCAGGGTCATGCCAACATACTAGATCAGTATGCTGAGCTTCAGGAGAAGCATATTGCTTTGCTTGCTAGACATCGGAAGATTAGAGAAGGGATAGCAGATGTGAAAAAGGCAGCAGCAAAAGCTGGGGTTAAAGGTGCTGAATCAAAGTTCATTGATTCTCTGGCTGCTGAAATATCAGCACTGAAAGTGGAAAGAGAAAAAGAATGGAGGTATTTGAGAGATGAAAATAAAGGGCTTCAAGCTCAACTTAGGGATACTGCTGAGGCTGTACAAGCGGCAGGAGAGCTTCTTGTGAGGCTTAAAGAAGCAGAAGAAGCTGTTGCAGCTGCTCAAGTGAGTATTTTGAATTTCTGTAATTTTGTTTAAGACAGAATAAGAAATGATCATTGTTTGATGATAAGAATCTAATCAACTTGAATGGTCAAGGTCCATTTCTATTTCTGTAAATTGAAAGGCCATTTCCTAGTGGGACACTTGGACCAAGTGGTTCAGGTGATTAGTGATTTTTGGACCTTAGTGTGTTCACTGAGTTTCTCTTATAGAAACTTTACAAATTTTGTTTCATGTGTATGAAGTGGTGAACTTGCAGAAATGTCATATACAAGCTTAGCTGAGCTACTTGTGCCTAGTGGACATGTTATAGAGGTTGATTCCAGTCCTTGTAATCAAGACAATAAAGTGCACAGACCATCTAGGAAATGGTAACTCCACTTGTACTGTTACAGTAAAAGATTTTACTTGCATGGTGTCAACCTCTGATTGGTTGCTTTCTGTTCTTCTTTCTTCTTTTTCCCTACAGCTATTTTCTAACTTCTACTCTTTTATGTTGTATCCTCCCAATCAGATGTCGCCAGAACTGGCAATTCAAATATTTTACTTGTTTGTACAAGTGGAGTAGATTACTGGAATTTGAATATTTGTTTCATTCGAAAGACCTATAGTTGGTTAATTATCTCAAATGGAGAAGAAAATTTCCTTGGTATATTCTTTCGTTAATTGTCAAAATGTCTTGTCACTCAAAAAATGTATTGCTTGACCACCTAGATGTAAAAAGTGAAATGCACCTGTAACTTTATTACTGCTTCTCTATTGACCATTTCTTTTAGTATTTTGTGAAGAATAAGTAATGAAGTTTCAACATTTTCCAGAAGCGAGCTGCAACGGGTGAGGAAGAAGCAGCAATGGCACACAGGGAAATTGATAGGCTGAAGAAGAAACATGAGACAGAAATTTCTACTCTAAACCAATTCCTTGCAGAGTCTCGCCTCCCCAAGGAAGCATTGAGACCACCTCCTGCATATGACGACACAGATTTGAACCTAGATGTAGCAGCCAAATTTGATGATGTAGATTGTCCTAGTGATCAGAGGTGGAAGGAAGAATTTGAACCTTTCTGCCAAGCAAGGGGGTCTTCATGGTTCGCTGGGTATGATCAATGCAACATGTAATATAGATATTTAGTGTGTTTGTGTACTAAAAAGAGGTATTTGTTGTATCCCAACAGCTCTGGAATTGCTCCCATTCCTATGGGTGATTCCCTAATGGTGTTACATATAACTTTTAAGAGAATCAAACGAAAATCATTCTTTAAGCTGCTTTTTACTTCTTTGGGAGTCTCTCCGAGCATCTATTCCCAATTCATGGGCAACTATTTGACTGAGTAAAGTTATTCGAACTCAGAGAAGAGAGAAAGAAACAAGGCTGATAATCCCTTTGGAAGGAGTCTTGCCATCCACTCCTTGGCCAAACGAGACGATTAAAAATATCTGCTTTTCCAGTGCGGAAATAGAATCACAGCTCTCATATTCTTTTTATCCCAAAAACTATTTTGCTTCGTGTATCCTCCACAATTATTATCTTTCAATTTGTCTGCATTTGATATCAGAAACAAATTGGGGAAGCATTATCTTTCTCCAGACCATGACCTAGTAAATGGGTCCCAGAAATAAATTCTCTTGCCTGTAGAAGATCTTGAAAGTTTATGATGTCTAGCTGTGGATAATTTTGAACATCGGGATGGATGTCAAGTGGATGGGAGGCAATCTTATAGCAGATCAGAGCCATTGTCCTCTTGCCCTTATGTCGATACAGGAAGGTAAACACAGAGTCCACAAACACTAGGCTTATGGGAGTCCCCAACAGAAAGGCTCATAAAAGAAAAGCGAATTGGGGCTCCATATGATGTCCAGTGAGACCACATAGCAAACACCTTGTGGCCTTGTCTTCTCCGATGTGAATGCAACCGTGGACCCCTTCCAGACAAATCAGTAAATGGCCGGGGCCTGCTTCGAAGTGTGTCACTTGTAAGTACACTGGTCCCATCCAGTTGCAGGGGGAGCCAGAGAGAAATATGATGCCTCTGTCCTTGAAGGGTGTTCAAATCCTCCAGCTATGCATACTGACATAGGAGACAGTTCTGAAGGAGTCCTTAAGGTACTCAGTCTTGTGACCCTGTTTGCTCAAGAGAGAAGACCGAGTTGGATGAGTTTACGGCGACTGAATCGCATCAACCTGCGCTTCAATCAGGGAGAGTCACTGACTTGTTTCTGCGGTGGAGAGCTTTTCTTGCTCCAGATTGTTTGGTGCGGATATGGAGGTATTTTGTGTGTAGATGAAAGAGACATGGATGAAATCAGTAAGTCCAATTTTAATGGAGGAACAACCAGTGGAAATGTAAAGCACCCACCTAGCTAATTAAGGAGTGGAAACCGATCTGACAGGGACATCCGTGTAGTCCGGCTGAGATGATTCAAAGTGGAAAATCTGGGTTCAACTTTTGTCATGCAAGCAGAAATCTTAGTCTATTACAGTTGGAGAGCATGCAAGTTCTGATGATGCTTTGGTTGTTGACACCAATTATTTCTCACAGACTTGTGGTTTTGCCCCCAGAAAGAGACCACCAAGCAAGGTTAAAAGCAGGGCTCGTTGAGGTAAAAAAGAGTAGAAGGGACAGGGGAAGTTGATCAACAGTGACTGCTAGGTAACTGGACCACCACTTGTTTGGTCCCCCTCTCCCAACTGATTTTTGTCTCTGGACCACTTCTGGCTCATAACATTAAGATCTTTCAGAAACCAGGAATTTTTGCCCAGAAAAAAAAACAGTAACAATAAGAAATTTAAGCAGAAATCTGGATTCATGAGATTGAAAAGAAAAAGGGTGATTATGAAGAAAGGAACCTTATTTTTGTTGCTGCAGGCTTTAGTAAAAAGTAAATCTTTTGAGGTTGAAGGGGCATCTAGGCAAGTCAACCTCAAATGGACACTTTCATGATGTTGTTATCAGTACACCAAGGAATAGAATAAGAGAGGTGCCAACAGAGAAGAGGATTTTTCTAGTGGTGGTTGGCTTGGAAAATGTACTAGTGAAAGAAATTTTGCAATTTGACTCCAGCTCAATGCCTCACCTGTCTCAAAGTAGCAGTTGTAAAAGGTATATCAATCACTTTTTGGACTTGAGAGGCCATTGGACCCCAATTCACAGCTGGATACAAACGATTCCTGGCAAGTTAAGCAAAAAATAATGCTACTTTCAAACCAATCATGGTCCGAAGATTTCTGAGTTGTCCCCAAGAAATTACGCCGTGATTTGCTACGACAAGATGGAAAATTGAGAACATCTCTGATTGAATCAATAAGAATTATAATGATAGTAATAATGACAAGAACAACAATGTTTCCGAGCAGTGATGACACCCAACATGGCGTGTTTTTTTTACATTTTACAAGTGATGTGTTAATCTTTGCACCACGGACGCCATTAATCTGGATTTTACAGTGGGTACTTCTCAAAGAATCAGTCTGGCCAATGGGTGCGAAAAGGAAGAAAGAAGCTTCTCCGGACCTAAAAATCGATCCTTTTTTAGTAAAACCCAGTTCTTTCCCTGTTCGAATCAATGTCTCAGTATGTACAAAGGCATGGATAAGTGTTCCTCATCGGAAAGAGTTGAGACCTCCTCGGAGCCCAGGGGTGATATTCTCACAGCTCGATTTTCATGTGGGTTGTCCCTGCATCGGATGAATTACAGCTCGTTCAGAGAAGAGTTCTACCCTGGAAGTTTAACAGAGACTGAGACAAAATTCGGTCGAGTTTGTACCATGAAATGTCTGGGATGGGAATGCCGGGTCCTGATCCTGTCCAAAACCCATTTGAACAACGCTTTGGAGATCATCTGCCCAGAAACTCGCGAGCTGAAATATTCAAAAAATACATTATTAAATTTTCTGTTGCTTAAAGCGGCAAGAAATTCTGGAATTCAGGAAACCGTACGTGCCTGAGAAGCATCGCCGAACCCGTCCAGGGATGATAACTGCATCCCGAGATTTCGACGGAGGGAGGCTTCTAATGGATTGACAGAGCAATGCGTCTCTGACCCATTTGCTGCAACATTCTGGATGGGTCCTGATGGTGGTGGATGACCGAAGGAGAACGCCAATGCCGACGAATCCAGTGCATACCCAGTTTGCGGTAAAGAGCTCCGTGATTGAAGCACCTGGATTAAGCGTAAAGAAACAAATTTCAGGGAACAGGAGATTCGTGGGCAAAATAGAGAGCTATGAAAGAAGGTTTCTCCCAACTCACGTCTTTTGAAAGCAGAGCCTCCATGTTGAATTCCAATCTTGGGTTCACAGTGGCCAATTTCATAGACAGAAACTGCAAAAAAAAAAAAAAGAAAAAAAAATGGTAGAAACTTCAGCAACTTCACGGAATTACAGACTGGAATTGGTGATACACAACCAGAATCATCTGAATTTACCTCAACTTGGCGCTGCAACGACTGAACGTAGTTTATAATTTCGTCTAGCATAACAGCTTTACCAGTAACCTGAATTAAAGAATTTGCATCAAAATCACTATCATGCTCGAGAATCCAACCCAGAAAATTCTTTACTGATTTCAGATCTTGTATTTTACCTTATTACAGCCTGGTACAAGATCTTGAAGGAACTTCATCCTCTCGCTAATCTTTTCTCTTCGAACCTGTGGAAGAGAACAGGTTTATCTCTAATACACAAATTGCATAAGGAAAATAACTTTCCTTTCAAACCATATAGTTGCTCGAGTTCTTACTCTTTCGGCTAAACTGTGACTATCCGTGGCTTGGCCTCGCCTTGCCCTGACATGGATATAATCCTTTGGGGGCTCCGGAGGCTTCGAATTATCCTTGCTTTGTTTTTTATTTCCATTTTGTTCAGCCTTCGGCTGTGCAGAATCTTTGTCTGCTGCAGCACCCTCCGATGGTTTGCTTCGCTTGGCATTGGAGTCATTTTCTTCTGAACCCTGCGAAATAGTTTCAGTATAATCAAGCCCCAAGCAGCCCCATATGATCCAAAAAGTTAAAAATTGAAAACACACGAATTATATCCTAATTCTAGATAATAACCCAGCCAACTGCTGATGAAAAGTTCTACCCACCTTAGGATCTTTGTCTTTCGGTTTTCCCTTGGCAACCGCTTTTCTTTTTCTGGCATTCATCTCATTCCCGCCCGTGACCTGATCGGAGATGGAAGATTCTTCACGGGCATTGTTCAAATCCGCGTCATCAGGGGTGGATGACCTTGACAGTCGACTGAATTTTCTATCCGAACCCGAACCAGACCTCATATCGCCCTCCAGTCCGTCCATGTCTTTGTTCTCTGAAACACCCATTTGAGACATGGCCTTAAGGGATTGACTGCTCGAGACTCTGGAAAGCTTGCCGCTCTCCAGGTTAGGCGTCGATCTGTAGGGCAATTCGAGCCCGCCAAAATTTTGACTCCCAAAACATGAATACTTCGCAGCTCTTTCAGCGAAGCCAGGGTCTGCCGAGAACGGAGCCAACGCGTGATGGGTATTCGCTGAAATGGGTAAACTCCCCCGGATTTGCTGATCCATCATTGAAAGATTGAGCTTCGGGGGAGAATTCAGGGGAGTGCTATAGCAGGAGGTGTTAGTACTGTTGTTATTAGCCCCACCAATATACGTCTGGGACTGTGGAGCTAGTTCTCCCGAGTTGCAAATACTTCCCAATCTCCCGATAAGTTCCCTGATGACAACACTGTCGGCATGTCCGGCGGTGGTGGAGACCGCCGGGGAAGAGACTATTGAACTCAGTGCGGATTCGAAAGGAACCGTTTGGTCCCAATTGAGATGAAGAAAGGTAGGTAGCTGTTCAGAGGAGCAATTCAGATCCGCCAATTGGACATCCATACCTGTTGAAGATTGCCAATCTGGACTCTTAGCATCGAGGAAAAATTTCTCATTTTCCATGTAAAATGGCAAAATAAGGATAGTCGGGGGATAGGAAAAGAGTAACTAAGCTGAAACGGTTGCAACTGACAAGAATTAGAGGAAAACAAAAGGTAACGAAGATGCACGAGCGCTGAGACAACAAAATATGCAAGAACAAACGGAACCAAAAGAAATCCAGCAAAGGACGAGTGACTTGGAAGGAGAATTACAGCGAGGTCCGAGAGTTATAAGGAAAAAAGGGGGGTTTAGTGATCCTAGGGCGGTTTCGGCGAGTAGAGACAAGACGAGGAACAGACAGGCAATACAGCAAGAGGTTCAAAGAACTTGGAATGAAACCATGGAGGAGTTAATTCAAGCCCTCTTTTTTTCAGGAGAGGCAGTTACAAGAGATGGGCATCCGAAGATAAGAGGAGACGAGGGGTATCTTGGAGGCGAAGCAGCGCTCAATGTGATAAAGCGAAATGAGAAGGAAGAAATGTTGACCTTTCTACTGTGAAAGATGCCGGGCCTTGGACGTTAAACAAGATATGTCTCCCTCTGCGAAAGCCGTCGAGAGAGAAGACACGGAGCGTCTGTGAAGAGTATGATGAAAGAAGGAGAGAAGGGAGGGGGAAAAGAAGAGGAGGGAGTGGTGGGATTTTATCTTTCCTGCAACTGGCCGCAGAAAAGGATAGTTGCTTGTATGGTGAAATCAATGATTAATGCGGGGAGAGAAAAGAGAAAGAGAGAGAGAGAGAGAGAGATGAATATAACTAAGCTTTCTTTGCTGTTAATCTTCTCCACTTTTGTTTGGCCATTTATTTGAATAAGGACGAGAGAGAGAGAGAAAGAGAGAGAGACTCTGCTTTCGTTTAAGCAAATATTCAACTTGTTGCTCTCCTGCAAGGGGAGAAACCAGAGTGGTGAAGAATTTTTTAGCTCATAATTTCTAAACATTTCGTTTTTTTCTTTTCTAGAAAGAAGGGGAAAAGGAGTGAGAAGAAAAACAAGCCCTGATCATAAAAAGTTCAAATGAAAGGAACAGTTGGCTACCCTTTGTCTCTCACAAAATATGTATTCGGAGTTTTATAATTGAGTTTAGTTTATTTTATTCTAAATGTCTCTGGGTTGCTGTTAGTGGGCACATGCTGTTTTCAGGTAAATTCTCTTGAACTGATTCTTCCTCTCCCAATCATCTTATTTTACTCTCTTTCACAGTTTTACGAAGGTAAATGAATTGGGTTCTGAGTTTTTATCTTCTTCAATGATTGGAGTCAATGAACAGAGATGAAGAACATTAGAACGCCAAAAAAAAAAAAATTAACAACTAGGGGTTTAAAAACTCGAAACCTAAAAGTCAAAGTAAAATAGAAGAAAATTATCTTATTAAGAGTAACTGAAGAAAAAACTTTGTTTAATACAGTGTAATGCAACTAAACAATGGCTCAATCATTGAACTAAATTCTTACCTCTTCGATTTACTCGCTTCTGGTTGGCATCACAGCCCCTGGACTCACCATTTTCAACTTAGACTTTGCTCGTAATTCACAGCCCGTACTGTGACGAAACCCATCTTGTCTCCGTAGAAAAAAGAAGAAAAAAATGATTCTGGGGAAGAAATTTTATTCCTTCTGTTCTGCTGTAGTTAAAGTTCCCATTGAACTGGTTTTCGTCAATGAGGCAGAGGGGCTAAACTCCAGTATTGTCCGAAGGTCCTGTCATGGGATTAAAGGGATCAAATCCAAGATCTGGGCCTACGAGTAAGCATCTCGAGGAAGATCTTATTGCTTTTCAAACTCATCTGCATTATCTAGTTAGTTTCCGCAACTCGGAGGAATCCTTGGCCCCATTCCAGAGGGAACAGATGAGATCTGTAAGGTTTGTTCTGGGTTCTCAAACTGGCTGGGAATCTCTCCGGGCATTCATCGAATGATTTTGTGAAAGAATAAAAAAACTGAAATCTGGAGAAGTGTGTGAGTGAGAATAATGGAAACAGAGAGAACCCCATAACCTGTTCACAGCCATTGGTTTTGTTATTTGGACAGAAAACAAACTGTTCTAAGAGTTGAGTGGTTGCCCTCTTAGTCTTAAGAACCATTAAATCTCTAACTTTTAAAAAGATAGATCAATGCTCTTTTTAAGAGAATGCAATTCCATTGTTGGAGAATAAAGCTAAAGGCATTCTAATGCAACCTCTACCCATTATCTCCTGGCTTTCCTTTCTTTAACTCCAGATTACTTTTGGCTTAGTGAAGAAAGGATTATCAATAAAATGATAACAAAAATTCATTTAAAAATAGCTTCTTTTTGAAAGATTTTCCCAGAGCTATGTTTTCTTCAAATCTGAATCCACAGCAAGTCAACTCTTGTTGGCCATCACTCCTGTGTTATCAAATTAATTATTACACAGAGATGCAATTAGTTTTCTTTATAATGGTCTTGCATGATTTCAAAGGAGGCATTAAAGAAGAAGAAAAAAACACTGACTCCTTCCTCCTTTTTTGATTCATCTTAATTACCCCTTTATAAAACATTATTATATACATCATTATTGGGATCAATCTCAGCCATCCAAGATCAAGTTTGAGGTTTTGAAGCTAAGATTTGAGATCACAACAATGATACTATAGAGATTGTGATTTATGATGTGTTCATCCACAAGTGCCAGAAATGATGATCATCCTGTTGTTACATAGTTAATTAAATCTCTAACAGGGCCCCAAACAGAAGACAGATTCTCCAATATTTATCTATGTCACACTAGTGAACAAGACTAATTTGTTTTGTGTCTCGTATAGACGTGACACTACATGTGTCTTGGCTTATAATAACGTCTTCCTAAGGTTTGACAAATTTAATACACCATTAATTGGAAAATAATCTATGTTTTTGTCTCTTTTTTTCTACGTATTACACCATGAGCTATCTCTACGTCTGTAGGTGAGATTAATATTAGTACTGGACATGGCTTGCCGTATAATAAAATTATTCATTGGTTATCCACAGCTAATCCAATACGAAAAGTCATTTGGTGCAAAACATAAAAAACAGTAATCTCAGTAGTCCGATGATCAGGATCGGATAGCTGTGATAGCATTTTGCACCAAATGATTTTTTTCGTATTGGATCAGCCCCTCTTGCTTATCGATGATACAGACAGTTATCTGCATTGTAGGCCGTATTTGGTTGAATACATTCGACTAAAAGTGATAAACCACTGCATCTTTACTTAATTTTGATATTTTACTGTATTTCAATTACTTCAAGATTCAGGAAGCTGTGATCAGTGTTTTATCATCTCTCAACTGACCAAAGTAGTGCTTAATTGACATTGATTGTATGAAACTGATGCATATTGCTTCATTTGTATAGCTCTGTAAATCAGTGATATTTGCTACCTATTCATACCACTTTACTTAGAAGCTAATCCATGAAAAAGATGCTGGAAACTTAATCTACAACTTCTTTTATGGCTTTTCAGCACAAAATAACCCACTGATGTCCTCTTAAACCATCCACATTATTTGAGCAGTGGTGTCACTTCAAGATTTAACATCAACATGTGATGATGAAAGATCTTTCTTCCTTTCATGCATCATATATTTATCTTTAAACTAATTAGTGGGTTCCATTAGGTGATCCTTTGTTTAAAAGATGTCCCTGTTGAAACTAAATTTGGATTTTCTTCTGTTAAAGAATCACGAAAAAACAAGGTAAAGGTTAGATCTCTCAAAACAAATTTTTCACTTTTGGTGATTCCACAAGATGAATAGATTCTTCTGAAGTAATGGGCATTTCTTATTGTGATTTTCGAAGAAGAGAAATCAGAAACAAACAGATGGATGTGTTTTTCTCAAGTTAGAAGTAATGGCTGCAGCATCAAGGTCAAGCCTGGTCTCGTTTAACTCCCAAATGGATTAAGCTTTTTAGCTTCTTCAGAAAGCTGAGATATCCACTGAAAGGAACCTTCACTTTCTTTTCCATGTAAGCTAGCAGCAGGTTTATTATAAAAAAAAATTAGAATCACAAAGAGTGGAGACATCAACCTTGGAATTACAACCAAACTCATCTTCGTTATAATGGTTGCTTCAATATAGAATAGACATACCATATGAATAAGTGTCAAATTGTCTCAATACCAGTGGCCCGGGTCTTAAGGCAGAAGGTATCTTCTCAAAAAGCTTTCCTCAAAAGGCAGAAAGGGACCCAGAGTGTTTGAGAGATGGCCTGAAAAAAGAGATTGGAGGCACTTGTTACGTATCTTTCAGTTTGGACTTGGACCTCCTTTTGGATAAGCTTTATCTTTTCATTCAAATCCGATTATTGCCAAGGAGCTTCCATGGACGACCAGGCATATTGTTATCCCTTTACCGTACCACATTAAAGAGGCCACTCACCGTCCTCATCTGTGAAGGATAAACTGTCGGAGCCACGGAAGGGAAGATAGGCCGGTCATGTCAAGGATGCCAAGAGTCCCGGTGCCTGAACTCCATAAAGAAGCTCATCTCCAAACCCGCCTACAAATATAGAAAAAAAAAAAAGAAGCAAAAGCCTGCATACTGTCTGGCATCAGCAGAAGTAATAAAAGCTTGGTTTGTAAAGGACAGAAGCTGAGTAGAATGAAAATGGAAATTTGAAGCAAGTGCTTAGGTAGGTATTCAAAGTGGATCACTGTGATTGAAAGTATTACTTGCGAAACATTTGTTTATGATTGTACCACTCAAAAGTGGGACTGTGAGGTGATATCATGGTTAAAAATTTAAAACTGCTTGTCTGGAGGGGGGGTGAAAAGAAGTGTAAGAAATTGTTTGTTTAACCAGCAATTCAAGATGATGGATGGGTATAATTTCTAACAAACACATGTAATTTGGAACTATTCTGTCCAAGAATCTTGTGAGTGGGTGAATATATTTGAGACTCTTCCTTAACAGTGGACGGATTTACCTACTCCAACATGGATTTTCTCCACAAGAACCCACCCCACAACTACCACAAGATTGCAGCAGCTCTAATTAAACAAAGCACTAGGCCATATTTTCATCTCGTATTCGAAGTACCATTCTGTATAATCTAGTTTAAAATGTTTCACATTCATCTAAAAGTAACCTCCGGTGATTGGGGATATACTCAACGAACACATTCACCGCACTGAAAAGAAGAGAGAAACATTCACTGAGAAAGGTGAGAGAAGACATAGAGAATGGATTTTAATGCAGGTTGTATAAGGGATAGCCAGAGATAATAAGCTATAAAAACATGGATGAATGTGGTCACGATCCAACAACCACTTCCCCACAATTCCATGGCTGACCGGGCACCGCCCAGAAACATTTCAATAAGAACCGATAACCCACGTAAATATGATTCTTTTCAAAGTTCAAAGATGCCCGCCCCAAATGAGTTTCATAACAGCATACCTTCTGCAACCAATAACGTGATTCCCAATCATTGAACAAATGAATGGCAGGAGAAGAAGCCTCTCCTCGTTAAACGGTCTTCCATGTTTTCTTATAAAAACAAACGAGGACGCGTGGAAGTTTGTGATTAGAAAGTAGAAGTTGAGAGAAACCAATCGGAAAATTATTCCGTCAAAGAAAAACAACCGTTGCAGAGCTGTTGGGTTGCTTTCTTTTCCACTGATAACAATGGAGCCTTGTAATAAAAGCTGAAAGACTGAATAAAGAGAGAGAGACAGAGAAAGATTCTTACATGGCAGGAGCGTTGATGATTGGATTAGCAGCCCCATTTTCTACACCAAGCTGCTGGTTTCAATTTCTTACTCTGTAGCTTTTCTTGGAAAGTGAGTTTCAGGTCTTTCTGTGTGTATTTTAACAGTGAACAAGAGAATTGACAAACAAGGTCGGCACCCATGTCGAAGGAAGCAACGGAAATGGCGATTAAGACTCAAATATTTAAAAAAAACTTGGAGGACAATCAATCTTGGGGTATGCGTTCAATAACTTCTTTCGATTGAAGCTTTGATATATATTCACAGTAACGTGATACAGACTTTCATTGGTCAACCGAAACATTCAAAAGAACAAATTTAAACTCCCCATACTCTAGGGTTTGTTTGGAACCCATAGAAAAGGGGAGAAAAGTTATTTTCTGTTTTGACATAAAAGAAAATGAGAGAAGTTAATAAATTTTCTTTCACAAAATGATGAAATTTGGAAAGAAAAGAAAGGGAATAAAAACTTGCGAGAAAATTTTTAATAATCAAAATTTTAAAATATTATTAATTTTCTTTTCTTTTTCATTTTTCACGTGTATCCAAACAAGAGAAAATTTTTTTCTCTTCTTCATTTTTCATGAGCATCCAAACGAAAGAAAACAAACCTCTTTTCTTATATTTTCTCTTTCTCTTTCTTTTCCCTTCCTTTTTCTTTTCTCTCCACTTTTTATGTTTCAAACACAGCCCTAAATGTGAATCAACTTGTCGGGTCATATAACTAGGGTTATAACACCAATAGGCAAAAAAAAAAAAAAAATCAAGTAGAATGGTTTGACTGATGACAAATTTGACTAAGTTGAAGCAATAGATCTAAGTTTCTAAGAAGTGCAACAAGACTTAAATGGGTTACAACACCAAAATGCAAAAAAAAAAAAAAAAAAAAAAAAATCAAGTAGAATGGTTTGACTGATGACAAATTTGACTAAGTTGAGGCAATAGATCCAAGTTTAAAAGAAGTGCAAGAAGACTTAAATGGGTTGAAATTCATGCTTAATTAGTAATTTAAAAGGCGAAGTTAATAGTTATTCAATGATTAGGTTAGAGGAAGTGCTTTCATATTTTTATATCTTTATAACTTTAGATTTTGAAGGTTTATAATTCTACTATTTGATAGATAGGTGAATAAATGATATATATGCCCCCATAAGATAACAGTTTTGCAGATACAAGGAACAATCCAAGTGAAGAGATAATTATAATTTGTATCAGTAAATTTATTTACATTTGAACATAAATTGAAATGAACTAGAACTAGTGGAGGTTCAGAAAGAGGTGCATTTCCAAACCCAAAACCCCAGAATATTAAAAAAGGAAAACGAATATCCATGTCTTTGCAAGAACAAAGGCCAAAAAAAAAACACGACAGACAGAGAACTGGGCTACACATTTCTTGCATTTGCATGCACGAAGGCATACAAAGAAGACAAACAACAATAATGGAGGCGCAGCAGCGCTGAGAGCGAAAAATTAACAGAAGAAACGTAAGATCTCCAGAGAGCAAAATGAGCAGAAAAGACTTTTAAATGGAGGGGAGAGTGGTGGATGGGAAAGAACAGACAAAGAGACAACAACCGGGTTTTACTGACATGGGCACGATTAGAATAAGGAGAAGTAAATGAGAGTCGAATCCAGATTCACCTCCCCAAGAACCTCGAAGTATCCTATCTTTTCTTCTCCCCCCCTTCAACATTTTTCTATTCCATCTCCATTCTTTTATTCACGTAACAATAATGTCATACAACAAGGAATCCATCTTCTCGGAATTCTCGTTTTTAAGTCCTCTCCGTCTCTTCTCTTCTTCTTCTCTCTGTCACCACGCGCTCTCGCCTCCGGTTTCAGAAGCGGTTTCACAACCGACACCCACCGCATTAAACAATCCAGAAAAGGTAGAAAGAACGGTGACAGAAGAGAGAGAAAGAGAGGGAGGGACTTAAGGGCCTAGTAGGAGAGCATAACTGCGCGCGCGGCAACGTCAAATTTTCAATCCCTTGCAGTGGTGTTAAAGGAGGTGGGCGGCTTTTCCTTCTCGGAGGAAGGAATCCATGATAAAATAGAGAGAGATTTTTGGCTTTTTTGAATTGATATCCGTGTGATTCAATCATTTTATCTATTCTGGCTTCACTGTATGCTTTGTTCTGTATCTGGTGCTTGAAAAGAGGTGCAGTGTTGGAAGACATGCATGAGCAGTGCAATTACCCGTTTGTGGGCTAGCTTGAGATATTTTCGTTAGAAACTGGTAATAGGTAGAGGTAACTCCAGTTATTATTGCCTCCGGGCATCTCATGATCATCTCTTGAAGGATAGATGGCCTTAAAACCTTCTCTAAACCTCACTTTTCAATTATGGTTTATTTTTATATTTTTGGATGGAAATTTCTACCAACGAGATTAAATTTCACTGGCCTAGATTTCCAACGAGAAGAAGAGGGTAAACTGTCCATTTACCAACAAGAACAGAGGATACCCTTTTGAGTTGTTCAAAGATAATGTCACCTTTTGAGATGAAAACTGGTTGTTAAAGAAAATAAGCATGTCAACTGTCAAAAGGTTCACCAAATAACCCTTTCAAGCACTTTTATCGCTATATACATTTTCAAGTGTGATTTGATGGATCATCCACTTACATCTTCAAATACTTAACCTACCCACCTAAGTAAACGACTCTTTATACCCATCTATGGACAAATGTCCGTATATATCAATTATTGTATGTACAGGGGAGATTCAATTGAGTCTTCTAGTTACATATTATCAATCAGAAACGCATACCATTGCCCGTGAACCTGAACCGAGACTACAGCCATCCTGATCAGTGCCTGCACAGCCCTCACCAACCGGTCTACCATAACAACAGCTCCCACTCGCCTCAAAGCTTTCTCTGCCAATTCCCGTCCATGGACTGAGCTTCCACCAAGCACAACACCTCGTGCTGCTAGGTAGACAGCTTGAGACACTTTTGAGAATACGGTGTCCTCCGCTCGCAGGCTCTTCAGCAATAGGCCTGCCATCATCTCTTTCCTTGACTGGAGCCTTTCCATTCCACTCTTGCCCTCGTCACAACCATCTGAGAAGACCCTGTTATTAATTGCATTAATTATTTCAACAATGCCCACATCAGAGGAACTGTCAAGGAGCTCAAGGAGACTTTGGGTGAGATCAGAGATCATAGTATCCATGTCCAACGGATTTTTCTCACCGAGGAGCAGTTGTCGAAGCACCAGCATGCTGTATAATGCCGAGAAGAGTCAGCTAGTTGAGAGTCATAATGCAAAAAAAAAAAAAAAAAATGACAAAAAGAACAAATAAATCATGTCCAGAAAATTTTAAGTGGGATGGTGGAGACAGTAATATAGACCTTGTGGAGATGACAATAATCGTCTGAAATTGGCTTTGAACAGCTCTCAATCTGAAAGCGTTCAGCTTAAGAGTTTCTGGTAAACTTTCCTCAGTAACACCTTCTACACGACAGGCCAGCTTCAACAAACCAAGCCGCACCAATAAATCAACCTTTTCCCCCCTACATTCTGGATGTTTATCACCTACTCACAAACTTGAAAACTCCGCTTTAGAGATAGTCACCTAAAATTGTTGATTGCAGAAAATGTTTTTTTTTTTTTTAAATGATGCTGAAGTAGCAGAAAATGTTGACATAAAATAAGAGGCAAACTTGAAAGGGGCATGTGACGTACCAGTATCTATGCTCATGGGATGAGAAACTGATGTATGCCAGTTTGATGGCAGTGGAATTGCACCACCAGCTTTAAGGGAGATGACAGAATTAAGACCTCGAGAAGAAGAGGGGAGAGACCCATGACTTGACATGAAATCAGAAAAGAAATCAATATGTTGTTGCCACTCATGTTGCACACTGTTCTTCATGGAACCAAACCACTGCATAGTTTGTGGTATAGAGCCTAGACAATCAGAGGGAAGTCCATAATGATCAGCAAAAGCCTTCCTTAAATATTCAAAACCAGCTGCACCTTTTATAAAAGATTGCAACATTCTTATCCTCGCCTTGCTAATATCACGCTTCAGAATCTGCAGACAAAATCGTTGAAAGGATTTAATGACTTAATGCAAGAAACTTCTTTTTTCCAAATCTAACAATATTTGTACCAGTGCAAGATCAAACCTGAGTTTGTTCTAAAACAAAGCGCACAGCCTTAATTGCTGCCATAACAAAGGAATTATTTGATTTGTCATCAGATGTAACTATTTCTGATAATTCATTTAAAAAGTTCTTATGAACTGTTTCCATTTCAGAAGTTTGTGCGGGAGCGGAAAGCTTCTGTAACGTGACCAAGGCATACTCCAGGAACCTACCAAGATAATCAGTGTCACAGACTCCTGACTTAAGCACCTTCATTGTAATAAAAAAAAGAAGGCATATGTTAGTGTGAGTAGTAATATTTATGAAAAATTGTAAATAATATGCAAGTGAATTCTACAAAAGTACATAATAACTGAAACAGAAGCTTGTGCAGATGATCCTCTATAAACCAAAGTAGTTTGGTTCGTCTATTGATACGAATGTTTCAAATTCCAAATATAGGACTATCCTACAGTTGAATGAAATGGTTAAAACTATTCTTCACGAACAAATGGAACTGCAATACTGAAGGAATTATGCCACCTGAAGAAAGTCTTTTAACACAACTGTGTTCCAAGCTGATAACAGAAAACGGAATGGCAATATCTGCAAGATACCTGAGAGAAAATGTCAAGATCAAGAGTGTCCTGAATATCCTGCTTCCAGCTCTGGGGAGCAATCTCACAGATCTCATCCCTCATCTCCTTCACAAGCTGGACAATCTGCTTGTAGTCAGGTTGTTCCCCCAGTGTCATTAATTCCATAACGCCATCCCAGAAGGCCTTCTCCATTGTCTGCCTAATTTTTGCCTGCAAGAGAAGAAAATAAGATAAATCTCCATTACAGCTGTAAAAATTTCAATCACGACAACATGCCAGGTCCTTGGAAAACCTAGCTTTCCAATTTGTTCATTTAAGGAAGGAATTGATAGATTATGCTTGGTTAGGCCACTCTGACTAGCTCCCTGATATCCTTCACACTACAGAGAAATTGAATTGATGGGACTAACCTTGATATTATTCTGAACTTCATTGCTGTCACTAAAATTATCAGCAAAAGCCTGAGGACCCTCATGGACAATTTCGTTTACAAGCACAATGTTCTCAGTAATTAATCTTTCACTAACAGGAGAACGCAATTGAGTGTCTGCATTCTTTCCAGCTGGGTTGGAACTGACTTTGAGTTGAGAAGAATCGTCTTTAAACAATGCCCTCACCACACGGCTCGACTTACCAATGTCCTCAACTGATTTTTTATCATCCAAGATGGGCTCAACAGATGAAATTGATGTAGAACATGACATATTTGGAGGGATGGTTACTGATGAGGACCTATTTTCTTGGATTACAAAGAATTTAGACCGCATATCCAAAAGAGCAGATTCCATCCTTTCAACACCAGCATTACCACTTAGGTGCAGCACCTTCTCCCTCAGCAGCTTCTGATCTTCAGAAACCTAAAATATTGAGGAGACATTTTTATTTAGTTCAATCAAATTATTATAGTATTAAGCATCAAATAATAAGCATTTTAACACTATTGATACATATATATATATATGCCATTGTAGCCTCACTTCATGCAAATAGAAAAAGATTTTGAGAGCAAACATTAAGTACTGACAATACATGTTTCTTTTTTTCAAACGGACTGACAATACATTACCTGTCTTTTTATGGCCTTTAGATCATGGGCTAGATCAGCACTCTCCCCTTCAGGTGTTATTTTGCACTTTTGCATCATAGAAAGCTCAAGTTGGCAAGAGGCTCTCACCAAATCCTCTTCAAGTGACCTAGCATCCTTAGCTTTCCAAACAGCAAAACAGTACAGGTAAGAACACCATGTTGAATCAAAAACTGCCAGTTGGGATCTAAATCTTCTTAGACTTGGCAATGGGGATGACTTCTGAATCTTATTACTTTCAAACATCACACTACCAGACAATTCTCTAGATGAGCCCATGCTGCTCTTACTTGAAGAACTCTCCAAAATAACCATTATCAACAACTCAAATTGTCGAATAAAGTTAAGAGCAGCCTCTGCAAGTGCAAGCTCACGTACTCCTTGCCCACTAAAAACTGCATCAGGGTGCCCCAGGATCATATATGCACATAGCACCAATCTTGCTGGATATCTACATAATTTATTTGCTTGAGAACTTTTGGAGTCATTACTAGGCCCTTTCCTAGCCATTCTATTCCGTTTTGGAGGAGAAGCAAGACGTTTGAGTAGATGATCGATGTTTTCAGCATTCTCTGGATTGGTTTGTGAGACCTTGAGACGGTTTTCAAGGCGTTCCAAGAAAGCCTTGACTATCTGAATGGTAGAAAATGATTCAATACAGGCAGCAAGCTGCTCAAATGGAATCAACTTAACAGATTTTTCATTTATTTCTAATGCCTCATGTGCTTTAGCTAATGCCAAGGTAGTCTTCCTTGATTGCAAGAACTGCTTCCAGCACCTGAAAACCAACGTGATCCTTAATAAACATCCATCTAGGGTTAAAGGGGAAGCCATAACTAAGGTCAGCTGTGCAGTCTCCCCTACTTGCCCTTTGAGATAACCCGAATGTACCAAAAATAACCAAGGAAACCAAAAAACCTGAGCGTAATCCTATGCAACATACCTAGCTAACTTTCTAGAAAGAAAATCTCCATGTCTGTACATCTTATTCCATTTACTATGAGAAGAGCAACAAGGACTCCTCCTCTGCCTCAAATACTCTGCCCTTTGCCGCTTAGCCTGTTCATTATGAAAATCTCTAATCACTAAATAATGACAAGTACGCTGAAAAGACGTAACATAATGCAAAGCTTGCTAAAGACTTACCCTTTGAAGCCGATCTTCCAATTGGTCTTTCATCCATCTTCTCTGAATCTCCCTTTGATGATAAACTGAATTAGCCACCCTTCGTGCCTGCAATACTCTTGAACGAGCGCGTGTCTTCTCAGCTTCTAGTAATCCTAACCGCTTCTTCTCAGCAGAGGCCCGCTTCTGACAAATTGAAGCATAGATATGTTCTTTGTACTTTTTCTCTCGAATCATCCTTTGTGACAGTGAATTCGCTGTTCTTTCTTGAGCTAAAGCCTTCCTCTGTCGATGAGCTTTAAGAAGAAGCACGCGGTTCAGCTCAGCCTGTTGCACACGTGATTGTACCTTGGTACCTAGCTCCTCTCTTTCCTTCTCAAATTGCATTTCTACTCCTGTCTTTGCAGCCTTCCGCAGCTCATCCAGCCGAGCCAGCCTCATCTGAGCTTCCATCAAAATATTCAACCTGTTGAAGAAAGAAAGCCCGCAGTATTTAAATAAGTATGGACATAAAAAGAGAAACAATGAAATGCAGAAAATTAACATCAAGGAAAAATTGGTAACAAGAACAGACTTATGCTAATTTTCAACCGGCATGCCGAGGCAGCCTTACAAAGTACTGGTGTCAAAGATTGAGATCAACTGTCCTTGATGATTAGGTGTGTGTGGGTTTTGGGGCATGGTAGGGGGTGTATGTGTAAGTGTGTGTAGAGAGAGAGAGAGAGAGAGAGAGAGAGAAAGAAATCATCTTCAAGTATATATCAAAATGAATGCCAAAATTCTTTTGAAAATGCCGTTTTCTTTTGGAAAAGTGATATGTTTTCTTTGCATATATTCAAACATAGTTCTTGGAACAGAAAACAACTGAAGTGAAAAGGACAAAAATGACTTCACACTTCAGACACAGGAAAAAACCCATTAAAACACCATACTGAATACTTTCTGATAACATGCATTTTTATTCCTGGAGAACTCCATCATTTTAATTGGCAAAATCATAAAATCAACAATATTTAGAAGAACATAAAACAAGCAAAAAAACTAAATGAGAAAGATAAAAAGAATAAAAAGACAACAAAGAAGAAACTTGAAACACCTTTTTTGTTGAGCTGCATGTAGTTTTGCTTCAAGGCGTTGACCAAGATCTTCATCTTGAGGGGGCCATGAAGGGCTCCTGGGCTTTGGACGGGCCTTGCTCGACAACCACTCATGAAATTGCTGCATGCATTTCATGGTTTCTGTCAGTTCCATTAGTTTGAAGTTTCACCATTTAAAACTGCTATTAGTGATGACTCCAGAATAATAGCAGTGACAAAAAATATATGCCTTTCAAATATGGCCAGAACCTCTACTTGTGATGCAAAATGAAGGAATCATTGATACACAGATTCAGAGATACCAAACTAGAAATAAATATTAACAACAATAATTAAGGTCTAAAAAAGAATTTCCTACCAAAAGTCATAGTCAGAGTATAAAGCAATACTGTCGGGACAACAAAGGAGGAAATCATTTTTCATTGCTTCGAATTCTTCATTTCCTCAAAACTTCTACTAGCTAATTCACAACCTCTCTCCCATCCTCATGGCAGATCCAGAAGAATCTTTTGGAAGGTGGGGATCAATCTTGAAGGAAGAGGACGATCATCAAGTGTGCAGCAGGATTATGTTCAAAAGATGATTGAAAGTCCAGACCCACTACAAGATGAGCCTAATGACCCAACAGATGAGGCACAAGTGATACACTACCAATTACCATAGATCACATGAAAGATTAAGATGTAAATGAACTGTGTTAAGATTTTCAAACCAAAACTTTCCAAGATCAGACCAGTGAATAATATAAACTGGACAGCATAGATGAGGTTCCATCAAATAAAACAAAGGTTTGGTTCAATAGATCGGGTTGGATCTATAATATGAGGATCCGGTCGACGCCATAGTAAATTTTTTGGGACCAGTTCGGTGGCTACAGTTGGCTCCCTCCAACAAACCTTCCAACATAATTCATAAAAGGACAAAAGATTCTATTGGTGGGTCCATCTCGTGCCGGATAAAGCGCATATCGGTCGAACAAATCGAACAAGGAATTCCCGGGCCACGAGCCCACCCATCCGACTCATCAACAAAAAAGCAATTGAAGGGCTAAGCTTGCGCTTTTTGACGCGTGGAACCACTTCGACGACCCGACGCGCGAGGAGAAAAAAGGAGGAGGAAGAGGAATTTAATTTCCTGTTTTTCATTTTCTTCGAAGAAAAAAGGTCTTTGGTTCGTGCTTTTACTCCACGAGAGAGAAGGGGAAAAAGAATATTAACAAATAAAATAAATTCCATAAACAATGAAAATACTACTCTCTCGTCCAGCACAAGAAGAACATTCTTCGCCTGATAACTACATGGAAAGAGAACATAATCATCCGAGGACCCCCAATTCGTAAAAAGTACATGCGGAACATAAGAATTTTTACCTAAAAATGTCGGAAAATACTCTAGAAGAAGAGACGAAGCACCTAAAGGAATTCGAAAGCTAAAGAAGTTGAAGGACGAGTTCGATTTCGGAAAGACAAAAAGATAAAATCTTTGCGGCAGCGTCAGATTAATACAAAAAATAAACCAAACCACCGACCAAAATGCAATAGGATAAAACGATCGACAACTAGAACTCGATCATCCACTGCTAAATCCAGTTACCTGTCTCCGAAGATCGGCTTCTTTCAGCTTGGTTTCGATATCTTCAGCGCTCAAAGGGGTTTTTGTCTCCAAAAGTCGTTCCTTTATTCGCTTCGGCACCTTCCCCGACGAAGAAGAACCTATCCCCGGAAATTCCAACGCAATCCCAGCGACCCTGCCGCACTCTGGTAACTCCATTCCCGAAGCCATGGAACATCCGCCGAGACAGAATCCGTTATTACGTTTCAGAGACGAGAGAAACGAATAAAAGCCAATAAAGAAGGCAGCGTCGTAGAGAGCCGACGGCTATTTAGTTCAGAAGCCGCAAATAAAGAATGACTAAAATACACATATTTTTCAACAAATACTCCACCTCTCGGATCAAACTTGAACAATTTTCGTCATTTGTGTAGGCTTTTATCGTCCATCAGACGTAAAAAAAATGAGTAGTCGAGGCGTCTGACTTCTGAAGCCGTATTCGAAGAGTTTTCGGTGGCGAGCGCTCAATGAGATCGCCGTTCCCAGCACAATTATGACGAAATTACTCTTATTCAGTTTCATAATGATACTATCAAACCGGAGACTGTCAGACTGATCATCTGATCCATCGGTGGCCATGATGATCGAGAACTGTTTTTACCAGAACTCGAGGGCATTTAAGTCATATAGAAAAGAAACAGAAAAGAGTTAATTAAACGAAAAGAGAGGGAATTTACCGTATTTTCCACCCGTTGAGTTGCGACTGCACCCGGCTCGCCGAGTGGAACGGAGGAAGCGTCTCTTCGCCATCACCGTTATCCGATGACGCAACATGAAACGCCTGTTACTGTCTAAAACGTGTCTTTTGCGAGTGGCGTCTCTTCCTATATGGGCCGATGCATAGTGTTATGTCCTAATCATGGAATAGTAGCCTCATTTTCTCTCCACAGTAGTTATATTAATTGGATTGGTTGAGAACCTCCTTCGCTATTACAGGAAGCGGATGGGTAAACATGTTGAATTATTTTATAATCAAAGAATAAATTTCTAAAATAGCCGTCTTAGCTCAGCTGGTAGAGCGCATGGCTTTTAACCATAATTTTTTTGGTTCTGGGTTGGTTGAACATGACTTATACTCTTTGAACAATTTCATCCCTATATATTTGCTCTTTCTAGAGTCTATTTCAACAGAATCAATCTTAGTAATCTCTCTAGTAATAGCTTATCTTCTGAAAGGAAATCGACGACTCTAACTGCGGAGTCAATATCTGATCAAATATGCAGGCGCATAAGTGACTGTGATCAACAGCAAGTGTTTATTTGAATCTCAATTTTTTAATTTTAAAACAATCCCAGATTTCAATGCTTAAAAAAATCAGCTTGTTCAGAGCAAACGACAGGTAAGGAAGTAGTCAACTAATTGTGAATTCAGAGAGCACGAATTGGAGCAGGATGTAACCTTCCTAACAAGATTATACGAAAATCAAAGGAAAACAGAGGTAAGGAGGCATCAACTCCCTAGCCATATTTAAAAATATAATAAATTTGAAAGGTATTGAGGATGCTTTAGTGATGCTTCAACGAGGCTGACGTCGATGGGAACGGAACTCTGATCTTCCGTGAATTTGTTGCAGTATTTACTCATTCAAGAAAGTTTCAAGTACGATCAGAGACTCGCCTTGTCTTTACTCGTTCAAGAAAGATTCAGGTACGATCAGAGACTCGCCTCGTCTTTATCGACATCTCGAAACCATCAGTAATACCCAATTCATCTGCCAGAGATTCTTTAAGCTCCTGGATGTGTCATCGCTGCCCATCTTTCTCAAATGAATAGATACTACAATAAATTCACGATTGTGAAGAGGTCACATTCCCATGGACATCAACCTAGTCAAAATCACCATGCAAGCCTACTCAATAGACTTGAATCCAAGAAAAAAATAAGACTTCCTTGGAGGAAACATTGTGCACTCGGCTGCCTCTCATTCATCTTAACCTTAAAAGTCTAACCCTTACCATTGCACTTTCATTTTACCAACACTAACACGAAACACAAATACATTTGCTTAAAGTAGATGATACTGAAATGACCAATTCATGTTCTCATTCGGATGGATGAAGCTAATGTAGTGGATCAAAAGAACCCAAAAAATTCTTGCAATCAAAGCGACTGATCAAGAGTTATTTTGTAGTCCCCTCTTCTTTCTTGTGCTCCAATTTTGCTTGGCAGAGACCAACCAAAGGATACAAAAAAAAAAAAAAGGGAAATGCAACATGAAACTAGAAACATCAGCAGGCGCAACATTCATTTATGCTTCAACCAAATTAATTACATACTTAGACATGCAATGGTTCAGAAGGCATGTTAGAAACTTGAAAAAATATAATGCAGTGGCATCCAATAGACCAAGATGAGCACATGACGCTCCGCGACGATTTCATCTATGTAAGCAACAACTGACTTAGGTCTCATAGCCAGAGAAGTAGCAGCAAACTATATCATAAATTGGATTAATATCACAATCATTCTTAAAGTTTCATAATCTGCACAGGCAGGTGGCCATTCTTCTCTTCCTCATCCTCTAAAAATTGAGAAGCAGCACGTGCTGCCACATGATTACATTGAAGCTATTTTCAGCATAGATGAGTAAAAAAATACAAAATTAGAAACATTTTTCACATACAGGCTCATATTAGCTGAAAAACAGCAAACCATCAATATGAGGCATCCAAGTGGATGGATAAACTACAAACCAAAAACAATAAAACACTGATGTTTTCACTAATTGTTAGACTCTAGAATCCAATGCTAACAATATTTTCTTCCTGGGACCCTGCAAAACACCCAAACAACCAGAATTTTCTGTAAGTATTTATCATAAGCACATTGCATAAATTATCAAATGCCATTTTATCCAATGGAACAAAAGCCATGATAAAAACCGTTTATTTCTTTTTAAAATAATATTGTACAACCAGTAGAGAATTTCTAGACTCTAGAATCCAATGCAAACAATATTTTCTTCCTGGGATCCTGCGAAACATCCAGTCAACCAGAATTTTCTGTAAGCATTTATGATGAGCACATTGCATAAATTATCAAATGCCATTTTCTCCAACGAAATAAAAGCCATGATAAAAAACGTTTTTTTAAATAATATTTTACAACCAGTAGAGATATTTTTATATTCCACACTAAGAAGAGAACATATATTCTTCTCAAAAAAAAAAAAAAAAAGAACATATATTCAAAAAACAGACCCTTTTTCCCAACAGTACTAGCTTAACCCAGGCTAGAAGTAGACATATGGTAATTGCATTGCCACTGGAGCAAAACATGCAATCTTAAAGCATTATTGGGAAAAAAGAGAGAAAACCAAAAAACAAAAACAAGTTCAGTTGCAGGAGAACTATCAATACAATTTCCTGTGTCAAAACAAAATTGACTAGGACCAAAATAAAGCATTATTGGGTCAAACTGTTCTGTGGTGTCGGACAAAAAATAATTTATTTTAAATCGCTATGAGACTATATGTCCTTCAATATTCTAAAAATCAACCAGGCCACTACTTTTGCAGCACAAAATAATCCTAAAAATGCATATAAATGGAGCAACCAAATAAAACAGGTACAAGAGAACGCCAGAATTTATGACCTTCCTGAGCATAGATAACTATGAGCATTTGGCATGGAAAAGTCACATGCAGATCAAGGCAGTAGCTCAGGACATTGGACTAAAGCCAACTACTAGCGTGTGAATTATCAACAAGAAACTATCCCAGAAGGAATGTTTACAATATTTAGCAGACTTCAAAGCAAAACAGCACACCTTCTGATGATGACCAAAGCAAAAATGTGATTAATACAGGGCCTTCATATTCTTTTGTTGATAATGATTGATTTTATATAAAAAAAGAAAAACTATAGATTCAAAGAACAACAAGATGATCCAGATCAACACCGTCTTTAGCTACAATGCCCACAATAAACAAGGCTCATAGATATGCTAAAAACATACCGTAAGGGATGACTCAAGCCTCTAATTTTCTGATCTCCAAATTCCTGTTTGTTTTTTCTCTTTTTATTTTTTCTTGAAAGGTCATGTTTGTTTGTCTTTTTCTGTACCGTATGTATCCATAAACATTGTCTGATTCAAGAAAAGATCTTGTAAGACATACCATAGGAATTCCTAGAGCCTTAAGATCCTCATCATTCATGTGCAGAAGAGCAGTCATATCAATCTGTTTAAAACAGAAATTGCACCAAGTGAGAGTAATAACACAGCCAGTCAAATGCAAGTTCTGTTGGTAAGAATAAGCATCTTTAAACTATGTACCTCCTCTGCTTGAAATGTAATCAGATACTTCTCAAGCCCAAGAGCTTGCAGCAAGCCCTCAACAGTATTTTTATCAGCCTGCAGAAATTCACACCTTATTTAGAAAAATAACCAATCTACACCCCCTTACATCATCATTCAGCACATAAATTACGACTCCAGAGACAGAGAGAGAGAGAGAGAGAGAGAGAGGAATGAACTCCAGAAATTTTCAAATCAAGACATCAATGGTTTGGTCTTCATAAAGAAAGGCTGTTTGGGATTGGTTCAGACAAGTTTGACGATGACCCCACTTGCACCAGTTGGAAAGGTCTTGCCAGTGTTAGGTAAGGGTCAAGTAAGACATTAATAGCAGTTGAAACTGACACTCATAAAGCAAAACTCGACAAAACCAACTAAAGATGAAACTTGCAAAAAATAGAGTCAGCACAAAGTTCTAATGATAGTGATGATTCATGAATATATTTAATTGCACCAACTGTTCCACTTCCCCATCTCAAAAAATATGAGGAAGGATTGACAGAAGCTTACTAAACTTTATTAAATGACCCAACAAACACATGTTATATCTACTGGAGGATCAGTTTAAACCAGCAAAAATAAGCTATTGAAACTTGTAGAATGACATAGCAGGGGCAGAAATTTAACAAAAATTGCATTAAGGAGGCCAACCTTTTGTTGAGTTTTCTTTCTAGAAGAAGCTGGAACAGTAACCTGTTTCACTTCAGCATCAACGGGTGTGCTCTTTTTGGCAGGTCTAACAATCTCTGACACTGGCTTGGCCTTGGGTGGATCAACCTTAGCTGGTTGTGAATGCATTGTGCCTGATAATTTATCACGTAGATCATGCATTCCACCAAGAGAAGCACTTCCCCGTTGATATGTTTGCTGTGCCCCCTTTCTTAGGAGCTTTAATCGGAGATCTTTGGAACCCATTTTAGGATCTTGATATACCCCAGCAACAATGTCAACAATATAACAAAAAACATGAAATAAACACACAAAAATTAAAATGCCTGATAAGTAGCAAAACTTTATGTACTTGAAACTTGTGATTTTCCATCATCTTCAAAAAGATCATGTTCCCATTTGTCATCTGTTTGCCTTTGCCTGCATATCAGATAGATTTTTATGATCAATATAAAAAATGAAAGAAAATTCCAACGAACTCCAGGGCAAAGAAGACAAAGTTTAGGTGAAATAGTGTTTCTGCAGTATTGGGTTGTGTGCCTAAACTTATCTCCATTCCTTTAATAACAAATTCAGCGGTCTTGCTGGTGGGGACAACAGTGTCCCACCAGTCACACGAGCCTACACTCGGAGGCATCGAGCCCCACCAGGACCCAACACCCCCATATTTTTGTAATTTATTTAGTTTATTTTATGTTTCTTTTTATTTCTCCTGATTTTACGAGATTAATCAATTAGTGATTTATCTTTTTTTTTTTAATTTCAGTTTTGTTTCTTTATCAAGGGATTGTAATCGGATTAGTGGGACAGATTATTGATGAATTTATTTTTTTTGAAGAGGGGCGTGGCGTGTTCAAACTCGCGACCTGACGCACCTAATGTAAGAAGAATACCACTAGACCAAACGGCCATCGGTACAGATTATTGATGAATTGAAATTATCTTTCTCTTCTTCCTCTATACTCTTCTCTTTCTTCTTCTCAATTCCTTTTCTCTTTCTCAGATTCCCTTCTTTTCTTCCCCAATTTCACTGTCAGAATCGTTAAAATCGCCGTTCCACGTTACTTGCAGGTGTTTTAAGAAAACAACTCATCAAGTCTACTCTAGAGTCAGCCTCCAAGAGGCAAGCAATAAGTATACTGGTGCTGTTACCTGCAGAAATTGGTACTTCCAGGCTCCCCCCCACCCCCCCCCCCCCCCCCACCATGCAAAAAAAAAAACAAAGAAAAAGGTTGTCCCTGGGAAGTCCTCCCCATCATTGTGGCCTTACCAAGTAAAACTTTGATGTAAGTTTAGAAAACCCTGTGGCTCCTGGTTTGGGGGTCTTCCATAGACATGATGAATCCATCATCCTGTCGTTCTCAGATTTTTTAAGGAAACTGACTCTACCACTGCAGTTTTGAAAGCTTTGCTCTGGGGTTTAAGTATTCTTAAAACTAATTTTGGAGTACCTTTAGAAATTTTGGTGACTCCAAGATCACTATTGGGTGGTGCAATAATGAGATCTGTCATGGCATATTTTTTTCTTTAAATGATCTTCCATGGCATTATTGGCATAGGTGAAATGAAAAATCATGATGTTACTGATAGCATTTATTTATGGGTCTCATGTTTGTCAGTTAGCCAGTGCTGATGCTGATAATCTTACTAAAAAGGGGTCAATCTTCAATCTCTCATTACAATGAGATCTCCCTCTTAACTTTTTTATTTCCAGCTTCGAGACTCAGTGTTGCCATGTTACTCAGCAAAATCATTGCATTTCAAACAAGTCTCAAAGTTCTCCTATATATTTCTTGAACAAATAACAAGCTGTAAGAATTTTTATTTTTTTTAAACACTGTAACGATAAATATTTTAGAAGGAATTCTGCTAAAAGAGAGCAATGAATTACTCACGTTTTACAAGTTTCACTCTGATTACTCCTTTGTGTCATTTTTAAAGTGCCAATTGCATCAGAACTCCTTTGGAACCATAAAGCTGAACTTTGATGGGTGTGCCTTCAAAAATCTAGTTCGGCTGGGTTTGGTGGAGTATTCAGAAATCATGAGGGCATCACTTCAGCCTCCTATTTGGGTCATCTTGGCATTGCCTTATCATATTGAAAGATTGCATGAGTCGGCAACTTTGGATTAAAGAGGGTTCTAAAGTGGTGATTGGATGGTGTCTACGACTTCTGACCCTCCCTGGCGGTACAAGAAAACCTTCCATGAGATTATTGACCTGTCCACTTTGTTTGATTATACCTGGCATCATGTTCCAAAATCAGCCAATTCTTTGTGTATCTTCTTTACTAAGAAAGGAGGTTCCCTACAATCCCTTGTTGGAAAGGGAGTTTTTCACCTTTAATAAAATTCGCCTTTTGAGCGTCAATTTGCATTTTTAGTAAACTATACGTCTTCTACAAGGGGAAAGAATCCAAATCTAACTTGACAATAGAATGAACCAATCCATAACTTTTTGATATATCTCTACACCAAAAAAGTTACTCAACCAGCCAATCTAGAAACCTTGAAAAGCAGAATTTAGTGAAGTGTTATTACTTTTAAAAGCTATCTTTGACACTATAAACCGTAAGCATCTACCTAAAAAAAAAGGTCAAAAACAAATTAACTTAAACATTGTTTTGATTCCAAATTGGTTTGTCCGAGAAGACCAAAAAGCATTTAATACAATCAAGCTTATTCCTGCTTCTGTTCAGGCCATATAAAAACATATTTAAGGGGATATTGATTGGTATGGCCATATTTCCTCAAGAAAACGTGTTGCATTCAAGGAATATTCTGCAGAAGCATAAAAAAGAAATAAAAGGACGGGAGTTTCCAAATCTTGTTTCAGTCGTGAATGTCATGTCTAATAATCCTGGATTATATTTTCTGATCAAAAGATGCAAGAAATTTTACGAATATATTCCATCAAATGTATTCATATTCTAATGATTTTTTTTTCATTTCATCGGACTAGACAAAATCCAAAAGACCCCAACTAACTTATAAATCCACTGAGGACAAATAGGATGTGAAAAATAACTCAATGGAATAGTCGAAATCACAAGCATCCCTCAAATTGCAGATAAACCGACCGCATCAGTCCTAACAAGAAAGGTAGGCCATCCATATGATACTATTATACTGTCCTCAAGATTCAAGTTTCTTGCCACACCCCAATGTTCTTAACAGTCAACTGAAAATCCGATGAATGTTTGAAAAACAATTGAAGATCGTAGCATAGAGGAAATAGAAACCCTACCTCTTTTCTTGTACCTGACGAGGACGGCCGCTATCATCTTCCAAATTACCATTAAGACGCTCTCTCAGAGACCTTTTGGTCCCTGACGCAACCCGATCGGCGTACATAACTACGAATGAACCCTAGACCAAGATTGCGGCTGCAATGACCCTAGGGAAGGTACGGCGTAAAAGCAGAGGGGGGAAAAGCACTCTTTCCGGACCCGAATCCGACGTCAAAACAAAATTTCGAGCAGAACGAAGAAGAGTTAGTTTTGGTCCTTTTGGTAGTTTTAGATCGAAATGGGAAGGAATGAAAGAGGGGAAGGGTTAACCCTGTGCATGTGACAGAAAACGCTTCTTGCGTGAGTAATATGGCGGCACTTTCACGGACTCTTTAACTTCGTTGGACAGGATTTTGATTTCCTTTCCTCAAAAATAATTTCTTGATACCCTAAACTTAGATACTAAATGTTAATAAATATGAAAAATATCTCTAAAATTCTTATATTTACAAATTTTAATTTAATAAAATTCCCACTGGTGCATTCTTAAAGTGAGGGAGAATTAGTGCATATTGAAAGTGAATTACCTAGTAAAAGTGAAAGTGAATTCCATATTGTTAGGTCAGTTTTGTCTGAGTTAAATAACCCAAAATAAGTTAATTAAGATAAAAATAAGTGAGATGAGAAGGTGATTAACATCATGAGTTCAAGGTTCACTAACCCAATCAAATTATCACCTAGCCTATGTGCTACAAAAAATATAAATGTATTATAATGTTAAGCACCTAGCCAATACTACCGAAAAGACCGGCTTGTTAAAAGCGGAGGGCACAGGTACTTAAGCCCAGGACCATAACATAGAATTGCATATCAACTAATGTTATAATTATCGTAACGTCTAACTTCAAACTGTTGGTGAACCCGCTAATTGCTATATGATGTATTGCTTTCAAGATCCATTTATAACAAGATAAACGTTTGAATTATAATTATAAGGCTTGCAACTTATAACCCTTAATTTTTTACTCAATTATCTAATTTTGATGACAACAAAACTTAAATTAGTGACATGATATTGTAAATTAAGTATTTTAGAATGAAAAAAAATATACAGTGCCTTCAATATTCACACACACAAGGCCTATAAAGAAAAACATGTTAAATCAATAATAAAAAAGACCTCAATATTAAGAAAGAATAAGTCATCTTAAGAAACACCTTCAAACAAGGAACTACACAAGACCGATCTGAACCAAACAAGTTTTCCCTCTTCATCTTTCACGATTCAATCACAAACATAAGGGATCCTTGTTTATGTTTGCTGGGAGGGCATGACCCTCCCTCACCTAAAAATAAAAAGGGATAGGCAATTCAAGGTTAAACCCAATTGCAACACTTGTAATTCGACCCAATCACCTCACTAGGTTGATAATTAAATATTTGTTTATATATATTTATAGGGCCGATCCAATAGAAAAAACTATTTGGTGCAAAACATGTGAAATAACTATTTAAGTCATTTAATCATGATCAACGATTATTTCAGCCATTCGATCAAACGACTATCTTGGCCATCTGATCAACGGTTATCTCAGCCATCCGATCATAATTAGACGGTTTAGAAAGCCATTTCACATTTTCACACCAAATATATATTTTTTTGGATCAATCTATTTATCTCTTGGCATTTGAGTGGTACAAGTTAAAATATACCATTAATAATAGAAAAAGCATTAACGTTCTATGCTCGGTTCTCATACAAAAAGAAATGGTAGTTGCCTAGTTGGCAATGGTCGTTTAGCATTTAGATTATGTAGGTTTCCCAAACAGGACTGATTGTCCGAGTTCAAAGCAGGACTCTGGCCTACTAGTAGGGGAATCACCCAAAATTCACCCCGACGCAACTCGGCCTCCTCTTGCAAGGTGAGTTGAAAACTATCATGAATAGCTTAAATGACTATAATGCCCTTGAACGGGTCACCCGAAATAGAAGGCACAATCGGCATTCTTTCCCTCCGCGGACAACGAGTCTGGAAATGACATTGCTGGCGGTCCTGTCTCTCGAGAAGCCCTCCCGCTTCCTGCTGCTAAAGTGACTCTCTCCATTTCATGACAGGATTCTCACCGATTCCATAACCTATCGGAAGAAGATGATGAAGAAGAGTGTGCCGGAGTGGCTCAACAGCTCTATCTGGTCCAGCCCCGCTCAAGACGAGCGGCTGCTCCGTTACGCCAAAAACCCCTCTGAGGATTCCCCGAAACCCGAAATTCCCACTCGGGATCCGGTTCAAGAACCTCCGGCTGTAGCCACGGTGGAAGAGCCTCCGGCGAGGGAGGAAGATCGCGAGTATGTGGTTGAATCGAACTCTGCGAGTGTGTCGGCGGAAGATATTTCCAGACAAGCTCAGTTATTGGCCGAGGTTAGTTGTATGGTTTCCTTGCGGGTTCTGCTTGCATTCAAGTTACGTTGCTTTGTTTTGTTATTGATTTTGTTGTTTCTTTTTTTTGGGTTAGTTGTCGAAAAAGGTTGTGAATGTTAAGGAACTGAGGAGATTGGCGTGTCAGGGAATACCGGATGGTGCTGGGATACGGCCTACTGTTTGGAAGGTATTTTTTTTAATATGATTAAGATTTGTTGAAGTGAACTCGATTTGAGTCCATAAAGTTTTCTGGAATTTTAACTGGATTCTCATCTATGTTCACGTATTTATTTTTTTCCACTCTTGTCTTTGAATAGATAGTTTGGTTTATGTTTCTTATACAATATCTTCCAGTGGTTTCATGTGCTGAACTTCCCTTGTAACTTGTGTTTTACCAAATGACGGAAAGGAAATGTCCATCTATCTCTCTTTTCACCACCCCCACCTGCCCTTTTGCTCTTTTTCTTTTCCTTGTTAACCGAGTTTGCCAGCTGATTTAGTGGTTGGTAGAGGAGTGCAGGATCAACTCCTGTGTTTAGAACCTGCTTTACTTCCCGATTTATATGATGGTTTCATTAGGGGGTGGGGGGTGGGGGGTGGGGGTTGGTTAGTGCACTTACCTAGTGTAAGTGAAAGTGACAGTGAATTACCCAGGCCACTTGGTGGATTCGAAGCAAGTCAGCTCTATGTATATAGCTATGGCTTCTACTCGATGGCAGGATTTCTAACACCCCACCTACCGTTGTCACCAATTTTTGGCTTTATGAACCCATGTTTATTAACCTCCTTAAGTGCTAAGAGTGACTGCTATACTGTGTATGTGGTCTTTCTGCCTGCAACAAGCACTTTATGTCTGAGATCCTTAAAATCGGCATCTTATGGATGCAGTGAAACATGATGTTGCATCTTCATTCCCTTGGGCAAAGAATTTAGAAAACTTGCAGGAGTAAGATTTAAGTGGTATAGCTGTTTGTTATTGCTTATAATTATTTTATTATATTGTTATTTGAACATAGCCTAATTTGTTTCTTTTTATGGCAGCTTCTCTTAGGGTATCTTCCAGCCAATCGAGAACTCTGGGCATCTGAGTTGGCAAAAAAACGATCTCAATATTCCCTTTTTAAGGAGGAGTTGCTGGTGAATCCGGTAAGTACTTGATGAATAAAATGCATGTTAAATTTAATCTTTTCATGATGAGTAGGGTCTTTCTCATCCTATCTCTCTAAATCGACTTCTAAGTAATGTGAGATATTTTGACTTCTTTCTCTGCCTGATTACTGATGAAGTGATACATGAGCCTGGCGAACTAGTAGGATGAAATCCTAAATTACTTATGGACAGCACAAATAAGCGTTTTTTTCACCAAATTTATTTGGAAAGATGCAAGCTGAGTATTGTTCTTGGTGGGCATCACTCAGCTAATCAAGAGAGCTTTTGGATCTTGTGTGTTTCTTGTTATTGGAGTTTGTGCAGCATGACAACTGCATTTGGTCAGCTACATGGCAGAGTTCCAGATTTTATTTCGTCATTTGCTCTTTTAACTGATGATGACAAATGGAGTTGGTTTGGTTCTTCGTTTTTTTTTTTTTTTGAATAGCTGATTTGGTTCCGTTCATATATAGAAATTTTAATTTTTTAATCTCCTCTTCTGCTTTCTTTGAAATTTTCTTTATTTCATGTATTTTGCTTCTTGAATGTTTGTACCATAACTTTCATTTGGTTTTTTGTGTGGTCTTGTGATTGAAATTCATAGAAGAAACATAGTGGTTCGGCTTGTTGTGAGGGCAGAACTTTGGGCCATGTTAATAGCTGTAAGAAAAGAATGGTTAATTGAGCAAATTTAGAAACATGGAGCAGTTTTTTGGTCCAAGGTTGGTTCCTTAGATTGATTCAGATAAAGCATAATCTGGGAAGTGCATAGAGAGACATAAACTTCTTTACTGCTTCACATTGCAAACAATAATTCTGCTGGAACAGGCGCTTTTATTTTGTGTCTTTGTGAAGGTAAAGGTACATCATTAGCTTTTTATTATGGTCTCATAGAATTTTATTGATTTGACCTGTACAGAGGTTTAGTTCGTTGGTAGCTCTGGTGTGAAAACCCATATAGTGGCAACATATTTTTTAGAGTTTTTGACCTCAAAATCCTTGAGGTTGGCTATTCCTTAACATAAGAGAAAACAGTGCAACTGACAAAATCACCCTTGTATGTAGACTTACTAGGAGTGGTATATAAGTGATATACAAGGTGTTCAAAAAGATCCAAAATTGTATATTAATATGGACGTCAGTGGGCATATGGTTGTTTCTAATGCTCTCCAGTAGGGTAATGAGTAGTTACGTTAGAAGTGAATCTGAAGTAGTAGATGATAATTTGCTTTGTTCTGCAAATAACTTGCTAAATCCTTTTCTAGTGAAGGGGCTGAGAAGCAACAACTTGTTGCGGGCTGGTCAGAATCATCAATTGCCTATCTTGTATTTTTGGTGACCTTATTATGCTGTTTCCCCCAATTCCTTGCTTCAGTAAATATTCTCATTTCTAAAAAAAAAAAGAGCTGATAATCTGGCCAAAATACAACTGATGTTCATGTTATAGCTCAGGGAGAGAGCTATCACATGAACATCATGTTAGCCATTGTAATTTTCTTTTCAATTTTTCTGTAAATAGTTATTGTTGGCCTCCATGCTAGAGGAATTTTGTCTTGTCTTTTTTTTTTCTCTATTTCTATCGATCTTCTATCTTCTTTGCCCTGTTAAATAATGTTCTTAATTGGCTTTACAACAAAGTAGGAGACAAGCTCCTTAACAGCAATTAGAGGTCTATGTTTCAAAAGATGCAATGTTTTTATTTGATTTTTCTAGTTTGTCTACTCTTTGGCTTCTGAATTTGTCTGGCGGTTAGTCAGTCAGAGATTACAAGGAGGCTGGACAAGTCTGATGCCATTGCTATCAATGAAGTGAAGTGCAAAAGAAGTGGGGTGCTGCCAAGATCAGAAATTACTCATGGAGAACATCCTTTGAGCCTTGGAAAAACTAGTTTTTGGAATCAATTTTTCCAGGTATTGTTATTACATTACGTGATTACGTTTAGATGCTTCTTTGTGGTATATGACATTGTTGTTGTTCTATTAGAGCCTTGTTCAGCTCCTTTGTGGTATAAGTGGGGTGGGGTGCTTCAAGGTTTTGTTTATGCCTAACTTCCAATTAGGAACATTAAAAAACATTTTTAAATTATATTTTTATTTTTCAGTTTTTTTTTAATCATAACAACAAAATTCCAATCGAGTCACTTAAAAGGTCTTGCTGTATGAAATGCTGAATTTTCATGCATTTACGTAGTATATATGCTTGGTATGTAGGCATATGCATATGCATCTGCACTTTCGTCTATCTTGAGTCATATTAAATCTGTCAGATGCCACCTTTGTCAGGATACAGAGATCATAGAGCAGATTGACCGGGATGTGAAACGTACGCATCCAGATATGAATTTCTTCTGCAGTGACACGTCTTTTGCAAAATCTAACCAGGTAAAATAAAAAATACTTGGTTGAAATTGATTGAAGTATGCAAGTTTTATAATAAAGACAAAGAGAGTCAGGATATAACAATAGGCTAAAAGGAAAGCCTGTAATGCAACATGTTTGATTCCCCGATTTGACTCCAGAGGATCTCCAATTCTATTTTTTTATTACATGAGGCCCAAGAAGTTCCCTCTTTGTAAAGTGCTCTTATCCTCTCTTAGATTATCCTTGGAGCATTACAGGGCAAGAGATTATTTGGTTTGATTAGTCTTCGCATCATCATATGAAATGGTTTCATGTGGTCTTTGTATCATCATATGAAGTTGATTGTAGTATGCAAGTATTTTTAACAAAGACACAGTCGGGTTATAAAAGAAGCTAAAATGAAAACCTCCAATACAACAAGTGTCTCCTTCAGGTGTCTCGATTTGGCTATTGAGGGCCTCCAGATTTTTTTTTATTTGACTTAACAAGTTCCTTCTCTGTAACCATTACCAAAAAAAAAAAAAAAAATGAAAAAAAAAGTTTCTTCTCTGTAAAGTGTTTTTATGCTCTCTAAGACTAAACCTTGCAGTATGAAAGGGCTATAAGCCTCACTTAGCTATATTCTTGGACTTCTCTATATGTTGAGTAACTTGTTGAATAAAGATGAATTTATGGAGTTAGCTACTTTGGTGGAATAATTAACATTTAGCAGCTAAAAGTAAGCTTTTCAGTACCCTCTTACCTGTGGAGGCAAGCTGCTACAATATGAGAAATTCCCTGGCTAATAATACAATCCCAATCATGTGAGAGGGTAGAGGAGGCTCACCATGCTCATCATGCCGTGACTTTTTTTTAGAATTAACTCATAGGTTCTGATTTCGAGTCAAATTCCTCAAAGTTGGTTGGAGTTGACTTGGATCCGATCTCTTGTTCACAATCAAATATATCCTGCCTGATCTGTACCAACATTCATACTTTCTTGCCAGTTTAATCAAGTGTTGTGATTTCATTTTCTGTTGTTTGTGTTTAAAAAATGAGAATTTCATTAAGAAAACAGAAGGTACAAATAGAGCAAGAAAGGCCAATAACTGATTGGCTCATAATACGAGATTGGCCCAAATCAAGTGGGAAGGAGTTGCACTCGACAAGGTGGTGAACAGAAACTCCAATCTTACCCAAAGAGTGTTATACAATTAACTCTGCACTCAGTATGAGACAATGAAACAACGAAACATCTAAAGAAGCACAAATGTAGCTTTTGTCATCATCAAAATTAAGCAAATGCCAATGAGGCTTTCTATGTGAAGATATCCAACTGATTGTTGAAACACCTTCCACCGCTGAAGGGCGAAAAAATGCCGGCAAAAAATTCGTATCTTGAAGAAGAGCAAGAAGATTGTTTCTGTTGTGTCACAAGGCCCATAGGTTACAGAGTAAACCTAAATAATCATGCCTGTGTAGTTGTGAAAGACTCTACCATCTTCAGGATCTTCGATTCCCCTCGATCTTCTATCAAATTTAGCTTAACACACCCTTCATATGAGGGGACTATAAGTTCATCAAAGGTACTGTAGAAGAAGGGACGACAGCAACATCTCTCCACTGATATCTTACTATGACAATTTTGAAGATGGTGGAGATTAGGAAATTTACTTATCTAGAACTGCGTGTGATGGATTACATACTCAGTAAGTCCACCCACAGTACGACTTCTGTTATCAAAAGTCCTACTATTCAGTTCCTCTTGTAAGGCGCCCAAATAATGGCTGCAAAGGCTACCTGCCTCAGAATCTTTCCTCAACATGGCAAAGACCTCTTAGAAAACTGAATTACCAAATCCGGAAAGAGAGCTGAAAAACAAAACTAATTGTTGAATTTCTGCAGCATGCACTTCATACTGTAAAAGTAAATGGACATTGTATAAACAGATAATTTTTTATGCAATCTAAAGCAAAATGTTACTTGTAACATTTTCAACTATCTGTCCCCTGTGGACCAACGTATCATTTTTAAGAATCTTCTTTTTTGATTCACATCAGCAATAACATTGCAAGAATCTCTTTGAGGATCAAGAGAGAATTTTTTACTATATCCCATATTCTCTTCTTTAACGAGTTATCCGCTGATTTTTTCTGGTGGTCAGAATACTAATTTAGTTAACCTGTATATATTACTTGTGCTGCAGGAAGCATTGAGACAAATCTTAATTGTTTTTGCAAAACTAAATCCTGGTATAAGATATGTACAAGGAATGAATGAAGTTTTGGCTCCTCTGTTCTATGTCTTCAGGAATGATCCGGAGGTGGAAAATGCGGTGAGTCTTTTTGTACAACTCTGCTTACTCATACTGTGGGATTTCATTGTGTTGTTGATCTCTTCAAGAGTATGTTCTTCTGTCTACACACATGCTAATTCAGGAGAGAGAGAGATCATATATTCAGTTTTTTAACATTCAATCTTTTTTTGTTATAAAAATAATTATGATAATTCGGAATACAAGGGAGATTTGTTCCACAAAGGAGACAAGAAAAGAGCCACAACAAGGAGGAATGTATAAAAGATGTTGATCTGTTCTGTCTTTTGCGAGAGAGTTGGCTGGAGAATTAGTTGATCATGGGCAGTGGCCCAATATAGAAAGGTCCAGAACTTCAAAAAATTGCTCAAAAAGCCATTGGGGTCTATGTTTTGCATTTAACTAAATATATTACAGCAGAATCTTCTTGGCACAGTGAAATGAAAGAAAAAATGTGACAACGTAGTGCTTGGGTTGTTGCGCAGTTCTAAGTTCTACTTCATTGGGGTCCGCTCCAAGTGGATCAACTAAGGAGATAAACCCTAAGGAGATAAAGATGTTATCTTCACACTCCTGAATTGCTCTTCCACATCCTGAAAAATAGCTCTATTTGATGCTTCTTATTACTTCCCAGCAAAAGTTTATTTGTTATTGAACGATAGATATTAGTCATGAATTTTGTTATCTGATGTTGTCTTTATTTTCTTATTGTAAGTCATATGTTGTCTGCAGGCTTCTGCAGAAGCAGATTCATTTTTTTGCTTTGTGGAGTTGTTAAGTGGATTTCGAGATCATTTCTGTCAACAACTTGACAACAGTGTTGTAGGCATCCACTCGACAATTACCAAATTATCACAAAATTTGAAAGAACATGATGAAGAGCTTTGGCGTCATTTGGAAATCACAACCAAAGTAAGAATGGCTTTTGTTTCCATCGCTGTTAGAGTGCAAGTAAATTAGTAGATATGATTCTGGCGAGTGGGGGGTTTGAAATTTCTTCAAAGTATCTATAAGTAGATCAGATTTTCAGATTTTATTTATTTATTTCCTTTTATGTTTTTATTTTATTTTATTTTTCTGGAAGGGGGGGGGGGGGAGGGGGGTGTGGGGTTATGGGGATGGTTGTTAATACATAGAGAAAGTCGATCACCTTAAGGAAGAGAAACTGAAAGTTCATTTTAAGGTGATCTAGTTTCTCTATTTTTGTGTCAGTGAATGTCAGAAAGTGCAACCGAAGAGGGTATGACTCTTAACATTTCCTTTCAAACTATAGATCTTCATTAAAAAAAAAACATTTCCTTTCAAACTTTAATATTGAGATTTGTGCACCTTTCATCTCATCTCATCTCACTAAAACATTTCAGTCTCTTTTATGAATAAATAGGGTGATTTATTTTTTTCTCAGAAATCAATTCTACCCAAACTGCCCATTTACACTAAAGCATTTTGGGCACTTTCTCTCTCTCACATTCTGTTGGGGAATTTCACTCTTTTATGAATAAACAGGGTGATTTATTTACTCTGGGTTATGTCAACTGAAGCATTTGCGTGCTTTCTCACTGCATTTATCTTTTTTTTAGCCAACTGAAGGGAAATCTATATGAGAATTTTCCCAGATTTGTGTTGACATCTCTGTGTCTGCAAATGACAGATTAATCCCCAGTTTTACGCCTTCAGATGGATAACTCTTCTTTTGACTCAAGAATTTAATTTTGCGGATAGTCTTCACATATGGGACACCCTTTTAAGTGACCCAGAGGGTCCTCAGGTATGTCGGTTAGTTTAGCATTTTAATTTCTTAGGGCTTGAGATATTGCGTTTTACTTTTTCTGTATGTGATGTGAACAGTAATTAATTGGCTCTTTCATGAAAAACTTGCCATGGCAGGATACCCTACTTCGGATCTGCTGTGCAATGCTGATTCTCATTCGGAGGCGACTGTTAGCAGGTGATTTCACTTCTAACCTCAAGCTGCTTCAGAAATACCCCGCCACCAATATCAGTCACCTTTTGTATGTTGCCGACAAGTTGCGTGTCCGCTCCTCGTAGTGGTAGCATGTGTTTCGGGTGTACTTCATCTGTGTTGTAAGTTCATCATTTGTAAATTTTTGTCCAAAGCATCAAGAGATCAACGTTGAGAGTAGTAGCAGTGGCTTTTGATTTATCGATTCAGTACAGTTACTATTTTCTATTCATACTTCATTAAGCAAAACTATTGCATGAACCTCACTTGCCTCTTTTACAGTTGTAGTTCTTATGACTAAACAGATGGACCAAATTGAACATTGATTTGCAGGACTGGACCAGCTTCTTTCAGAAGATGATATGTAAGGAAGAAAAAATGGAAAACTGGGACTTCCCTCTAGAGGCAGTAAATCATTTGATTAGAAGATAAAATGAGGAATTACCTTAACAAAACTCAACAGGCAAGGACGAATTGAACTGGTAGAGCAGATTCTCTCAGAAAAACAAAAAGCACAAACAATATTAGAAGCCAAACATAAATCATGCCACAAAGTGACACAACTGAGTACAACTTGAATTTTGTTATTCTTAGAAGCAATAGAAGGTTGTTCGTGAAAACTTACATAGTGGGTCTGAACAACAAGCTTATCACAGGAATACATGGCTTCTAATCAAGTGCGTTAACATGTATGTGAAATAGAAAACAGGACAAGCCTTTTTGAGGAACAGTCAGAAATGGAGCTTTTTGGGGTGAGCAGTCATAAAAAACTATCATTCAGCCTGAGGGTGGAGACGCTCATCCCTAGCAGCATAAAGAAAAGAAAGAAGAAACCAAAACAGAAAGCACACATAAATATCCCTAGTAGGTGACATGGAGGACTTGAAATTGCAAACCAATCACCAAACTTCACCTAAAAAAAATTAGTTTGAACTAGATATTCTCGACAGACTATCACCCTTCTTGCATCCACGAAAGAATTGGAAATGTTGCTTGTAAGAGGGAGATATTGCAAAAACACTTCATATACTCAGTTTCCAGGATCTGGAGCAGGATCTGAAGCTCACATCAAGAGTCAAAGCAAGAACCATTCATCTGACAACCCTATCAAGGTGGGATTTTCGAAGTGGCTCAAGTCCTCAATCTATAAATTATAAGCTTTATTAGCGTTATAAACATTCTATCTATACAAAGCCCTTTTTATCTGCTTCAGCCAACCCTTTGTCATCTACTAATGATAAAAAGGTAAGAGATGGCTAACCTCTGATTCAAGGGTTCTTATATCGTTGGTCGTCTTGTTTTATCTCATATTTCACCGAATGAAGTGACGCAATTCTTGCACAGATTCATCTTCTTCCAGTCCCGTACAATTCAAGTTTACATAAAAAAACCGAGAATTGAGTTTTAAGTTAACATTACCCTGGTACTAATTGCTGAGGATTGGCGCTTAAAAACTTTTTCTGTCACTCTTTCAGAATCGATATACCAGAAAAGAGTTTGAACTTCTGTACTAACCTAGTAAAACAACTCGATCAAAAGACCATAGTTCGCCAACATAATTAAACAGGGACTGCACAATCACTAATAATGCATTCGGAATCGATTGGAAATCAACCAAGCTATCCTTTTTCCCTCTTAAAAGAAACAGTCAATTTCACATTGAAAGACGTCGTTACAGTTGGATTACTTTGACCAGCTTGCAAATTTCCCTGCAAAAATCTGGGGGACAAAGGAAGAGTTCATATGAATGACTAAGGAACTAAAATGTCATTGCACACAAACTTCAATTCATTCATCTATTCTCTGGTACTTTGTAAGAGTCCACTTTTTCAAGCTATAATCATATTCCCACCTAATATGGGGTCCCTGAGTAGTTTCGCCACTGATTGAGCTCTTAGTTGTTTGCCACTGTATAGCAAAAATGTGTTCAAATTGTGACAAGTAGCAAAAGGGAAATGAGAGAATGAATGGGTAGAAGCAAAATGCACCACCTTAGGAGCAGATAAATTATAGCAGAAGAAGCCTCCGGCAGACCCATTTCAACTTGATCCTGGGTATCATCCTCTCGGGTGGGAAAAAGCACAAAATTGTCTTCACTCGAAAAAGGATATGAACGATTAGCAAATCTACCACGCCCTCAACCCCTGAAGACAAACTGACTCTGAAGATTCTGGTTGTCCTCTAACAAACGGTCATACTCGAGAAGTAAATCCTCTGCTTGTTTTTGAAGAGCAGAAACATGAGCTTCTGCAGAAGCTACCTTTTTCTCCTTCTCTTCAGCTTCTAACTTTAGCTTCTTCAAATTTTCTGTAAGAGTGGAGATCTCTTCATGGAGCAATTTCATCTCTTTGTTCATTTTTTCTTCCTTTTCTTTGATTTTTGAGTGCTCTTTTCGAAGTTTTTCCACTTCTTCTTTTAAAGCTCCAACTGTTGTTCTCAGACCAATCAATTTTCGCATATAATGGTGCATGCGATCAATTATGAATCCAAGGAATAGGGAATAGCCTGCAACATGGAAAGGAAGTTTAATTTTACTCTTCAGTAGCAGAAGAAACAGCATCAAAATATTCCAGATTTTCACAGTAGGATATGCCAGATGCAACACCCACCAGTTACTCAGAAAACCTTTTCCAGCTTTTATGACATTCTTACCTCACTTACCATCCAATGTGGAATATGCCCAACAAAAACAGTCTTTAATAAAAAGTCCTTTTTTGTATTTTGTTATGAGACATATTTTACAGAAAAGACGAGAAGAGGTTTCATTTTCATGGGTAAAACTGAAATTACTAACAGACTGAATGGGCCCTTCTTTGCCCTAAAGATCGGAGAGAGACAATAGAAACATGACTAAATACAAGTGGCCGAAATTAAGCAAACTAGATAGTCATAAGCAATTTCATTTTCTTCTTAAGAAGATAAAAGACTTTTGATAATTCGAGAAAAATGTCCAAAGTTCACCATGAGAAGGCACTTGCTCTTTGTGCTTCTCCTTATTTCACATCAACTTCAAAAGAAGGCATGTAACTGAGAGTGGCTGGGTCATGAAACCACTCTACAAGCAGTTACCTGATTGAAGGGAATGACAGTTTAAGAAACACAGATCACTAAACATAGCAACGGGCACCTATATCCTTGCTCAGCAATTTCTCAAAAGATATCAGTTCTTTCCTTCTTGCATTTGTATTCAAATTTGATTGAAAATCAACATCTTCTACAGATTTTCCAGACCCTAAAGACAAAAATTCTTAAGTATATTACTCTGAAAAACAAAAAAAAATGTGATGCAATTTACACCACCACATAAGCTAAACCACTTCATTCACATTCTATCTGAACTTGAGATAAAGTCAAAAAGTTGGGATGCTGAGATTAAGTTCACTACTTTGTTGATGAAGCTTGAAACACAACAAGGAGTGTTAGTGGAGGTCAGCATGGAATAGGAACTGTTTTCAGCAACTTCTAGCAGCCAAGATGCAGCCGACTTTCTACAGAAACTGAAAAAAGATTATCTATATAATCTTAGCCTTTTTTTTGCCAGAAGTCTGTTTAAATTTTCTGGGTCAAAAAGTTCGCTCATATTTAGGAATTATCCTATGGCTACCCCAGTTATGCAGAATGGTTACATTAGTATGTTGAAGGTCAACATTGTAGTCCAATTTTAGACAAACTCAACCAGTCATCAAATTGGTGATATAGCAGGTTCCACTTCAACAAAGCTCACTGGGTTTAACCGCTGGGTGGACCATCACAGAGTTAGGTGACGAAATACCAAATTTTTTAATAGATATATGTAACTTGCTAAACAATTTTGCAGCGGCCAACATGTAAGTTGTCTAGAGACCTTTTACAGGGGTAACATGGTATGTCGCCTAGAAAGAAACTTAGACAAAACTTTCTCAAAGCTGCCCAACTAGTTTTTCAAGTACAATAAATCTACAACTACAGTTTGGGGATTTTTTTTCTCTTTTTTCTTGCTTGAAAAAAAAATACGGTTAGCTTTTTTTTTTAATTTTTTTATATCATATTATGCTCTCAGATTGGGTAACATTAGGTACACAAAATGAGATACTATGTAAAATTACAAACTGTACATAAGAAAAGGTTTTGGACGCTATGTCAAACATGCTATATACATATATAGATTTATCAAATAAAGAAAAGATCTTCTGTAACTTTTAGGTCAACAGAAATTAGGCCTTTGTTGATCACCAACTAGATAAGGTTAACTAGATCGCATCTCCAACTTTTAGATAACAACAACTACAAAATAATGAGGATGATCACAACAATAACAGTAAGTAGAGGCTACACGGAAACACCTAAGGGACCAAAACTACTGAAGGCACCCATTGCCGCTTCTTATTTCTACAAAAGAGCCTGATGAGGTTACTGAGCCAAGAGCTTCATCCATAATACAAGGAAAGAATATTTATAATTCTTTGTTATCACAATTGTTGCTCGTACTTCCAACTAGACTTTAAATAAGATAACCAAGAGTCCAGACATAAATGAGAAGACAGCTGATTGGATCTATTCACTTGGAAATATGAAGTACGCTGATGCCTCCCAAATACTTACAAGACCGCATTGCTAATGGTCTTTCTCCTTCTTTTCAAATCATTAGTAAGTGCATGTGAAAAGCAACAGCCACAGGGACCATGTGAAACATGTGGTTGGTGCAAAACCAAAGAGTTTTTAGAGTCAGTGCAAACATGATCAGAAAAATATTCATCTGGGCTTACCAATATCCATGCTATGGAGCCTTGGTGAAGAAACTTTGGACCAAGATAGACCTTCCCAGCGTTTACAGGAGCGTAGATCAACATAAGGGTCCACAACACATGGACAACTGTTTGCCAATATGTACTTAAAAAAGACAAAAACCACTTTTATAGGGAACATATAATTTACAGACTTAAAGAAATGATTGGATAGAAAACAAACATTGAAAAATAAAAGAGAGATCCAACCCTAAAAAATCTTCCACAACAGAATAAAAAAAGAAGATGAACCCTTAACCAGATGTTCAAAAACAAGGTCGTTTCACCAAAAGACACTTGCAAAGATTTTTCCCCCATTGTATAACCAAAAAAAAATGAGCCTTTAACCAAATGTTAAGAAACTAGGACATTTCATCAAACAACCTGCACAGATTTCACCAAAAGAAGATGATTTTTCTCCCCTAAATCCTTACAGGATTTTTTTTTTTTAACGTCATTATAAAAGGCTAAGGTGCTCCATTTTATATCTCCTCATAAAAGACTTCAACAAACCACAAAGACCATACATGCCACTAAAAAAACACAAGAGAATTGATATCTACAAAATATTAGCAAAAGGAAAGTAAGTGAAAGCAATAGCTTCATTTTCAACTCCATAGACATCAACTAGCCTACAAACACGGCTGTACCATGACCCAGAAAATTAAAACACTAGGCAGACGGGTCAGAGCTCCTAGATCAAATAACTACCAAATAACGAAAGAACGACCCTACAATCTTATTGCAAATATGCAAGTATCAGGAAGACAGTCATTTCCATGTTTCAGGAGCAATAGAGACAGTTCTTTTCACTCTTGATCATGAGAAAAATAAAGAAACTACAACATAAAATGGTCCTGATAAAAAGTGATTATCAAAGTCTCAAACTAGAGTGTTTCCTCATCAACATTGAATTTTGTTTTAACTCTATTCAGACTCCATTAAAAACTCTGTGCTAAAATCTTTGTTTTGCTTCAACATGATTTTATACCAGTTATGTGGACTTTAATTATATGGAGCTATCCCCTCCTTTTGGCTACGTCCTGAGCTCATCATCCAAGTCTTTCCTCACCACCTCCATCAACGTAATCCCGGACTTCCCCTCAGTTCCTCAACTAGAAATGACAAGACTCTCCACACAGTTTTACCGTGGAGCCTCCTCTAAACATGTGCCAACCACAACAAACAGCTCTCTCTAATTTCCATACAGACTTCTGTTACGCCTAAATGTTGCCTAAAAGGTTCATTTCCATATCACTATGTCTTTCCTAGTTTTGCTAGACATCCATCTCAACATCCTCACTCAACCACCTTCATTCTGCAAATGCTGTTTCTTTGTTGCCCCAATATTCCTTGGCTAAGCATGGCTGGTCCAATAGTCGTCCTGTAAAACTGTCTAATATTGCATTGGGAAATAAACCACTAAATCAACTAATAAAAAATTGAGACTTCTAATCGAGTGTAACAACTAGTAATTATTCATCTCTTCCAAAGGATAGCTAAGAATACTCATTCCAAATCTAACAAACTCACCATGATTCCACAAAAATGCAACATAATGGAGCCGCTGTCTAATATAGTGATATTGTGCTAAAAGAAGCTTTTTTTTCCAGCATATCACAAAAAACCACAGGAGTGATCATTTTGTTTAACTTGATTAGCTACCATGCTTCTTTAAGATGCACATGTAGTTTAGCCTCATGAAGTGGAACTGTTTATTTAAGAAAATTTAATATCATTACAAAAGATGAGCACCCATTTAACAATCCAAATATGCTTCTCTAAATCAAGGGAGATCCTCAAGAATCTGAATAACATATTAGTTACTATTCTAACTTTTATCTTTGAATTCATATAAAATTTCATAAAAACTATACACTAGCCAGGCGGCCGAGGTCTTTATGATTTCCAAAAAACTGGATCAGAGCAATACTGCTATATCACTTTGTCAGAAGATTAAATGTGTAGGCCCCCGCAAACTGATCCAGACATTCAACCACTTGAATGCATAACCAATGGACGCACTGTCAGAGAAATTGTCCCTGAAAAGTCCATCTTAGACGAGTCCACCTCTGAACGGTAGAGACCAACTTAATAATTAAAAACTACACAGTTATTGGGGCTCGGTGGAAATAAGTCATTACTTAACAACTAAGATCCTAGTTAGTTCAAATTTATATGATGTGTGCTCATAGTAGCAACCGTAAGGTTAGCAGCCGTGTGCACCAATCAAAGTATGTCAGCAAAGCGAAGTCCTGGATCAACCTACTTCAATGAGCTGAATATCTACATAACTCAGAAATATCTAGAGGATTTTCTTACTTATTTCCCACCAACGAGCCTTAATCAGAAAACGGCAAAAAAATTACATCACAAGGAAAACCTTTAACTGAATTGCAGATGGAAACTGAAAAAGAAAACCGCGATAAGAGAAAGTGAGGCAAAAAAATGGACCTATTAGTGATGCCTCCAGCAGGTGAGTCCGCCAAAGCACCTGATCCATGGGTGTTACCGCTCCTAGTTTCGCCGTTCGGTTCTGAATTTTCAAAATGCTGGTGACACTGGAAGCTAGGATAACTGACATGGTACAAGCTAGAGTTTTCACGGTGGCAGGGCCCTTGCCAGTCTTTAGCTGATCCAAACCCCTCATCACAAGCTCCCTCAATAGACCAATCTTCACCATGAGAAGAAATGCCACGGCGCCTTCAGCAAAAAGAACCAAGAACAGTAATTGAATCATCTTTCAGAAAAAAAATTGCTTCGTTTCAAGTAAAGGAAACCTTAAAACCGGATATTAGACGTCATCTTAGGAAAAACGGAGCAGAGGGAAAGAAAGGATCGGACTTCGTGTTCAACAAAAACCTCTTGGTAGTTATTTTCGGACAAGATGTCAGAGGGAAAGAAGAAAAGTTCCCATCAGAGAGAACGACATATCACTTGCTAGAAACCGGAAATACCCGCCAAAGCTCAGAAATGGGCGTCAAGAGTGAGAAGCGCAGAGTGGAGTTTTCAGAAGATGCAATTTAAAACGCTCGTTGGGTTAATGACTACCCACTACAAGGAGACCGGAGATTTGTCCAAAAAATGGTACTTAGATACAAACCACCTCAGAACTGTAACCCCAGCAGTCCAGCTGCGAAGAGTACTTTCTGGACTTGCAATGGAAAACACAAGATCAATAGCTCTAATGAGTTAAACCTCTATGCAAATACATAATAAACTTTCTCCATGAACAAGATTGTTTGCGGAAAACAGCCACAGGGAAAACCCTAACAAAGCGAGCAGGATTAACCGCTTAAGTTTCTTCAAAGTTTCTCAACAGACCCTGCTACTTTTTCCAGACACAGTGCCTTGAATCACATCAACCAGTCCAAAAACTATGATATTATGTATAAATAAAGACATAATTACGTTAACTTAATCAAATATTTGATAGCAAAAAGGGTTAAATATGTCATGATGATAGGAAGAGGGAGGGACATGATAGGTAGGTTGGAAAGGAGGGTAGTAGTTGCTTTTGCTTTGCCATTAAAGCGTCCATGCAACCTCCTCATAACTTGAATTATAAGTTTTAGAAAAAAAATATAAGAAATGAATGAAAGTTGCCTCACAAAGAGGACTCTTGATAAGCTAAAATAATGACTTTTAGGTGGGGAGTGAGATGGGAGATGCACCTAATTCGACAGTTTGTTCACAAAATAGACTCTTCTAGGGTTTAGTTTAGAACCTTATTGAAGTAATCACACCACATTGGTGCCCTGCCAAGGATGGTGGAATACTAACTCAGTTTAATGGAGTAACTTATTCTTTTATTGATTGATTATTCTACAAGCAATTGTACTTGTTCAACCAACAAGGATACATGAAATGCACATAATTTGTTCACACAAAATGTTTGCAAAATATTGGAACCTACCAACCCAAAAAGTGGGGTAAGTGAGACCAAATAAATTGAGAGGATTTAAGGTGACTTTAGTACCATATGAGGGATTCAATGGACAATGATGATGACCATCAATATCAAAGCAACCATAGCATTTCTAAACCTAAATTTTGAGTTATAACTAAGATGGGCTCAAGTTCAAAAGAGATATGTTTGATATTTCTATTACACGCGCATAATTAAGCCCTAATCTAACCTTAGGGTTGCAGAGGTTTTAAGTGGGGTAAGAACAAATTTCTAAAAAGAAAAAAAAAAAAGGGAGTTGCTTCAGGCTTCGTCCATCCATATGATGAACAGAGTTTTAAAGGTGGGAATCTTTTGGCATGAAAATTTATTCATCAAAATTAGAACCTGGATCAGTAGTTCAATTTGTCAACATCAATCAACAACCAATATTGAAGGAGTTTTATCACCAATTGACTAATGGTGAAAGTCAAAATTCTGAGCGATTAAATCATTAATATTTTGTCTAGTAGTTAGTCAATTGCAAAAATTATAGTTTTACTTCAAATCTGGATTGGTCATTAAGATCAAAGCTCAATAAAATATCAAGATAAAATTGGTTGTGTAGACCACAACTAAAATCAAATTAACGGGAAATGTCACTTAAGTACCACCTAAGCACAAGTTAAACTAATGAGGTGTCACACAGTTGAAACATGATGTTACAAGAAAGTGTAACCCAAGTAAATGATGTAGTGCATTAATGATATGTGACATCGTATGAAACCTCCATTTAAGGAAGATTAGTGACACTTCTCAAAATGGATGAAATGAGATGTCATATTCATAGGTTGTATTTGAAACATAGACAATGGAGAGAAAAGAAAAGAAAAGAAAAAAAGTTTATTTTCTCTTGTTTAGATGCCCATGGAAAATTAGTGAGAAAATGGAAGAGAAATATAGTTTCTCTTGTTTGAATACACGTGGAAAAATAAAAAGAAAAAAATAGTAATATTTTAATTTTTTTATAATTAAGATTCTCTCTTAAGTTTCCATCTCTTTTATTTTCTCCCTAAATTCCATCATTTTGTGAGAGAAAATTTATTAACTAAGAGAAAGTGATTTCTCTCAATGATTATCTGCTGTAAAATAATAGAAAATAACTTTCTTTCCCTTTTTTTGTTCTTTTCGTTTATTTTTTTGTGGGTTCCAAACATACCCTTACGGAATAAAGAAAAAATCTTGCCAAGTGTTAATCACACTATAAATAGGGACCCCTTACAGGCTTAAATAAGGTTTATTTACGAGAGGAGAATTTTTGGAGAGGAAAAATATTAGAGATACATGTAGTAGATTTAAATCCCCAAAAATATTAGAAAAAATGCCAAAATCCCCTAAAAGATTGCAAGAAGCAAAAATCTTGTTGCAACTCTATCAAATTCCCCTATAGCCATCACAAAGTTTGCAACTAACAAATATCTTGTTGTAATTCTGTCAACATTTCCTTAAAGCCATCACAGAGTTTGCACAAGTAGACACTTTATCGCAATTCTATCCTCTCCCAACACTTCAAACTTTAAGTTAACCTAAAACCCTACAAGATTTATGTAGTAATTAACAATCGTCTTCGTCGCTACTTTACCATCAACTTTGGACCCATTATTGCAATACAAGATCTATTTTTCTTGTCAAATACCAAGTGAAGACTAATTGTACTTGGAGTTAGTCAAACAAGAGACTTCTGGTACATTGATTAGATTAAACCAACTCCAATTTAAGTTTGTGCATAGTGATTGGATTATATTACTAGATCAGATATTGGGTTTTACATTATTTAAAATTTTGTCACTTTCTTTGTTGCTACACTTACGGTTGCATTGCTTTGCAATCCAAATTTTTTTCTATGTTAATGATGAATAAGTCCCATTCACATAAATAGTCACCGATTGTTGCTTAAAAAATACTTATTTGATAAATAATGACACACAAATGAAGCACACTTTAGTGTATATGGCATTTTTTTCCGTAGGAAAATAAACATAAATAACTAACAAATCTTAGGACCTAAAAATTACTCTATAAATTGACAAAACAAATGATAGTTTTATATAAACGAAAGCATATTGAGATAAATCCCGTTTAAATTATGAGACCAACAATTGGTCATATGCCTCGCTCCTGTAGTATTAACATTGTTGTATAGAAATAGAAAAAGGAGTTTTGTTTGACACAACTTTTGAATTGTTTTTCTTCTTTGTATACCCCTAATGATAATATATTAACGTCCATAAAAATAATTTTAGAACAAAAAAATACGAATCGAATGACTAAATAAGTATATTTCGTATTCAAACATGTTTATCCCAAGGAAATATACTCTTGCATAAAAATAAAGTTAATAGAAATATTTGAGGCAAAAGGGTTCATGAACTACTATTTTTTAGTGTGAAAATACACATTTTATGTAGGACCCATTAGTTTTCACTAGTTTAGATGTATATATATATATATTTTTTTTTGACATATTCATTATTTAATAAAAAAATCTATATTTTAATTTGAATTTCGTGCAAGCAATAAAAAAGGAAAAAAAACTAAAACTAAAATAGAAAATAGATGACACAAATACCACAAAAAGGGCAATAAAGAGGTTATTTACTAATGAATTAAAATTTAATTTTCTTATATTATACATTTATTGCTTCTCTCATGCATTTATTATATATTCTTATTTTATTTTTTATTTTAATAACATATACAAATAAAATAAAGTAAATGCCATTTAAAATGGGCTATTAACCTATATTTATTATTAATAATTATTTTATTATTAAGTAGGGATGGAATGGTAACGAACGAGCCTTAAAACCCCCTCTCTCAAAAGTGAAAATCCCTCGCAAGCCTCGCCTGCTGTGATCCTGCGCGGTGGAGATCACTGCGAGAGCAAAAATGTCGGAAAAGCTGAGAGATGCTGAGCTTCTTGCAACGCTTGGCGACTTCACGAGCAAAGAGAACTGGGATAAATTCTTCACTCTGAGAGGCAGTGATGAGCCCTTCGAATGGTACGTTGAGTGGAGCAATATCAAAAAGCCTTTAATTTCCGAGCTCTCCCCGGACACTTCCTTGCAAATCCTCGTCCCAGGGTGTGGAAACTCTCGTATTTCAGAGTACCTGTACGACATAGGCTTTAAATGTATTACAAATATCGATTTCTCCAAAGTCGTTGTCTCGGATATGCTGCGGAAACACATTCGTTCTCGTCCGGAGATGCGATGGCGCGTCATGGACATGACAGATATGCAGGTCTCTTGGACTCTCTCTCTCTCTCTCTCTCTCTCTCACTCCCTCATTCATTGTCACTCGCTCTCTTTCATTCTCTGACGCTGTGTAAAAATAAAGTAACAAGGATACTATATGGTTGGTCTGGAAGAAATGCCGTTTTCCTTTTATAGTTAACCGTGGGGTCCCCGAGGCAGAATGGAGGTAATGGAAGGAGAGCTCAGTATCATAAGTTCTAGGCCACCTATAAGAGCTGCAAAATTTAGCTAGACGCCTTTTTTTTTTTGTTTTTTGTCCGGGAGTGTGATAATACGTGAACACCTGTTAACACCCTCTCTTGAAAATGAACATTTGGAAAAGAACAAAGAAATGCGCTCAGGAGTCCATCATATGAGTGCCACCCATGGGGATGCATCATTGCTCAGTTACCCATCTCCTGCTGTTGATTGAATGTTTCTGTTGATATGTCTGGGTTGGTTTGCGCCCAGGAGTTCATCATATGCGCTAAAGGATGTGCATCATGGTATGTTAGGACAGACCCATTTGAAATAAGCTTGCATATACCTTGTTAATATCCTATTTAGACTGCCCAAAGCTTTCATTGCCTAATGAATATCTGTTCTGCCATCTTCTAGCTCAATTGAGAAGAAAAGTGGAATGTTAAAAAATCCAAAGCCATGAGGAGGTATTGTTTCCGCTTTTGTGCTCCTCAACCTTGGGACATGATGGTTCAATGGATTCCAAATGAGAAACTGTTCATCAATGCATCCCACTCACCCAGGGCTGTCTTATACTCAATTCTGATGATAACTTGAGAGGTAACTTGGGTGGTGCAGGTGAGGTTAATTGGGACAAGTTAGGGAACATCGGCCCTGTATATTCTACACCCTGGCACTGACATTGGAGCAGATTTTTTTCAAGTTGAGGGTGGTTTGCAGTAGTTGTTACTGGATGCTAAGAAGAAACCATCCCCATCGTTATTTTTGAAATACATAGAGATTGAGGATATTAGCCATATGATGCTGATCCTTGGTTGCATATACCGAGTGATGCAAATTGCTTAGCTGATTTATTTGCTAGAGCTGGAGTCTCCCAGCAACATTCTTTTATGGGGGATTATTTGCCTTTTTAGATATCACTTGGATCATTTTAAAACAGATAGTATTTAGAACTATGTTGTGCATTTGTTTTTTGATGCACTCGGGCTATTTTTTACAAATTTTTAGAGAAATTTTTGCAGTCCTTGATCCTCTATATCGGTTCTCATGTCTTTCATTAAAAATGGAAGTCTTACTCACCATCCTCCTCCATCTGTTGGTAGCTAAAATAAATCGTGACATGAGCTTTGAAGGCAACCATGGGCTGGTGGCTGGTGGCTGAGTTTTAGATCTCATGAGGACTTCATTATTTTTCCTTATTTGGGGCATGTTTGGTGTTCTGACTCTGAGAAAGTGAAAATAAAGTGTTTATCTTAAGGGGTGAGGTTTTTTAGAAAAGATTATTCCCAGGATTCTAGGCAGTTGAGGGCAGTTCTTTGGTTGTCATTGGCTAATGTAACAATTGTATATATCCCCTTTGGTGCTTCTACTCCAACTTCGAGGGAATCAAAGATATGGAAAATGGACTTTGCATACCTTGGAATGACATCCCTCGATTTAGAAACTGCCTTGCAGATTCTCTTGCTTAAGAGGGAGTGAAGCGACAACTTCTCATTGTTTGAACTCCTAATTCTTCCCTGTAGTATTTCTATTTTCTTTCTTATGTCCTTTATATATTATTTGCAATGTCATTAGCAACCATGTGGTAGAAATATGTGGACATATGCCGTCTCTGTTGGTTCTGTAGACTCCACAAGGTGGACGGTAGTGCTCTTCTTCCTGTCTGATGTTTCACGATAACCCTTCAAGGACCCCTTGGTAGTTTAAGGAGATGTGAAAGTGGTCAAAAGTTGGTCTTTTGGGCAGCTATTCGTTCCTGTCGCAGCTATTACCCCAATGAGCAAGAGTTTGTTGGACCAACACCCTTAAAGCTGCTTACTGGAGGCAGTTCCCGTGCTTCGGATGGTGTGGACTATAATTGCTTTTTGCAGATAACTCTATGCTTACTCGAGTCTCTTACAAATTTTTGTATTTTCTGTCTCCCTCTTGTAGTTCTTAATCTTACCTGAGTCTCTTACCAACTTCTTTGTGATTTTGAGGATCCACAACAAATAGATGAGAAACCACATGAGTTGAGTGTAAACAATATTACCAGATAAATGTCATAATTTTTATAGATTTCTTTGGAATCTAGTCGCTTCTCTCACTGGTGCTTTCAGTATTGTATTTTCATGCTATTCCAGAACAGTCAACATTTTATTTTCATGACATTGCAACATAGCTTCATAGCATATTTCCTGGGTGTGTTTTCTGCATTATGTCTGTTTTTTGTTCTTATTTTTTTATCTAGTTCCTTTTTTGATCAATCTTCTTTCTGGTCCTGCTTTCTCTACCAGTTTACAGATGGGTCCTTCGATGTTGTTCTTGACAAAGGGGGTTTGGATGCTTTGATGGAACCAGAGCATGGCGCTGATCTGGGAAATCGATACCTTTCAGAGGTTTCCTGATGTTGAATGTTGTGAAATCTAAAACATATTTGTCATGAATGCTCTTAATAGTTAAAAAAATAGGGCAGGTCTGCATCATTATTTTGATTCATATGGCCAACCTGTATTATGCCAGGTGAGAAGAATCCTGAAATCTGGGGGAAAATATGTATGTCTAACCCTAGCAGAATCTCATGTTTTAGGTACACTCTAAAGTCTCTGCTGGTAATATTCTGCTGCTATGGATTACAACTTGAATTATAAAGCGTGTTATCCTTGCTGGATGTTTAAATTTTATAGTGAATGAATCGTGCACTTTTTATACTAAATGATGGCCATTCTGATGAGATTTTTTCCCTCTAGGTTTACTTTTCTCCAAGTTCAGGTTTGGATGGAAAACTAATATCCATGCTATACCCCTGCAATCAACCAGAAAATCTGGCTTTCAGACATTTATGGTGGTCATTGGTAAAGAGAATTCAAGTTTGCCAACTCCAGTTGAGTTATCTTTTGATCTTTCTATCCTCGATCGCAATGGACATCAGGTGACTGAATATTCTCCTTGCACTATGGATATCTTTTTCATTCTATCTAGAACTATTCTAATTATTTTGAATGTGGAGAAGAGTTATAAGATGACCTGAACAAGATTCATGTTTTTGAAGGGTCGTGGTTTATTGCAAGCTCTTGAAGCTGAGAATAATACACGAAGGGACTATTCCTTTGGGGCTGATATTGTGTTCTCATTTGAAGATCTGCAACTAGGGGTTAAGGGAGATTTAAAGGAACTTGTGCCTGGTCGTAGAGCTCAGGTGACACTCAGTGGGCAGGATGCCTGCTACAGCTACAAAGCCGTACTTTTGGATTCTCAAAAACAGTCTGATCCATATACATATCAGTTTGGAGTATTTCTTGTGCCTGCGGTGAGTTTGTGGATTGTGCTTCATTGGTTTCTACATGATTGCTCATTTAAAAAAATTAAATTAAGTTTTTGTCTTTAACCTTGATTACCATGTTTCAAAAGGAGAGGTGGCCAGCACAATATTAAAGTGTTTGGTGTTTGTGAAGTTGGTCCAAGGCCCATCCCAAAATGACTAGCCAACTTAAGAAGCCTCTTTCCCAATTAATAAACTCAAGATATTTGTACTCACTAATCCATGTGGGACTATTCCTTAACACTCCCCCTCACGTGTAGGCCCTCTTTGTGGTTCTACAAGTTGATAATTTAGGTGTAGGCCCTCTTTTGTGGTTGTACAAGTGGATAATTTTAGGTGTAGGCCCTCTTTTGTGGCTCTACAAGTGGATAATTTTTTAGGTGTAGGTCCTCTTTTGTGGCTTTACAAATGGATAATTTTAGGTGTAGGCCCTCTTTTGTGACTCTACAAGTGGATGATTTAGGTGTAGGCCCACATATGAGTACCCGCTTTGATACCATGTGAAGTTGGGTCCTAGGCCCATCCCAAAATAACTAGCCAACTTAAGAAGCCTCTTTCCCAACTAATAAACTCAAGATCTTTGTACTCACTAATCCACGTGGGACTATTCCTTAACAGTGTCAACTGTATTTATCTAAAAAGTGATGATTGATAGTTCTTCTCTAATTTTCCTATTACTGTTCTTTGTACTTACCAATTAGAAGAATTTTCCATATTACCTATAGGAAAAATTATTACCATTAACCAAGAAAAATTACCTTAATTCGTGGTGTTCTAGGAAATTCTTATTCAGTGACTGGACTTGCTTTCGTTTTCCATGTGGCTTTTTGACATTTAGCTCTTTAGGCAATTCAACATATCCTTTTGTTTCTTTAATATGATAATATCTCGTTATTGTAGAAATTACATTTTAGTTGCTTCAAGGTATTTCTGATACATGATAATTATCTTGTTGCATTGAAAATATTGCATTTTAGCTGCTTCAAGGTATTCTTGGTACATGATTTCCACATTTTCTTGTCTATCTAGAGCTTGCTTGTTCTTTCCAGTAGAGAACACTTTGGAGATTCAATTATGGTTTGTTCTTGTTAGTTAACTAGGCTAACCGTAGAGTTGGTATGTGGTGAATTCGGAACCTCATCTCCTAAAAATCGTGTCAGAGCTAGAAATCCAACCCCCCTACCCTATTTCTCTACTCCCCCATCCTATCCCTGCCTTATTCACTTACTCCCCTGTTGAAGAAAAAATACGGAAGATTCTTACATGACTCTTATAGAAAGAAGTCACACAGAGGGAAAAAATATGGAGTCTAGCCGAATCTCATGGGAGGAAGTATCACAAAAGTGTTTCAGTTAAGTGGTGTTCTAGTTTTTTTAGTTCTCTTTAATAGTTGTTTCCTTTAATTTTAGTTCTATTCATGGTGTAACTGAGACATGAATAGTCTAATTATATGCTGATTTTAAGTATTTCCTCTATTATAAATAGAGACTCAATGTACTCAATTTACACATAGTCAATGAGTTATTTTCCCCTCCTGAAATTTCAATATCCCCAACCCTGTCCTTGCCTAGTCCCTGCATTCCTGATCCATCTTTGTGGGTTTAGATTGGGGAAACTTGTTCCTTTCCTGACCTGTGCGAGGTTTTCCCCATCACCCCTTTGTTGCTTGAATCAGGTCAGGTTGGGTTGGGTTCCTCACCCGATACTTGTGCACCACTAAGCTAATACTAAGCCTAAGCAGGAAATGTGAGTGTGGTTCCAGTCTAGAACATGAATTCTAGATGTGAATGGTGGTCATGTGTGGATCTGGGTATTGGAATAATCTGCATGCCACAGCTTGTGTGCGGAAAACATTGATACTGTTAGCTTTAAGTCCCAAACATTTTAGTGGGGTTGTTTTTTTGTTTTTTGTCTGCTCTTTTTTCTGAAGATTCATATTGCTTATCTATTTGTCTTTGTCATATTTGTCATTAGAAACTAAGAACTTGGGAAGAGTGATTGGAAAACTAACACAGAATCTTTGACATATGCTCAAGTACATTTTAAAATATCCAAGAGCTGTCAGATCCTTAGGTGGCAAATCATCAAATGTTTGGTCTGCCTGACATTTTTGAAGGTTTTGGGATTTTTAAGAAATTTATGGTATCTTTCAGATAAAAATGTGATGGTATTTCTCCAATCCTGTCTGTGCCCCAACGTGCAATGGGGTTTTCTCTCCAACCCCATCTTCAGTCTGCAGAATGAAACCCTGCCTTGTACGACACTGCAGCTAAATAGAATATGTATTAATTTTTTTTTAATTTAAAATTTTATAGAAGTAAGTTCTTTTGATCAATTAAAAAATAGAGTGCTCAGGAATCTTTTAAAAAGTGCTTTTGAAGACACATTTCTTGACATATGTTTCAAAAATAAATGTATTAGTAAGGAGTTGAATGAAAGTTAAATAGTTTTAAAAAATTCAAATAAATTAATTTTATATTTAGTTTTCTTGAATGGAGCCAGTTGACGAAACCCATCCTGCACGGGCCTTGACAGGGTTTTTTGCCAACCTTGGTCCCTGTTTTGCGTTATAAAATCCTGACACCATCTACTTATAAATAGGGCAGGGCAGTGCAGTTTTCCTGTTCAATCCATTACTGCCATCGGTACTTTGTAATATCTTGAACGTTTTTGAAATGTTGTAGGCACTTTTATACTACCAAAGTTATGTCTTACCTTGTCAAGCATTTAATTTTTCTATTTTTTTGAAGTTTATTAAAATTTATTCCTGTATCAGTTGAATTGCCTAACTTGGTTGTCAGATTTCAGACTAGGGTTCATGAATGGCTTTTCTCTTCCGAAGAAGGACAATGGCTAATAGTTGAAAGCTCACGGGCGGCACGTTTGATCATGGTAATTCATGGGTGGCTTGTTTGGCATTCTCTTTCTGGTTGGATGAATTTTGATGTATAGGTTACATATGAATGCATACACATGTCTCTCCCTCTCAATGCATGTACTTGTCTATTTATGTATGTGTACATGCAAATATTTTATTGGTTTTTGTATAGTAACTACGTTCTCTGTTTAGGAACTGACTAAATACATGCAAATATTTTATTGGTTTTTGTATAGTAACTACATTCTCTATTTAGGACCCATCTAAATACAATTTTATGAATGTAGGTTCTTTTAGATGCTGGACATACTGTTGCCAGCATGGATGAGATCCAGGTAAGAATGCTTTTCTTTAGGTCAAGTAATTATGTCAAAGAACTCTTTTAACTTTGATATCATTTTCTCTTCCAGAAGGATCTGTCTCCTCTTGTTAAAAAGTTGGCACCAAAGAACCTTGCTGATGGAGCCCAAATCCCGTATGATTATTTTCTTTCTGCAATGTATCTTCATCCTATGTTTGCTTGTTGCATCTCTTAATAGCTGCATAATTACTCTTACCAGCTGAGGTGTTCTGCCATTTAGTTAAGGGATCAAATTTGTCCTTCTTCAGTCAAATGAGTCGGGCTCAATCATGTATTGATGCAATTTCTTGTATGTTCCACAACTATTTAGATTGGAAAGAGTTTTATTACTACATGAAACATTGCAGAAGCTAGTGATGGAAGTGTCATTTCTCTGAGAAACATAATGTCATGGTGTCATTAAAAATTTCACTTCTGTCACAAACATCTTATGTTATATGGTTGGTTTTTATGACTCTTACTTAATTACTCATTCTTCACATCTGATTCCGACTTGTATTTTGCAGGTTCTTGATGGCCAATGATGGAATCCAGCAGCGAAAAATTATTAAACAGGTTGGGCTACTAGCTTGAAGTAGCTCTTCCAGTTTTTTTTTCTTTCCTCTGATGAATTACTAGTCCTCAATTTAACTTAGATAATATAATGTGTCTGCATGACTAGAGAATATGTTTATGTCTCTAGTTTATGTAACCATGTCATGGCATGGTGCTCTTCTTGTTATTTGATGTGTTCCATGGTTTGGGATCACAGTAGTATTTTAAAGTGTCATTATTGAAGGTGTGTGGGGTCACCAAGGCATATGGGATTCAACATTCTGCTTTTCTCCCTTGATGTCTGTAATCTGTAATACAGAGAACCAAGTTGGTCACCAACCACTCAAATGTTTTTAGTCCAATAATTCCTTATTGAAGCAAATAACTGTGTCCCGAACTGTATGAGTTGGAGGGTCTGGTTAGTTTTAACATTTAGTCATGAATGCCTTCTTTAGGTGTGCAGTTGGTGCTCAAAACATTAAAAAGAAAGAAACCCCAATTCTAAGTCTGGAATTTTGGTGGTTTTGTTAGGTTACCTGTCTCTTGGAGACATTGATGCTTCTTTAGTTTCCCTAGGCTTATAATTTTCCTTAATAAGTTAAGAGTTCCATCTTTTTTCCTCTGATAAATCATACTTGTTTAGCTAAACAATTTGTCATTCTCTTATATTTCATGTTATAGTAGGTTACATATCCTTTTCTATCATTATAGGTTACATCTTCTTTTTATTATTATAGGTTACGTCTACTTTTTATTATTGTAGTTTACACCTCCTTTTATGTTATTTTGGGTTACATCTCCATTTATATTATTGTAGGTTACGTCTCCCACAACTGGACAGGTTACTGTGGAGGATGTGATCTATGAAAATGGTGATGATAATGGCCGTAGATCCCTTTCCCAGAAAGATGTTATCTTTCGTCGTCTGACCTTCCAGAGGAGCTTGGACTTGGTTCAATCGGAAGCTTTGGTGACAGAAGAAGAATTGCCTGAAAAAAGGCTTGAAACAGCAAACAAGAGATCGAGCTCATCTAGGAAGTCTAGAAGGAAAGGAAGCCAAAGGAGTGATCCAGACAGATCACTACTGGATGGTAGGTTCTTATTCTCTTCAGGGAAAAACGTTTTTGGTATTCAGAGAGTAGATCTTTAATGTGTATGGTATCGTTTTCCTGTTTAGTGAGTTAATTCATTTTCTTTCTTGTGTTGTGGTGTATAATGTTCAAAGTTTATAAGAAACCTATTTATGATTGGATTCTGCTTTTTTTTTTTTTTTTTGAAATGATGGATGCTGCTATTTTAATTGCTTAATATTTTTTTTTTCTCATCTGTCATTTTAGTACCCAGAAACCATCTGAAGGTGGATCACTGCTTCCTGGCTAGTTCTTATCATAGTGGAATCATTTCTGGACTTGTATTGATAGCTTCCAATCTGGAAAGTGCAGCTTCACTGGGAAAAAGAGTAAGGGACTGAATTTTTGGAACATATTTTGGGATTGGATTTTATCTTTTAACATTTCTTGAGCAAGATCAGACTTTCTGGGCGCTACACAATTCACTGTTATAATGATGCTTGTTGAATTTATGGAAAAGAGAAATATTTCATTGACTTTAACTTTTTATAATCAGAGTACATGAACCTCTATTTATAATAGAGGAAGGTAGTAGAGTCTAATTACAATAAAACTACCTTTGTCCCAATTTCACCCAAACTCTAACACTTAAAGATAAGTCCTAACATAATTAAATAATTCAATATAGATAAAAGAAAAACATAACTCAAACTAGAACTCTTCTAGGACGTGACCATATGATAAAGATGCCTTTGTGAGTCCTTGATTTTCCAACTTATGTGATAGGGATGCCAGTTTGTGGTAATCATGGTGGGTCTTACTTCTTATGTGCTTAGGCCCATCTTGTGGGCCTTCCTTGGTCATGTGACCCATCTTATAATACTCTTAGATATGTGGGTCTTCCTTGGTCGTGTGGGCTTGAGCCTATCTTCTAATACTCCCCCTCAAGCTGGGGGTGAGAGAACAACATGAACTCCCAGCTTGTTGCAAATGATGTATAATTTTTTTTGTATAAAATGGCACATCTTCCAATATGCCTTCATCTTCCAACACTCCTCCTTACACTGTTGTGTCCTTCCATGAGGCTCTACTGGCATAATATAAGTGAGAGTAAAAATCGCTCCTAGCCTGTATGACATTGCTCCATACTCCATTCCTAATGCTGGATGTAGGGCTCACTCCGTCTTCTGTAGGTAGTGTGTCAATCGGCATTGCTCTGAAGTGTTCCACCACCATGTCCCTCCATAGGACAACGACTCTCAAGTGGTAGGAGTAATAAAAGCCATTACAAGGGGGGTAGTGGATTTATTTATAATGGTGTCCCAATCTGGACACCGACTCTCATGGTATCCCAACTGTGATATTTTTTAGAGTTAAATTTATCACGGTGTCCAAATCTGGGCATGGACTCTCATGGTGTCCCAACCGTGATATTTTTTAGAGTCAAATAAATTAAGTATGAGAAAAGGTACTGAGGTTACCTCTTCTTCAATAATAATGTCTTATCCAAAGAGAATAGCAACAACTGTAATGTAACACGACCATCTGCCAACACATATAACACGAACCAAAATAATAAAACTTGTAGAAGGATCCATGAAATAATCATAATCCGATATAAATATTTTTTCTTAGATGCAAAAGCTTCATCTTTTGTGCTCCCCCTTTCTTGAATATTTTGATCACATAAACTTATCCACAACATATAGAATAAAATACCTCTTTCTTGTACTTTTTCTACTTTTCCCCCTCAAGCTGGGAGGTAATGGCTGTGATACTAGCTTGAACTAAATGTCATAGATGTAGCAATAAGCCCAAATAACATAGATGTAGTAATAAGCCCTCAAACCATGGAGAAGTGATATATTTTCCTGATATAGAAACTCAAAAAGTGACGCAAAACAAGCCGCTTAAATTCGGATTTTTCAATGCAACAGGATACCAACATGACCTTTGATTCTTCCAATGCGAATATATCTTTAAATATAGATCAGATTGACATGAAATTTTCTCCTTCTGAAACTAGACTTAAATACCTTTCATCCAAATATAACTTCTCTTCATAAAATATAATTATCAGAAGATAAATAATTTGATATATTTCGGTCTCTGTCATTTGGCCGAACTAAGCACTGTTTCTCCTTTTTTTTCAGCATGACCATTGACTTTTCCAAGATCAATATCTTCTTATAAAAAACTTAGAACGAGATTTGGTTGAATAGATAAGATAATAGACTTACATATCTTTCTTTTGATATATAATTCTCCATATAAAGTCTCGTTCTTAATAGCATAAAATACCTCGGAAGTTGAGGCCTTCTGCTGCTGCTTCAAATATCGATTTCTCTTTGGAGATAACTCAGATAGAAAATTGGTTGAATAGGTAAGAAAATATACTTACAAAATTTTCTTTTGATATATATTTGTCCATATAAAGTCTCGTTTTTTATAGCATCAAATACCTTGGAAGTTGAAGCTTTCTGCTACTGCCCGAACCTCTTTTGCAATCTGATCTACGCTCGTTCAAATATCGATTTCTCGTTGTAGATAACTCCGATTGGAAAAAATCCTTTTTCCTTGGAAAGTATACTCAAATATCTTTCTGTCAATATATAATTTGTAATATGAAAATCTCAGTATATGGGTAAAAAACGCAAAGCAAACTACGGGTGTAGGGACTGAAAAAAAAAAAACTACGAACCTAGACTTTGGGTTTAGGGTTTAGAGAAAAAATTTCATTATCGCTGTGGGTTGACCAAGTCAACTCACAAAACCTGCTTTGAACTTTAGTTTGTTGGTACGTGCTTGTGCTTTTCCTTTTCTTTGCCCAGTTTATTTTTTCCTTCTCTTAATTACAGACATCTACTTTCTTTTGATTGGCTGCTGTTAGTTTTGATTTTGACTGTATATGATGTTTGAGGTTATTTTTGTGTCTTTTTCTCTCAGGTTAGCATGGTTATAGTTGGTCTTGGAGCTGGTCTTCTTCCCATGTTCCTGCGTAGATGCATGCCAATATTGGAAATTGATGTGAGTTTTCTTTTATCAATTTCTTCCTTTTCCATAATTTTTATATGGAATTGGTTAAGAAGAAAACTTAGATAGATGAACCTAAACTTCTTGTAATACATTTCTCTCCTTGCTTCGTGCCTTTTGATAGAGAGGTTACATGGTTAGCATTCTATGTGTTGGAAATGATTAACATTTTATTCCATCCCTTGCAGGTTGTGGAGTTAGATCCTTTAGTTTTGGACATCTCAAGGGACTATTTTGGGTTCAAAGAAGATGAGAAGCTCAAGGTGTGTCAATTATCTCTTTTGTGATAGTTATCTCCCTGCACCTCCTCGATCTATGCTGACATTTGGAAATGATTTTGTCACTATCTACTTCTTTGTCTATTATTATTATTATTATTTTTGTACAAATTCTTGGTGTTGGTATCACAGAACGTAGGCAGAGAGGTTTGGAATCACTAAGGATGGCAGTTTTACACGATTACCCATCTATCATTTTACCAGTTCATGTATAAAGAAATATGGAACAAAAATTCTTGGTGGTGTAAGGATATACCTGTTTACTTTCTATCTGTTTATGAAAAAAAAAGGTGTAGAGGTTATTTTACTTGAATACCAAATAACGGGTGGGGGTAGTTGTGCATTTTTCCAATCCTTCCTCATGTGAGTGTAAGAAAAGAACCTCTCCTTATGGAGTAGATGACTTCAATTTCAGAAAATGTTTAGGTAAAATTACTAAATTCAATGTATGTAAGATGGTTCTCTTGTGTTGCATTGGACATATCCTATGGGGACTATGGAAAGAGAAATAGGTGGAAATTCAAATTCAAATCTTCCCCCACTAAAATTCTGACTGATTACATTACGGGCCAAGTATCTATCTGGCTTCTAAACCGAAAAGAATTCAGAAACTTCAGCAGCTCAAACTTTAGAGAAAATTGACAGCTGGTTGCTCGGCTGTCTCAGCCCCCTTGCCCCCTGATCATGGCTATTTGGCCCTCCCCACCATTGTGCCACTTCAAGCTTAACTTCGTTGGGAGTGCTTTTGGTTGCCATGGCCCTGTGGGATATGGAGGAGTTATCCATGATGTTAACGGTGATCTCCTCCTCTTTCCTGGGCCCTCTTGGTATCTTTGACTCCTCAACAACAGAACTTTCGGGAATGCTGAATGGAATTCAAATTTTTTCTAGCTGGCTCACGGGCCCACTTTGCATCGAAGGCAACTCAAAGGTCGTTATTAACTAGTGTGTAAACTCCATCAGACCTCCGTGGCGTCACTGGGACATGTACTCAGAAATTTGTAATTTAATTTCCCTTTTGAATTGTACTTGGAAGCACATTCCTTGTTCTGCCAATCATTTGGCAAATATTCAGGCTAAGGCGGGCATTTCACTCCAACACCTAGTTGTGGAGGAAAACCCTCTCTCCTAGGTTTGATTTGTACTTCTCTCTTCTTTTTAAAAATCGATAGATGTAATACTTTTATGTGTTTTATAGTGTTCGTATATTCCATTATTAGGTTTTCTATAATTTCTTGTAATTTTTTGTAGTATTTATAAATATTAAATTTACTCATTTGTTTACCCATTTTTGTATTACCTATGGATAATTGGGTAAAAAATGGGTAGACGAACACCCCTTGCTTGTTCTGAGGGAAGCAGGTAACATATTAGATGTTGGATGATAAAAACCTTAACTATTACAGCTCTCAAAAAGATCCACGAGGGATGCTCTTGTACTTTTTGATCGTATCTAACCAAGAGTATGACATAGGAACAAGAGAATACAGGAATTTCAGCTTGGAATTAGCAATGTGATGTTGTGCTGACCCTTGTTTTTTCAGTTGCTTTTTAAAATGTTTTTAATAAAGATGGTGAGGAGTTATTAAGAGAGGGGATTAGGGAAAGCTCCATTTGAGAGGGTGGGGGGAGCTCAAAGTAGGCTACGAAGGATTGAGAAGTTTTCACAACAAGGTGTTGTTAAGAGACACCAAACTGTGCCAAGGATTCAGCTATTTGGCATATAAATCTCGTGGATGTAGACTGATCACTATAATCAAACTGCCTTCAATGATTAAGGAGTAAAGCCAAGAGTCACAATATATGTCAAGCCATCGAGAAGAGTCCTGAGCCAGGTGTGCACATGAGTCAAGCTTGGGGCATGTTTTTGAAAAGCTTCCTCATGAGCCTGATCCTGACTCTTGCTCCCATTCTGTGATGGGGTTGCAACCTTCTCAGGATCCATTCCCTCATTGCCTATGGCCCATTCCATCTTTAATACTAAATTTTTTTAAGATATTCAAAATACAAATATATAAAGTAACTAAAAATTATAAAATCATAAGAGAAAGGCTTTTGTTTCTTGGTAACTTTTGTTTTCCTTAATGCCTTCGTTATAGTAAACTTCTTTTTTAGATACATGTCTTTTTTAAAACATAAAGGTTAGGATTGTAATAAGACCTTGTGGGTCGGGGTTGGAAAAAGGTTAGGGATTTTGTCCCCTCACCTTGTCCCTGTCCTATGGAGTGAGCATCCGACCCCAACTCTGACCTCATCCCCATCCACACCCGACCTATTTGTACCCCTAGCAATAAGTGCTGTTTCCATGGAGTCATAATAATCAAAAGCAGCAGAGTAAACAGATGAATTTTAACCCCAGTGTCACAAATGAGTTCCCCTTCCGCTGACCTCAGACTATCAAAGTTAAGCTTAAGTCCACCTGTTGTAGAATGGAGCACTGACGTGGGCTCTTATTTCAAGAGATAACCAAAACAAGTATCCAGTTTTACTTGTTGAAGGAAAAAGGTCCTCCAGTTTTGTCTAGTGACCTTCTGCTTGTCATATTGACCCTGTTATTTGAGTTCATATAATTTTTTCCTTTCGATTCTTATGGAAAATAGCTTTTTTGGGCAAAAAAAAGCTTGCGACTGTTGTATTTTCCGAAAAGCAAGTAAAAACTTGTCTTTTCTTAATATAATTCCATTGTCGCTGTTCTGAAAAGACAAAGAAATAAAAAAATTTCAGTTTTTGAGTTAAAAAAGGTATCCTTCTTATTCTATTCTCACTGTTCTGTAAAAACAAAGAACAGAAAAAAAAAGTAAACAGAACTTATTTGAATCATATAAAAAGTTACCTTCTTCCCAAAAATATAGCCTTGCATCAATGAAAAACTATTCTATATGAATTAAAAAGTTGGTTGTTTTTGTTCAAATTTGTGGAGATATTATAGTGGTATCACATCCATTCTGATTTCACCTAGGTACCTTTCATCTAAACTCAAATTTACCTGCCGGTAATCCATTCTTGTTAGAAAATACATCCAGGGGTACTTTGGTCATTTTTCCCTCCAGGGGTATTTTGGTCATTTTTCCAGCTCTATGGTTAAATTTCTTTATGTAATATTATTCTTCATGTTAATTTATGTCAGTGGCTAAATTTTCATTATGTACATAGGATGTATAATTAGTGAGATATATAAGGAGAATAAGGTTTATTAAGTGTATAGGGGCATTTCTGTAATTATGACCCCCAAGACAGTTATTTAAGAAGATCTGGGGGTTGTGCTTGACCCCCAACGAGCCTCTCCTGGCTCTTCAGAAAATTCTCTTTCTCCTTTCTCTTTTCCTCTCAATTTTCTTTTCTTCCTTCAACCAAATCTTCATTTTTACAATTCTTGTTTAATAAGTTCATTTAATTATTTGCACACACTTACAGAGAGAATACCCGCTGAAGGAGACTTTAGAAAATCAGAGATTACCTGGATTAGAAGCATTGGAACCAATTTGCTGTGTGAAAGTTAGTTTTGTACATCGATCTGTTCCATATCTTGTTCAAACACTATTTGAAGGGAAAAAAACTGTTGATTGCAACAGATTATTCAAATATTGAGGCCAATTTTGTTGAACCTATCATAATATGATTTTTTATTTTGGTAAAACTACAAGGAAGCTCTCCTTTTACAAGCAAATTAGTTTGCTCTAACTAATTTGCCTACTAAAATTAAGTGAAGTCTTCAATATTGGTGTTTCAATGTGGATAAGTAACATCTGTTACTTCAGATTTCTATGTACATGTTTGATGCTCATTTCTTGCAACTTATTTTCTTCAATATATCAATTTCGGGATTACCTTACTTTCATGATCATCGATTGGGGATAGAGCATGTAGAAGTAAATGAGATATTTTAATTCACCAAAAAAAATAAAAATTGAGAATCGTAACTGTTTCCTAGTACTGCAGTGATTAGCAGCCATTTATTTTAAAAAAATAAAAAAAGGGTGTAACGTCTTTCTCGAATATTGAATAGATAAGGATCTAATACTTGTTTTTGAACACTGTTTGCAATATATCGTTTTTGTTCTAGATAGGTATTTGTCCCTGCTTGTCCCTTCTTTGTCATTCTTCAGGTAGTCAATTTGAGTAGAATTGTATGCGAGATATCAGTGGATACTTCCGATCAAGCAAAGATAAGAAGTCCTAGTTATAGAAGAATAGTTAATGATATTGTAATTAGTGAGTATAGTGGCTGTATATAAGTGGAAAGTTGTGTGTGAGTTAATAGTTAATGTGTAAGTTAGATTGTGATCGGAAGCATCAACTTAGAGCACAGTTGGAATTCCTATTATCTGTCTACTTTGTGCTGTTCTAAATCTCAATTATAGTTGTTAGAGACAGCAACCAGTAGTTCATTGACTTTTGTAATAAGCATAAACTTTTATCCTTTTCATCTCTTTATTACTTTATTGTATTTCTTTCTTTCATGTCTATTTCAAATTTGTTAGTTATATCTTCTATTCATGTCTGTACATGGTACTGGTCTGTGGCCTATGTAGAGCAGCATACTTTGGAATAGTAGATGATGGGATACAATAATGTGGCATGGGGCCTAGCCATGTTTTCCCATTTGTTCCCATCCACTATGGAAATTTGCGCTGTTTGAATCTTTATACTCACATGGACAAAAGTTTTCAACTGTTGTATCTCAAAAAGGTGGTGGTTCAACTGTAAGTTTCTTATGTTGCACTAGGTTCACATTGCTGATGGCATCCAATATGTTAGGGGGGTTGGGATTGATATCATCTCTTCGGAAACTGTTACCAATGTTGAAAATGGTGATGAGTCCTTGAAGGAGAGTTTCCCTCTGCTTCCTGAAAGTGGGTCCAGCTCGGTCATTGATGCAAATAAAAGTAATGGCATTGACATACTTATTATTGATGCAGATGCAGCAGACTTGAGGTAAATTTTAGCATTTTGCATCTTATATAAGTGCTTTCCACTCACTGTTTCTTCTTTTTGCAACAGAAGCCACTCACTGTTTCTTCTTTTGCAGCACTGGATTGACATGTCCTCCTGCTGCTTTTACTGAAGAGTCCTTTCTTCTGGCTGTGAAGAAATCCCTTTCTAGAGGAGGCCTTTTTGTCATTAACTTGGTGTCAAGATCCCAGTCAATCACGGGGATGGTTATTTCAAGAATGAAAGCGGTAAGGGAGACAAAATCAGAAAAAAAATCTAGGTGGAAATAGGTGACTTAGATTTTCTGACCATATTTCCTGAAATATAAGTCACACCAGAAAAGCTGGCAAAGACAAAGTGAGGAACTTGCAAAACAAGGATACTAGGTTTGTGTAGTATAAGGACATTGACTAGTAATTAGGATAATTGGTAGAAACCCTAATTCATAGTAACCTAAAGTTGGATGATAGTTGGGAGCTGATCTGGTCTGAAACCCTAATTCGGGTTGTAATATTTGAACCCTTACACGTGGCATGGAAAATGAGGGAAAAAGTAATTGGAGTAGTACGGGATCTGCTTTTTATTTACCAATGATGAGTAAGCTCATACTTCAAAATTATTCTCTCATCATTGTTTCCCTTCTATGATAGTTTGCAAATATTCTTTGGACTTATGCTAGGAGCTTAGGGTGGGTTTTGACTTCAAAATTGTACACACATCCATTGCTGATTGTACATTCTACAGGCAAAAAATTATTGGAGAATAATACGGAATCTACTTTTTTGTTTACCTATAAAGAGCAAGCTCATACTTAAAAATTATTCTCTCATCACCATCTCCATTCCAAAATAGTCTGCAAATATTATTTGGAGACATGCTAGGAGGTGAGGGGTTGGGATTGAACTTCAAAATTGCAACCTTCACTAATGGTACTTTCTACTGTTTTTCTACTTAAATTCACTTATCCATTATAATGATAATGACGTAGGCTCCATATTAATGACATAATATTATATTAGAATACAACATATTTTTCTTTAAAGGGATAGATACTGTATATGCATTAAATTTATAACATACAAATTTTTATAATTGCTATGTAACTTTCTAAAGAACTATTTATATATTAGTACATTGCAATTTCATCTCCACTTGGGAATATTATTTACATGTATATGTCATCTCGATATGCTGTTTTGATGTTACTACCTTCTCTTGCTTCTTCCAACATAACAGGTGATCTCTAAGGGGTGGTTTCAAAACCAAACACCTAGCTTGTGTAGTGGATGGACTATATATATCTATAGAAGTCGCTTGACTAGATCTCTAGATTATCATGACATAATGAGATACTGCTGTCTCAACCGGTGTCACTGATTGTCTTTATCTTCTGTTGTATGATTGGTTTTCAGGTCTTTAACCACCTGTACTCTCTCGAGCTCGAGGAAGATGTTAACATGATTCTATTTGCTCTTCCTGCTGAAGCTTGTAGTCCTGAGGATAACATTTCAAAAGTGGCTGTGGAACTGGAGAAGCTGATCATGCTCTCAAACCCGGAGGCTCATGTTAATGTTGTGGAGACAGCAGGGAAGATCAAACGTATTAAGTAGCATGTGTGCTGTTATACATCGTGCTCTTGCTCTAAATATTGATCAGGTAAACAAACGACTCACAGGACTGATTCTTATACATCTTACTCTTAGTCTCAGAACTGATCAGGTTAACAACCGACTCACCGGACTGATTCCACTGTAGTATTAGTTCTGTCATATTGTTTTGCATTTCATCAGTGGTGGCATGCCTTTTTTGTTAACTCCCTAGCTGGATCTTCAGGAAAGGTGACCTTGTTTCAATTATGATATTGTTATGATATTCACCAGTACATTTAAAAAAGAACGAAAGAAAAAGACAGATTTTCAGTGGTTTGTGTTTGGCATGCTTCAGCATTGTTGTGCTTTGACTTTTTTATTTGGTTATATGGGCCTCATGTTTTGCAGCTTCAGTCACACAAAAAAAATTTGTACTTATGGTATGTTTTGGAAGACAATGAAAGTTACCAGTTGTTTGGGGTTTCAAAAGGTTTCAAAATTTCCATTGAATATGGGGAAGAGTTATTCATGTATTTGTTGTCTATCAAAATATTTTTTAGCTCATCTTTAAGTTAATATGATGGCATGGAGACAAACAAAGTGAAGCTTGCATGAAAAATATGGGATGGCTTAAGGCAGTCGGTTAGAATTGGTCAGCGATGGTTTGGATTTAATCCAATTTAGATGGTCCTAGCTCTTGTTACTGGCTCACATTTCTCAATAACTCATGGGCAAGTTACTTCAGGCATAGATTAGTATGTAATCATGAAGACCATGTTCTATATACTAGGTGCCATGTTTATGTTGATTCTTTTCAATGTCTGATCATGCATGTGTTTGTTAGTATTCCTCTGCACAGGTATCAACCCCAGCTGACTCGTTGATATTTCAGTAATATGCAGCCTTTGGTTTGTTTGCGTCTTCCTTGAAAAGCCATAGACATCATCTCCTGAAAGTTGCCTTATGATTTGATGAATATCTTGCATTCTGCTCCGGAGAGTGAAGGTCTTTGGGAGGTGATTAACACGGGTTTAGATCAGATCAGGCGTTGGCTACTTGGGTATTCCTGTAATGTACAAGGATCAATATTAGGCGATCAGTTAAAAAACCTGGAGAGTTAGACAGTGATGAAATCCATCTATTTTGTAATGGGATAAAAGGCAGTTGAGGCGGAATTCAACGAGAAGAGACGCCGAGAGAGAGAACCGGGGAACTCGCCTCTCGCTTCAAAGACGATGGGTGTGCAAAGAGGCTTCGGCGGCAAGGCCCAACCTTCTCCTTTTCCTTGACAAATACGGGATAATACTAGCAATCAACAACCTGTAAAAACAAGAATACATTGTCTCAAACAAGTCCAGGCTGCTACATGGATACATTGAAACAGGTTTTGTCATATTAATATCAGATTTTTTTTTTTTAAATACAATCTTCTAAATGGATTATTTTGAAGTATAGTCAAATTTCAAAAAATCCTTCTGAAAATGTAGCCAAAATTGTTAAATTCAATCTATTTAAACTGCATTGACAAACTTTTTTTAATTGTTGTATGATCCGATTCTAACTATTTTTACTCCAAATCTACATGTTCTATCACCTTCTTTAATACAAATGAAACTATTTAGATTTTAAATTTGATAAAAAATGTATTTAGTTTCAAGTACCATCTTTGTTTTGGTCCAACTCTAACTGAGAACATGAGTGTATTGTAAGTTTGAATAAGACTAAACTAGGATTTTGTTTGACTAATCATATATTTTTTTAATGTGGATTACTGGTGGCTTTCAGCCTGTCACATTAAATGAATTTAATTTCAGAATGCGACTGTGGGCTATGAGCAGCTATTATTTACCTTTGTAGTTGCACATATAAATACTCAGAGACGTGACACCTGACAGGCTTAAACGCAATCTACCATGCAAGCAACCACTGAGAGGAGTTATTGCTGCCTGTGAAGGCGGCTCCCTTGCTTTCTGGTAATGGATAGAGATTTTTGTCCAAGTTTCTGATATGGGCATTTCATGGAAATTCCCGAGGTGGGTTGTTGTTACAAATCATTGAAGTTCTCTGCTTTCTTACTGTAAATGAATGCTTGAAGGGAATTTCTGTCCTGAAGTTAAAAAACTTAAAAAAAAGTAGTTCAATCTTTGTTCAGTCTGCTCGAATCGTTCTGGACTTCCATGTCGGTCGGTTTGGCATTGCGGAGAAGAATTTATCTGTATTAATGGGATTTTTTAATTTAAGGTGACTCTGATTAAAAATAAATAAATGCACAATCTTGATTGCTTATTCGTTTTTTCTTTCTGTAGTTCGTGCTTTCGGTGGCTTGTGCTTCTCATTAATGTAGGCCTTGGAAATTTGCTTTTGATGAGCCACCTCTCTAAATTCTCTCAAAAGAAAATGTTTCTGACAGTTTACAGGCTAGATTACAGCGACATTGTCCTGGGTACAGTTCTGAAGACATCAAGAAAAATATTAATCTTTGTCCATTTGTCTTAGCCTTGTCTGGTTTAAATTATAATTCTGTTTAGCTGCTTGGTTATCAGGATATCTACTTTATTCAGAAGACACAGCTTATTCTCGTTTATCCCGAATACAAAACGAGCTCATTTCTGTTAGGTACCTTGCTGTTTATTTGGGGAGTCCAAAAGCAAGTTGGAGCTTCTACCCTCATGTCGGCAGAGGAGACCACAATGAAAGAGACTTAAAGGTTTCCTTATTTTCTTTTTCCATTCAAATATGAAATCTGGCTATTTGTTACCTTGCGAGATTTAATGCAGACAGGACTGTCAATTGGCTGAACTGAAGCATTACTGTCACCTTTAAGTGTCCTGAAAAGCTCTGATCTTTAACTAAAATTTTGTTTCTAAATAATTTTTAGACTTTGTCAGGAGGTGAATTTTATTCCAATTTACTGGCTTAAATTGAATTGGAACTGGGCCAGTTTCAGAGATCGACTTGAAAAGTTAAAACACTGCATCTCCTGAAGATTGAGATGACAAAGCAGTGGCAGTATTCAATTTATAGCATGTAGAGGGAACCCAATTTCTTGAAAAAAAGAAAAATATAAATTTTACAGCTTACAGAGTGAATGAGCAGGGTACCAGAAAAAAATTCTGCAGACTCTCCAAAACGGCGGAATTGGTCCCACTATTATTAAACTAGCGAACCCAACTTGCTGAATTAAGAATCAGCTATCTGATCAGCTACCCACCACCTTAGTCGCCATTATTCCCAACTACCAGGTACTACAGTCCAATAATATTACAACGGTAGAGTTTACGTGTAGTCGTACACTCGTTCTGCAACTTGGGGCTCTCGAGACGGGACCCGACCAAATCAGCTGTTGTATTGAAATGGTGAAGAATAAATCAAACGTAGAACATAGAGCTATAGAAGTTCAAGTCAGCTGCTGCGGAGACGCGGACCTGCGTGAAGCGTACACTGTACATATAACTTACAGTGTGGGGAGTTGCTTCGAATAGTCAAACGTTACCGGTGGCACCGGTCAATGTGAAATGAGTTGTTTTGTGCTGTTTAATGTCAATCAGACTTGAATCTTCAAAACGGGCTTTGCAGAAAGTATTCAGAATTTCCTGAATCTATTTTTTTGTTGTTTATTCGTCTTTGCCTGCGGAGGGGGGAAAAGAAGAGAGGAAGGAGGCTAAATAAGGAGTTTTTGGAGCTGGGTCTGGTGGATCTCAATGGCTGTGAGTCCCTTTTTTTTTTTTTTTTTGAAAAAATTTATGGTTTCATTTCTTTGTAGGAAGTGCTGAGTTTTTTTTTTATAGCAGGAAACTTCACTTTCTCTTGTAGTTTATTTATTAGTTAGTGGATTTCGTGGGTAAGAGGTTTGAACACTTCGGCTGCATCTTTTTTTGTTTGATTTACTTGGTTCAAACAATGAGCTTGGGAGTTTTGCTAGTACATGTTTTCGAAATTTTCAAACATATGATACGTAGGAAATTGTGGTTTGGGTCTTTTATTTGCAATTTGAGCTTTGATGTGAGCAAAGAAACGCTTTTGCTGGCAACTTGTATGACGTTCGCTTGTTTTGTCAAGTACTGATATTCAAGTTCAATTCCTTCCACTGAGAATCATATGCTCAGTATTGGAGTTTTGGCGCTTGATTTAGTGGCAGCTGTTGTTTATTTTACTGTGGAAGGTGTCTTTGTTATTGAATTTAATATTTGCAGGAAACTCGTCCGTTTTGCTTATTGCTTATTTCTTCTACGTTTGATTTTTCATGATTCTTTTGAAGTACAAGAGATTTGTTTGGATTGGGTTTCGGATGTTTGAACAACTTTTACAAACCAGAAAGCTGTCTTTTCTTCTTTTAGTAAGACTTACCTTATGTTTGAATTGCTTCTGTAGTTTGATGTCTGCTCAGAGTTTGTGTTGTGTCTTTGTTTACTCTTTTTGTGCAGTTTAATATCAGCCAGAAATTTTGGGCTGTTTGGGGTTTCAAATTTCGATTTTTAATGGAAAAGTACAGTTGGGTTGATGTTATTTGCTGTATGTGGTGCAATAGTAATGTCAATAGAAATTAGACGAGGAGAATAGGTGTTTCCAGGATTTGATCTGAATTTGTTCTTTAGTTCAAGGGTTAACCTTTCTTGATATTTTACTTTTCCTTTGGGAAATGTATCTGGGAGTTCAATATATGCATAGAGGAGATATACTTCACAGTTGTCCTATTTCTTGTGTTTCTTGATTTTTTTATGTAGACTGGCTTAATTTTTTTACGGTGATTGTGTTTTAGAATTAATATTTCAAAATATAAGTTCTGGGGAGCTGCATTTTAAAAAAAAAAAAAAAATAGCTTTAGGGACCGAGGTTTTTTCTAGCTTTTTCTTTCTGGCAGATAAAAAGGTTAGGTAATTTGAAAACTTGGATTTTATTGGTTCAGCACAGTTGGTTCTTTTTTTCTGTCATTATTTTCTTTTTCATTTGTTTCTGTTTGTAAGGATGTTTAATATTTCAATTTTTAGAAGTCATATTTTGAAGATCATCTTTTCTTTTAGCTGGGAGGTGCCACTGGAACAGTGGTCTCATGACTCTCATCACAGTTTTGGTCTTTGTGTTTTCTTAAGCATATCGTGAAGAAAATCATTTGTGCTATAGAAATTTGAACATAAACTTTTAGGCATTAGTTATTGTTTTTCATTAGGGTTTGGGATATATGATTTGCATTTTTCTTTGGCTATTATTTCTATGTTGGATCCTTTGTTGTGTCTTCATAGTAGATAGGAGCTTCTGGTGTTAGAATTTCGGCTTCTAGTGGTGTATGCTGAACTTCTGTCTTCAGATATTAGTGGGCTTGGCCATTTTTTCTCTCCTGTAGCTCAGTTTTTTTAATTATTCTGTAATCTTCCTCGAGTATTATTATTGGAGGGAATGTTCTTTGACAGAGCTTATTGGAAAAACTTAGAAGCAGACATAAATTTGGAGAATGTGGTTCGAATTATTCAGGTTTTGTAATTGTTGCCTGTGTTGATAAATTGTGAATGACTTGTATGAATTGCTTTCCAGTTCAAATCTCACAATTTTATCTGTTAACCTTTAACATGTAAAGAATTGTAATTATTTTCTTTACTCACATCCACTTCTGAATAGAGGACTATTTTCTGTTTGGTGCTAAAAGTTTGAATCTTCTTTTGGTCTTCTATATGGTTTGCTCATTTCTGTTTTCATTTATTCCTTTTTCTTGGTCTTTCTTGTGGATGTTCCTTCTTGAACCATGAGGCTTTTCATCTATGTCGTTGCTTGCTTTGTTATTATGATAAAAAATAAGTAAAAATTGAGAGTTTCAGAGAGAAAATGAGGGAGAGAGGAAAGAGAGAAGAGAGCCTGCTCTGGAATCCACTTCTTATTATTCACTTTAGTGTTAGACAGTTACAAAAACTACCCCTATTTAGTTACATGTTACATAAACCCTTATATCTCCTAATAGACTAACCAAAATTACATGAAATTTGTACTAAGAAATTTAAAACTGCTGAACATTATAATATCATCCCCAGAATTACAGCTATGGTAAAACGACCAAAATGTTCTGCTGATTTTCTAACATTATATATCAAGGGAACCTCTGTCTGCGGAGTCCTCTGGGAAACTGCATTATTGGTCTAATTCATTTATTTTTTTTACTTTCTTAAAAGGAAAAGAAAGAGAGGAAAAAGTAACAATTAGTAGTGAGAAAATATCAGGTAACTTGGTTCACAATATGGAGGCATTAATGAATAAGGGCAGTGCTCTTTCTAGCTTCCTTTTGCCACTTAAACGCATGCTTCTTTGAATGTAATTTCAGATTGCAAGTTCAGTATTGCGTATCTGTTTGTTCAACTTCCTGAGATGCTTCAATTGGATTAATAACAGAATTCATGTTTATTCTACTTCTGCAATAATCAGATGTATGTCCAATTTACTAATCTGTAATTGGATAAATAACAAAATTCATGATTATTCATCAACAGCGACGGCCTCATGTACCTCAATTCGGTAATTGGGAAAGTGATGAAAATGTCCCTTACACTGCCTACTTTGATAAAGCACGAAAAGATAAAAGCGGTGGGAAGTTAATCAATCCAAATGATCCTCAGGAGAACCCGGATGCATTTTCTGAAGACATGCCTCATGGTCGTGCACCTCCTGTCAGAAGTGCACCCAACATAGACTCCCCCCTCCAAGCTTCATTGGCAGCAGCAAGACCCATGCACGAGGGTCACTCAAGCAGAGAAGAAGGTGAGTTCAAGAAGTTCACTGCTTCTCCAGGTCCTCCTGATGGTGGCGTACGCAAAGTTTTTACCGACCCACCTCATAGCCGTGGAGTAAATTCAAGTGATTCTCACAGAAGGGGCAGAAGAATCAGTGGTGGGTCTGATCGAAGCATAGAACAATCACCCTTGCACCCACATTATCAAGCTAAGACTCCTAGTAGAGGTGGAGTGTCTTCTCCTTCAAGGGACAAAAGAGGACCACATGAAGGTAGCCATGGGTTAGGTCCCTCTACTCCAGGAAGATCCAGACTGCGATCTGTTGAAACTGTAAAGCCTTTCTCATCTATTTTCTGCTTCCTAGCATAAAATATCAAATTTACTAAAGTCTTCTCTGGAATAACAGTATGATGTGAGTTTTAATGTGGCAGACTGAGAAAGATGCAGCTGTACCAAAATTTGGCGACTGGAATGAGATGGATCCTGCATCAGCTGATGGGTATACTCACATATTTAACAAAGTGAGAGAGGAGAAGCAGACAGGAGCAGCAAAGTTTCCTGCAGTGCCAACAGATTCTTCTTACTCAAATAGCAGAAACCATGACAATCCTGACAATCCAGAACCAACGGTTGGTTCTCCAATGCTTACTTTGGTTTTGACCTTCTTGTGACTGCTGAAATTTGAAGTTCTAAAAGATCACTGCTTCAGCCTTACTAGCACTTCCCTCGGTAGAAATATGGCTTTCTTATTTCATTGAGTAAGTTCATTGCCTTGTGCCCTACTGCTGCCAGAACAATCTGTCGTGGTAGGCTTTCACATTTTTTGTTTTGGATGGTTTTGATATTTGGCCTTGTCATCTTGTATATTTTATTCTTTTGTTATTCAATTCACTGCTTCCTGAGCACGGCTATGATCTCAAAATTTACTCAACTTTAGTTTCTAATTTATCTTTTTTTTTTTTTTTTTTCAGTGGTATTGCTGCTTTTGGGGGAGCAGAAAATGATGGTTGAATGTAAGGGAGCTCTTGAGATACAAGCCTGTATATAGATATGGAGGCTGTTTTCATATAAAGAAGCTCTTCAAAGTGCATTCTTTTTTTTCGTGTTTGTGTGCCTTCTTATATCACCAATGCCAAGAGGCTTGGTGGGATAAATGTTTGCATACCTTTACCTAACATTTTTCTGATATTCTTTATTGTCCTCTATCATATTCAGGAACAAGAAAACCAAAATAATTACAGGGTCAGATACACTGATATTGTCTTAAGGGAGTAGTGGTAAGTGCTTGGGGGTTGCAACAGTGATAAGAAACTGAAGGAAGTCATTTCAAATGGATTACGCTTGTTTGACAAATCTATAGTAGTTCATTGGTTAGAAAGGCTTTGTTAATGCAAACAAGTAGGAAGATCACAAAAAAAAAATAAAAAATAAAAAATGAAAGATGAATGTTACAACTGATTAGTGGTCGACCACCTGAGATGAAGATGATAGATATTTTGTTTCATAGAAAAGAACCTCATTTTAGTGTTAATATATGTTAGGAATTAAACGTCTTAATTCCAAATTAACAGGAGTAATAATAATAATCGTGGGAGAAAGGAAAAACAAACACAAGATTTATACAAATTCGCCTTAAGGTGAGATTACGTTTTGTCTCCCATCGTTGTAGTAATCCACTATGAATATGAAATAATTTATAAGAGAAATTGCATATACTTATAAGTGTTTTTCTCTAACCTCTCTTAGGCTGTAACTCAAGATGCTTTTCAGATGATGAATAATACTTTGGGTGATAAAACCCTAACAATGGCGTTCTCCCAAATATAAAGAGAAAATTAGGGCAATCGGATTACAAATATTAAATCCCCAAACGACCTTTAATGTAACAATAGTCAATATATCATGGTTTCATTTCCTACGACAATTTTACTGCAAAGGTCGATCTGCGTACCAACTCAACGTAGGACATTGATTAGACTCCACAACTTAACAATATAATGAAATAAAATATCGTTGATTGTTGCGTTTGAAATAAAATAACCTCTTCTTTATTTACCCATTTCCTCGTGGGTAATAGGTAAATAAATATAATTTATTATATAAAATAAAATACTTATAAAATAAAATGATATCACAGAAATCATTAGATGTGCTAATCTGGAGAAACTTTAACTAATCATTAGAAGAGTTATTGAGCCTTTAACGACGTTAATCAAAACTTAACAGAGAACAGAACCACAGAAATCATTAGATGTGCTAATCTGGAGAAACGGTTTGCTCGAGATCAAGGATGTCTTAAAGAAAATATGTCACCGATTCAACCGAAACCAACGACAAATTGGCAATCATTTGGGGTTTGAGAATATAGGATCCTGCACAGATATAGAAGCAGTTTACCAAACAGAAGAGGCCTATTGAGTCTTTATTATAATTACTTTTTGAAACTAGTTGCGTAATGGCATTCCAAGGTGTCGTTTTGCAATTTATCGAAAGGTCTGTGCAATAACTCTTCTCTAATTCGTAGCAACTGTGCGAAATAATTAAAACATTTACATGAACTTTGGTACTGTACTGCACTAGCACAACCAGAATATGCATTTCAAGAATAAAGGAATCAAAAGAGTAATAATTTAAGAATCACTATCCATGAGAGAAAGAGAGAGAGAGGGAGAGGAATCCTTAGTGGGTACAAACCAACAGCCTCTGTTCTAAAGGCTCCCATGAAGGGAAGGGAGAGCACCACTGTGCTATCTGAGCTTCCTCAGTGGCAAAGTCTGTCCAAATAATTTTTCGACCTCTGCGGCCTCCATTTTGAGTCCCTCCAGAACCTCCTTCTCTTCTTTGCTCAAGTCTCTCACAAAGTTCTGTTCATCTTTCATAAGTTCCTTAAACCCTTCAGCCAACTTCTGAAACAAACTCACTTCAGTCTTCCCCACTTTCTCAACTTCTGCTTCAATTTCTTCAACCTCCCTTACAATGGTCTTTTCACCTTCTTCCACTGTCTTTTCTAGCCTCTCTACAAGAGGTGGTTCTGGTCCACATGTATTATCAGTCTTGATAAATTCGCTGAAGTCACGACCAATGCTCTTTGCGGCTTTTTCTAGCTCTGGGACTATATTCTCTGGTAGCACTGCACTTCTGGTATACACAACTGCACCACCATATCCATCCCATGCATCATTCCTTCCTCTATAATAAACAAATATGTAATCATCTGACTTGCTCTCTATCTTCGATGAGAGAATGTACCTGCAGATAAGGATCATGTGAGCTTGACTCTTAGGCTTAGTGCAGACAAATCTAATAACAATGCAATGGTTTTCCTTCTACGCTTGAGAAATGTTAATAAGGAAGATACCTGACTTCAATAATTATTTGTCTTTCGCCTGGATTTAGGACGCATGCACTTCACATACTGTTCCTTGAACTGTTCTAGCAGTCTAATTTTTGGATTGAGAAACAGAGCATATTTTCCAATTCTCAATCCACAAGTTAGATTCACAAGGTGACTGAATTAGCCACAATGCAAGCAGAATGAAACAGATGGTTCCCCTTAGATGAGCATCTGCTGGTCATCTTTCTACTAAACCATGTCTATGACACATGGCCCAGGTGATGCACATCGAATCTTTCTTAAAAGAAAACAAGCAACTTGAGACAAGAAACAGGGATGAGAGAGAAGACCAGTCATCTTGGTAGTGAAGGTACTCGTTGTCATGATTGTAGAGAATTCCTGGCTGAGATGAATCTTGAACAAATTTCTGCACAGCTGAACGAGTGAAAAATCCACCATCAGGAGTTCGTATCCGCCATGATAAGTTCCCCACTAGTTTGTTGGATTCCTCATGGAACTCATGCACTTGACAGTCAAAAGTATCAAAGGTAGGATTTAGTCCACTTGTTATGTACCATTTCCCATTGAAGTCTGCCATGTTGAAACTTTTAACCAGTGCAGAAGCATCTGGTACTGGAAACTCCCCAACATCAGACTTTCGAGGGACACATTTCTTTCTTGAGACAGCACATTCATTGAATTCATCTGCAACACTGTTCTCAAAGAGATCCCCACATTTAATCTGCAATGTAAGAAGACTAGAAAAATGGAGCAATCACAATAAGTCTCCGCGACCATAACCGGGCAGGTCTTAAAAATGAATAGAGAAGGCTTGCTTCAACCAACCTGGCATTCGATTTCATCAGGTCGATTGTTACATGTCTGCAGACAAGCAATGTTAGCGGCACAAGATGGGTTTGCAATGCACTTGGCAAGTTCCACCCTGGAAAAAAAAAATCCATGTTGTAATAGACTGGAAAAAAAATTATTGTAATTTATTAAATTAGAGGAATTTTTAAGCTGCAGTCAAATACATGGAAACTCCACAGTGATGAGTGGACTGGAATAAGATGAACATATTTTTTTCGATTGTTAAACTCCATACCCAAGTGAGATTTGAACCCAAGACCTCATACTAGAAATTTCCCCGTCTGACCATTAACCAAGCTCCAATCCACAAAGATATCAAAAATGACCACTCAGTGTTCATAAACTACCTTCTGAAGCAATCATTTCCAAAGCAATCAGGAAAAGGCAGCACATAGGACAGGACAACAAGGTACAACCAGAAATTATACAAGACAGAAGACAAGTAAAAAGCATTTATGAATGTTCAAAGTTTCCAAATGACAAATATGAGTGCTCAAGAAGGTTCAACAAGAAATATACAATTGAGATCCAAACTTAAACATATCATCCTTTTGAAGTTGAATCAACAAGATCAACCACGAGATACCATGTGTGAAGTAGGCAACAATAATCAAATAGGCACATTAATAGAATTAATTGAACTAAGTTACCTGCATTCCTTCAATAGGCAGGTACATGTCTTGAGGGCATCAACTGCATCAGCTGAAGGGACAGTCCAAATTGCACAAGCTAGTAAGCCAGATAAAGCAATGATCTGTACTTGCTTCCAGTGCTTCAGAACATTTACTAGCACTTTCTCTGAAAAGGGTAGGTTATTCACCTCCTGGTAATGTTCCAAAATAAAATTGCTTTAGATAAAAAAAGATGGTTGAAGTTAGGTAACAGATTATGCTGTAAAAAATTTTGTAGTGAATTTGTTTACTTTTTTTTTTCACTGCTTTTGATCCAGACAAATATTAATAAATGACACCAACAGAAATGCACGAAGGTAAAAACAAAACTTTAGACATTTTATGACTTCGCCTTTTTGTGTGTGTGTGTTTGTTCACCTCTTTTTTTTTTCTTCTTTTTACCTCCTGTGAAAGTTCCAAAATAGTCTCACTTTAGATCAACAAAAATGATTGAAGTAGGTAACAAATCATGCTGCAAAAAAATAATTCAAGGCTTTTCATCCAGATAATAAAAAATAAAAGAAACCAGCAAATACCCCTAAAAGGTAACAAAACAGAACTTTTGACATGTTACGTGTTCACTTTTTTTTTTTTTTTTTGTGTGTGCCTGTTCACCTCTTAAATTTTCAAAATTTCCTTACATTTTCATTTCAGGAAAGAAGGGAAGAAAAAATGACAGCAAAAAGAGGTGGCTGAGAGAGATGAAAAGAAAATAAAACTCCACATTATGCACAAATTAAAAATCATATACATCTTGAGTTATTCTTCATTTGGTATCTTACGTCTCAATGAGACTGAAGTAGCAAGAAATAAACAAGCATAAGAAGATACCTCAGAATCACAAAAGCCTGCATCGAATGCACTGAGCAACATACTCTTTCCTCTCCTGCAAGACAGGAAGCTTGATGCTCCAGTACTCCAGAGGCCACATTTTCTTTTCAAATTTGAGTTCAAAGAGATCACCGCAGTTTTGCGATTTGACCATAACCTCCACTTATCTGAACTCATATTATGTCTAAAGATGCTCTGTAGCACCGGCTGCTTACTTGTTGGCGGGAAGTCAAAGGAAGCACAGGTGCTTTTGCCATGAGAGAAATAATTAGGTTGGGGAGAAGATGCCATCTTACAACAGACTGAATTCCAAATGAAATCTGAACGTCAGAAAGAAAAAAACTCATTCTAAGTTAATCTCCAAAATAAAAACATTGTACAAGTAGAACACCAGCCAGGATTGTAATTAAATTTCCACGAGTTTTTTGGCTATAAGGGGACTGCAACTGGCGTAGCATTCATGCTTCTGAATAGACAGGAAAAACAAGGACTGAGAGTTTGCTTTAACACTTAACATTTTTTGTCTTGGTTCATCAAAGCAAAGAAGAAAAAGAACCATACATATGACCTGAGACACAAATGAATGTAGATTCTTCAACCAAGAAATCCAATATATAACTTCTTCTATGAATGGAACAAACGGGCTAAAATGAGAAAATGTCTGTTCCACCAACATAAAGGATTATCTGCATTGGCTCCACAGGGTTTCCTTTTAAGATACAATCTTTAAATCTGACCTGCTTCCAATTGATTTAGAATCCTCCACTAAATGAGCCTAGGAACTCGCTGCCTCATCATTCGAAAATCTAGCATGAAAGCATAGTTAAAGACTCTTTCTTCTTTAAATGCTACTCAAAAATACAAGTCAAGCCTATAGATATTGCAAAATTTCAGATTTAGTAGCTGAAGAAATTAAAATGAGACTTCGATAATAGGGTGGCGAATCTGCAGAGAGAAGACCCCAATCAGAGAAATGCTCGCAAATGCGTAAATTACAGCATATGCTTGGAGTCAGAAACGAACAACGAGTAAGTAAGAAAAAAAATTTAGATCATTAAACTGAAACAAGTAAAATGCGACGATGAAACTCTCAATAATAGAAGAGAAAGAGGCAAGAGACATAAAGAGAAACTATATTGCCCGTGATCAGATAAGAACCTGACGGAAAAAGCGGGAAATGAAGTAGCTTGACGAGCTTCGGATAATCCTTCTCATAGCGAGAGAGCAGCAGACAAGAGAGAAAAATAGAAAAAACGCGACGCAAGTCAGATAAGGAATTGTGTGGAAGCAACGACGTGAACGTAGTGTGAATATTGCTAATTGCGTTACTGGAGGGAGGAGACTCGCGATAGGATGCGTACATCCATACCCGGCGCGTTTTTGGAGAACATAGCTGACGATTTCTAACATGCGCACGCTTTGTTTTTTGTTTCATTAAAAACAATTTGAGGGTAAATAAATAATTAAAAACTAGCCCCTTTTTACAATATTAAAATAACATGTATTAATTTATTTTGATCGAATAGATTTATTATATATATATATTGATATATAAAATAAAAATTAATACATGTTATAATTGTTTAATGAAATTACTTAGATAATTCGTAGTAATTTACCATTGCTTTGTAATTTAAATAAATAAAATAGTTTCTAATTCATAATCATATAAAATATTATATTATATAATTTTAAAATTAAAATTTTTATTTTCTTAATAAACTCAATTACGTCAAATCGGCCATTTGACAGTCATGATCTGTGCTTGTTACCCGACTCGTATCTCAAATACTGGGCCCACGTATATAGTAGGGCCCGTTTTCTCAACTGTTTCATGCTAACCCTAGAAAACGTAGTTTGGTTTGGACTCCCGACTTTCCCTCCTTACTCCATCCGGCTCCTGCCATCAGGGTCCGTCGAAAGATCGCTCCCGTCACTCAGCGTGGCCTCATTCGTAGCCATGAGACCCTTTCTCTCTCGTTATCTTCCTCCTGATCTAAACAAGAAGAACAGATGATTGAGAAAATAGAAATTGCATGGAGTTCAGAAGAATCGCTCCCGTTAATCCGAATCTCGTTTTCTCCCGTTCGCTAACCTTCACCCTGTCACTATCTCGTGCCGGCTGCCAACCGCCGACTCAGCCGCACTTGCACCTGCCTGAACAGCCGCCGCAGGAACTGGTGGATACCCTAAGGGTCATTCTTTCCAACCCGAGTTCGCTCGACACTTCAAAGTTCGAACAGACCCTTGTAAGGCTCACCCCGGATGCATTTGATGGCTTCCTGATCTCGTCTCGATACGTGCTCCATCCGAAAACCACCCTGAGCTTTTTCTCCTTCGCATCTGACCGCTTCAGTTTTCGATTCACAGTTCGATCCTACTCGATCCTCATCCACGTTCTCCTTTCGTCGGGTTTAGCTGCTCCTGCTCGATTACTGTTAATCCGTCTCATTGATAACAAAATTCCCGCTTCTTTTAAAGATTCAAATAATGCCCACCACATTGAGATTGCAGAATCTCTGGCTGACAATTTTATGGGTCATGGCGTTGGATCCTCGAAAGCCTTTGATTTGTTGATTCATGTCTTGTCCACCCAGTTTAGTTCGACTGGAGGATTGCAATATGCCTTTGATGTGTTCCGGTGTTTTGCTGATCGAGGTTTGTACCCCTCGTTAAAAACATGTAATTTGTTATTGCATTTATTCGTGAGTTCTAATGAGTTGGAGAAATGTAGTTATTTTTTTGAGATAATGCGTCGGGGGGTTAAACCTGACCTGTTTTCTTTTAGTACGGTGATGAATGCCTTGTGTAAAGGAGGGAAGACTGAAAATGCGGTTGGGTTGTTTCTGGAGATGGAAGAGTTAGGAATTAGGCCAAACGTTATTGTATATAATACATTAATTCATGGGTTCTGCAAGAGTGGCAATATAGATGAGGCGTTTAGACTCAAGGAAAAAATGGTCAGGAGGGGCATAAGCCCCAGTCAGATTACATATGGTGCTCTTATCAATGGTTTTGTGAAGTTAGAGAGATTTTCTGATGCTAATAGCATATTGAAAGAGATGTCAATGAAGGGGATGTCGCCAAATGTGGTTGTTTATAACACCTTAATTGATGGATATTGTAAGGCTGGAAATTTTATGGCAGCTTCGAAAGTAAGGAATGAGATGGTTTCTAAGGGAATTGAACCAAATTCAGTCACATATAATTCAATTCTGAAGGGTTTATGCCTGATGGGTCAAATGGAAGAAGCAAGGTGTCTTTTAGAGCAAATGGTTTCAAGTAATATTTGGGTCAATCCTGGTGCGTTTAGTTCTGTTATTCATTGGCTTTGTACAAAATCTGAGCTAGATTGTGCCCTGCTACTGTTCAAAGACATGATGCTGAGGAATATAAAACCTAACGATGCAGTTTTGACTATGTTGCTTAGTGGGTTGTGCAAGTCAAATAAATATGATGAAGCAATGGAAATTTGGACAAAAATGTCAGATAAAGGGTTTAAGCTTAATACTGCCACTTGCAATGCTTTAATACATGGTTTGTGCTTGTCTGAGCATTTGGAAGAGGCGGTTAAGGTTCTTGCAATGATGTTAGAAAATGGGATTTCACCTGATACAATCACATACAATACACTTATATCTAGGTATTGCAGGTTAGGGAAGGTAGAAGAAGGGTTCAAGTTAGTGGAGGATATGAGAAAACGTGGGCAAACTCCAGATATGGTGACATATGGAGCATTAGTTCATGGGTTATGTAATTTGGGTAAGATGGAAGAAGCTGTTTCATTGTGGCATGAAAGCAAGAAAGAGGGCCTGGTTGCTGATATTTATGTGTTTTCTTCTGTTATTGCTGGGTTTTGCAAGGTCAAGAAGCTTAAAGAGGCTAAGAATTTGTTTGAGGAGTTAAGTGACCTGAAGATAGAGCCAAATGTTGTGGTCTACAATACTCTTATTGATGGGTTCTGTAAAGATGGGAATATGATCGAGGCTCTTGGGCTCTTTGATGGTATGCAAAGGAAGGGAATTTTGCCCACTGTTAGGACATATAGTTCTCTTATACATGGGATGTGTATAATTGGTCAGATTGAGGAAGCCAAGAGACTTCTGGACAAGATGAAATTAAAAGGCTTGTTGCCTAATGTGGTCTGTTACACCACATTAATAGGTGGATTTTGTAAGTTGGGCCAAATGGATGAAGCCATCAGTATCTTGGATGAGATGAGTGAAAATGGTGTGCGTCCGAATAAGATTACTTACACTGTTTTGATTGATGGTTATTGTAAACTGGGTAACTTGAACGAAGCATCTAAACTTCTATGCAAAATGGTGGAGAATGGAAATGTACCTGATGTTGTTACTTACAATACATTAGCTCATGGGTTTTGCAAGAAAGGACAAATGGAGGAAGCTTTTAAGTTATGTGATCAGATGACTCAAAGAGGGCTACTGTTGGATGAAGTTACATACACTTCTTTGCTTCATGGGCTTACTAGTGCTGGACACTTTAAGGAAGCTCGTTGGATATCTGAAAAGCATACCCTTCTGAATGTTAAGGAACATTCATCTGCTGGTGATTCTCCCAAATTTGAAGAACAACCTGCAGAAGTAATTGCTGACAGATAATAACAAAACTTCAAACTGATGAAAGTGCTACAGATATTGCTCAAACTTGCAACCTCAGTTTTGTCCATGCTTAGAAATGTGGGAGATAATTTGGTTGCTCCTCTCTGGGCTTTGAGTGGAAATGTAAATAGTTGACAGGTATATGACTCCTTACTTTATTCCAAGCCGCATTTCTTTGACATTACTCCTCTTAGTCCCTTTAGTTTTATTATGGTAAAGGGGGCAATTTGTTTCACATAGACTGTTTAACTCACTTTATGTAATCATCTGTTACACTTGTGTCCTGCTGCTGCTGCCACTTTACTGCTGGGATCATGTGTTTGATATTATAATTTTTCTGCATCCAGTTTCAAGGTGCATACATTTGAAGTGTCATGTACACTCTACTTGATTTAAGTTTTATATTCTTCAATTCCTCAAGGTCTGTCTTGAAAACCTGAAATAAAGAGCGTATTGTTTTGTTTCGTATGACCATTTTAATGTTTAGTTTCAATGCCTGTTAACTTCTGGGGGGTTATTAGTTTATGTCTAGCACATTTTTTACTTTTGTCGTCCTATTTGAGTCTGCTTTTTTTTTTTATAATTTTATTCTAGCAATCAGAAGGATCAATTTAAAATTTGTTGGTCACCCTATGCTTATATAATTGTTTGCAAATAATAAAGGCATGAAGATGTTGTCTTACACTCACACTGCACTGAGTGCTTGCTGTCACATAAAAAATGAACTGTTGCTATAATCTGATGGGAAATGGAAGTTATGAGAGTTGTGAAATTAGCTCAACCTTTTTCAGCCATAAGTACTGAGCCCCCATCGGGATCCTCCAGTTCTATAATATTAGTTTGGAGCGATTTCTATTTAACTGCATTATCAATATCGACTTTAAAAAATCACTGTTTGTACTCTGTCACAAATCAAAAGCAAAAAACCATTTTCATTAAATTTTATGTTAATGGTAATCAACACCAACTGGACTGAAGAACATGGTGAGAGGAATTGAAAATGGATAAGTTGATAAGAAAAGGAAGAAAGAGGAGTTGACTTGTAGGGAATAATTGGCTGGGCTTCTCTATGGATATTTGGACTGGTTACCTGTGGTGAAAATGTCTGATTGGAGTTTAGATGCCGCTTAAGCAATAGGATCAAGATGGTTTGTTTGCAAAAAAACAAAATAAAATTGTTTATTAATTTATTTACTATTATTATTTTTGAGAAAGAGTGAATTTATTCAAGGCAAACCAGGAAAAAACAACAACAGTAAGAAAGAAACACTCTTGCAACGAGCAATTGGAGCCTCGCTCCTTGCTTGGCAAGGGAATCTGTTAAAGCATTAGCTGCCTGGGGAACATGAAAAGACAATAAAAAATAGAACAAATGTCCACGATTTCAATACCCTTTTGTCTTTGCAGTATCGGTGAGGAAAGTGTCCCATATCTTTCTCCATTGCCCTTTTGCTTGGAGGGTGTGGATACATTTGCTCAACCTCATCGGCCTTCAACTTTGCCTCCCAATTGATCTCGCCTCCACTTGCCAACTGCTCCTTGAGATCCCCCTCCCCCATTCGGGGAAAATTCTACTGTCAACTTGTATTGGCCACATCCCTTGGAGTCTTTGGAGGGAAAGAAACAATTGTTGTTTCAACTTCAATTTTGCAAGTGTTGATGAGGTTGCCAATGACATTATTGGCCAAGTCTCCACTTGGATCCACTCTAGGAAGGAGTTCATGCAACTTGGTGGGATTCCTCTTTGCAGCAATTGGCATGCCTTTGGTCAGACGTTTGCCCCTTCCCACGGTCCTATTGTGCATGACTGGAGACCTCCGCTTCCTTGCATCCTCAAGCTCAACTTTGACGGCAATGCGCTCTTGGCAAATGTGGTCCAGTTGGCTTTGGCAGAGCTTTTGTGAATCGCAAATTCTACTTTTGCTAAGCTCATGGTCCTCTTCTAGGGCCTCACTCTCTTTCGTGATCACATGCTTGATCCCCTCGTCATTGAAGGTGACTATTCTAAAGCAGTGATCTCTTGGTGTTCCTCCCCCTTTTCTGAGCCTCCTTGGCGCCATTGGACAACATTTCATGATGTCAAGGACAATTTTTCTTTGTTTGCTTTTTTTTTACTCATTTATCGAGATTATCTAACTGTTTAGCTGATTATCTTGCTAAACAAGGTGTTTCCCTCCAATCTCTTGTTTTAAAGGTAACTCACTTTTGATTGGTTGTTTGCTCTCCTTGCATAATAAAGCTCATCACCTTCAAAAAACAAAAAACAAAGTCTACAACTTCATGGAAAAATTTCCTATGGCGCCAAGAGGGTTGGGGAGAGTGGAGCACCAATAACGACCTTTGGAGTCGCTGTCAACCATAAGTCGACCATTGAAGTCATCTGAAAACACAATAAGCCGATGAAGAAAAGCATAAAGGTCGGCTTTTAGGTGGGATCTGAGATGCCTAAGGGCCTAGAGTATGAAGCAAGAACAACTCCCTCATTATTCTTGATTGCGCCCCCAAAACCGCTTTACCTGGATTGCCAAGGCGTTCGCATCAAAGTTAAACTTCAAAGTACCAGTTACAGGCGAAATCCAATCCATAGTGGAAGGGGGCTTAAGCGAGGTAGACATTTAAGTAATGATGCGCCAATTATTATTGGTATTGTTGTTGTTGTTGCTTTTGTTGCGGTTGTTATCATTATTATCATTATTGTTATGTATTTGATTATTAGTTCTAAGAGGATGCATAGTTGCTCAGGAGTGCAGTAACAAAAGTAGTGGAAATGAGGATGAGATACTTTGAGCAATAAACTCCTTTGGTTTGTTTTGACATTATATTTACTACTGTAGTTTTGTAGGTTGCTAATCAGACTGTCTATTTTTGTATGAAACAATTTTGTTGAGGCAATTTTGTTAGGTTCATTTTGAGCAGAGGAAACTGAACTCTGGTAATTTTTTTTTTTTCTTCAACAACTTAACAAAGGTGCGTTTGACTAATGAGAGGCATGTTAACATTGCAGATAGGTCAGTGGATGTGCACCATTGGATGAAGGAAGCCTCTATCCCTGATATATGGTTGATGCTGTTAAGGACTTAAAAACATTTGTGACTGCTGTCAATTCCTTGGGATATTATGAAAGGGGTTTGATTGCTATATTTGTCAAGTTCAACCATATTCATATTATGGAGAGAAAGAAGGGAACTCAGACTGAATGCCTAGGACATTTGCTTTTTAAGCATATAAAACTTCATTATTGTTGTAAGTGTGTGTCACATCACTTTCAGCATCTTTGTCTTCTTTTCAGATATTCATGTCACCAGCACGACAATCCTCTGAGGTTTAGGAGACTGATTACATGATGTTATAACTTTTCAGTGCAGTCATCATCAGTCGGAACTGCTTGTTTCCATTCTTTTTGAAATGTAGAACTGCTTGTGTTCATTCATATATTGCTGTGTCCTTTGTTTCTGTTCTTGCTTTAGTGTTATTTGTAAAAAGGTAATCTTTCTGCTATTGCCTACTCTTTATTAAAGCATGATATTGTTATGAGGATTCATGTTTATGCCTGAATACTTGGGTGGTTAAATAATAGATTTAGGTGTCCTGGCCGATAATGTTACTCATCTGGGAATGACACATCAAATATAGCTTATTATTCTTTATTAAAGCATGATATTGTTATGAGAATTCATGTTTATGCCAGAATAGTTGGGTGGTTAAATTAGAGATTTGGCTGTCCTGGCCCATAATGTTACTCATCTGGGAATGACACATCAAATATAGCTTATTAGGGTCTGGTGGCAAGAACAGCATCTTACCATTATTACCTCAAAATTTCAATTTTAAATTTTGAGATTCAAATGCATCAATTTTAAAAAAAAAAGATAGATACACTAAGCAATTTGTTTCTCTATTTTGCAGATTTTAGGTTTGTCTTTTGGATTCTCAAAGGGATTGTCATATTTGAATATGGGAGAACAGCATTTCGTTGTGGTATGTCTTTTCTCAGTGGCTGATTGGCAATTTCTGTTTAAGTCTACAACTTTCTTGAAAGAATAAAAATATCCTTTCTTTAGATTCTATTATTAGCTTCTACTGACAAAACATAGAACTTATGACTGTCATACAATTGCATAAACCTTACCCCTTCTATGCGAGAAGATTGAATGTACTGATTGAATGAGCCAGGCCTTCTGTGTCTGATTACTCAACTGCTGCAGCATTGTTTTTGAACTTAAATAGTTTGTTTCTTTCTTCTTGGCCACTGAGTGGAGTTTCTCTTTTTTCAGGGCAGATTTAAGTTCCTATCTGGTTGGTCGGAATGCTCTTCAGGTGGAAGTGCACTACTTCTGGAAAGCATTGCCAGAAACTCAAAATTTTGTGGAACACCTGACTTCACGATTATGGGCCCTATTGCTCAGGACCTTGCTGGTGTTTGTGCCTCTGTTCACAATCTGAAACCAGACTGCCAATTTGCAGATCTGATTGAAGTATGCCTTGACCAATTTGCTCGCTGTGCATCATATGAGAGGAATCAATGTAAGGAAACCAGAGATCACATAACTCAAAATTTTGGTTTTATTTTTTGAATAATTTTCTGAAGGAAAAAAAGAATTCCTTTGGCGAAGTGTGGAGGCCTGCCATTATTGGTGGCACTGTTAATATACGGAAGAACCTGTTTGGGTTGAAGGTGATTTTGCAATTTCCTTGAATTGGTTGAAATGGGATCTATGAATAAACAGTGTACGCTGGGTCTGAACCGGAAGTGATTATGAAAAAAGAAGGCGCCTCAGCATGATTTCATTGGACTTCGGATTCAATGCTTGATTTTTTTTTTTTTTTTTTTTGTTACTCTCTTTTGTTGCTTTTCTAGCAATGTAAATAACGTTTTTTAATTTAATTGCAATAAAATCTTTTGATATGCCATGCAAGATCTCAGTACTGTTGAACAGTTGTCAAAGAGGAGGAAGAAGCACAGTCAGTTTCAGGGTACAGTTCACTTTACTTTCTACAGCACATTCACTTTTCTTGCTGGGAAATTATCGATGGCAAAGTGTTGACTGTACTGGGGAGAGAAAAGTCTAGATCAACTACAAGGCATGATTTGCTGTCCCTCTTTAACTTTCCTACTGTCTTCCTACCATGAAGTGCAAAGTTTGCAAGTTTCTACCACTGTGGCTGAACGTCAAGGTGGCAACCAAAGTCGTCAATATGCATGGTGAACTTAAATGGTATTGCAGGAACCGCTATCTTCATCCACGAGTACTTAAAAACCATTTCTTGCAGAGATCGCGAATAACTGACTGACATTTTGCTTACGTCCAACTGCATGATCATTATGAACAGAAGGTCTTAAACCGTGGGGTGTTAAGGCCCTGACTGGATGAAAACCACAGGCTTCAAGATTTGGTCTCAAAATATCGGACCAGACTGGTTGTATTGGGTAAACTCTTCGGGAGCGGCAGAGTCCCACTCATTCGTATAAAACTTCATTTTGATGTGAGAAATTAAACTCCGATCGATTTTCAAAAGCAGCCTACACTCCTTTCTGTTGTCAAAAACGCCCGAATCATTTGAAGCCTCTTTGTCAGAAAAGTTCGTGCAAGTCCCCGTTTGTCTTCTTAATCTTGATGATTCATAGTCCAATATGTTTTTTTTTTTTTTTTTTGTGACAAGACTATCCACTACAGGATGATTTGAAAACAAAAATACAGGTCTATGGTGGAGATAAAAAAGCCATATCGTGGAGAAAAAAGGAAGCAGCATGTATGTTAGTCTCTTTTCAATTCCGTAGAGCACTTACCCAAGACATAAAATGAAAAACTATATTTACAAAAGACAAGTTGGTTTAACCAAAGGGAATTAAAGACATGCTCTCAACTTATTAAGAGACAATAGAGAGAGCACATTACGTATATACGAGCTTATACAGCAGGTACGGAACATAGCATGACAGAAGCAATAGGGATTCATTCCTATCAGAACACATTTGAAAAAGATGCACATTTTGCTTCAACTGCCAAACTCTTAACCACATGTCTGCATGGGTCTGAACCAAATGCTTTGTTTGAAACACTAATGGTGCAGTTGTTTCTTCCTTGACATGCCTACAAGAGAAATTTTAATTTTCATTTAACTCGGACGAATTTTATTTGCAAACAGAAATGTGAATTATAAAAAATAAATAAGGTCAAAGGAAAATGCAGCACCTCAGACACTAACGAAAGTGAATTGGGCGCATGACAATTTCCCTGGGAGAAACTTAGGCAGCTGCCATGAGGGGTTCCATAGCTTGCAAAGGTTATCGAAGAAATCATCTGTCCATCATCACAATTTAAGCGCATTTCTGGTGCGATACTATTAATAGAGATTTTTCCGCTGACAACATCAGGGTGTGACCACATATGAAGAGGTGGATAGTGAGATTCTGATACTAGAGCACAAATTCTATCAGTTCTGTGCAACATGGTCGATATCTTCAATGGGTTTCCTCCCGTTTCTTCAAATATGACAAGCATGTTGTCAGATGGCTGCAGCCATGATCTTGGGATATGGTACCTGTCTTTCAACATCAGCTTAGTCGAGCAGAACGTAATGAACCCATAAAAACAGCATCAATTCAGAAGCCCTAGTCAAAGATTTGAAAAGCTCTTAAATTCAACAATATCATCCTTCATTCATGCTCATTTTTCATGATATTGCTTAATTTTACATTATTTCACAATACCAACAGTAAATTTTTGCAAGCTCCCATCATATGATCAGATGGTAAATCTCAAAACCCAATGGTGAACCTCTATATCCAACAGATCATATGTCACAGAATTGGTGATCTTATAGTAGAAGTGAAAAATTACACAATTACAAGAGGACAGTTCAAAAATTATATATTTACATTTAAGACGTTTGTTGAAATTGACTCAACAGACCTTTGTTCTCAATCAAACAAAATTTTTTTTTTTCTGAAGGTAAAAGATAATTATCAGGACAATATTAATATTAAATGAAAGTTGAACTTGCTATTCAAGAGAGAAAACAAAGTGACAGCATTCCAGCAGTAAAAGACATACCAGTTTTGAGTTAATTTCCCACAGTTTGTGGCGCACTTGTTCTGGTTATATGCTCCACGGTAATCACATGAATGGCATCCCTCTTTTGGTGCAACTTTGGACCAGTATCTCCCAATATTATGGCCATTGACCCAAACCTGGCCTTTCCCCATGCTTCCCAAATCAAGTCCGACAGGCTCATCACCTTTTGGGCTATCAAAAAATGTCTAGCAATGAGAAGAACTCAGTCAGCGGACCACTATGAACCTCCACTATGAACATTTACAAAGGTCATGCCAAAGGCTAATTTACCAGTATGCTTAAAAATTGCTATTGGTCTAAAATATGAGAGCCATGGGAAGTAGAGAAAGCAATGTTAAAAAATAATAGAAACCCAATCAAATTAAAAAGCAACTTCTAAGTGTTAGTGAGGAATAACACGATGTAGGCTAAATGTAGAAAAATTCCTGCGGTTATAAGTTGATGAAAAGGCCTCTTAACTTTGGTCAAGTCCTTTTAGGATGGACTTGGACCCATATACACTAAGAAAACAAATTTCAAGAAAGTACTAAACGTACCTTATACCAAGTTAAAATAGAAGGAATGGAATCCACCTGCAAATCTTTCCAATCTACACTTGAATTTCCTTCTCTAGAAAAGATCTTCATATGCTCACCCTTCAATCCCACCTACAAGGAAATTGAAACAACTAATGAAGCACATAATACTATTTTCTGCATTACATATGAAGAATAAAGTATTAACCAAAAAAAATTAAAACTAGGTTTTCATCAAGGTGTCTACAAACAGATATTTGCCAGAGATTGCCTACGCAAAGCTTTCAAGGTGATGTTCTTCCAAGGTAGCCTATTGTCATGACTACAGTTTGATTACTTTTGTTTCAAACAATAATATAACGTGATAAAGATATTGGTAAATTGGTCTTGAATCCATATACCATTTCGGAAAAATAAAATAAGGTTTCAAAGAAAATGTTCTACTTTCATAGCTGATAAGCACCTGATATGCCCAAGATGACAAAGAAAGATCGGTTTCCCCATTTTTCAACCCACTCAACCTTATTCGTCCTCTGAATCCAGCTCCATCTTTCTCCAGGAATGCCCCATAATTCTGAGATGTAATGTGACTTAGTATTGAATCATAGATTTTATTATTGAAGTCGGTTAAAGTTGGATATTGAGAAGATAAGACAAGCCGTATGCACATAGGCTACCTGCAAGCCCACAGTCTCAGATAATATTGCTAATTCATTTTGTCCTTGTACCAAATGAATTGGTTGCTCCACCCGAACCCAACGACCAACTGCACTGCCTTTAATACCAAGATAGATTATAATAATCAATAAGACAAGTCTCAACCGTGGACTTCCAAATCAAACCATGAAAAAATCCAAGACATCCATCAGTGGCCTGCAAACAGTAATACATTTTAATTGTTCGACAAATGTGGAGAATTCAATGATGCATGCTTATTGTATTCCATATGGAGAACTCTGTATGAGAAACTAATCGTGGGCCGTTACAATTGGATGTATGTATAAAATGGATAACCTTTTTTTCCCTCTATTGGTTACACAAACAACCATCCGAGATACTCCAATCATGAGGCTTGGAACCTCAAACTAGGAAACCCCTAAATATGTAACCACTGAGTGAAAGCTTCAAACATTAATGGATAATATGCACTGGTTAGAACCAAAAGAAGTTGCAAAGATACAAGCAGAGTACCTGCAAGCTGGCCATTCACAAAAATTCGAACCACATCACGCATACTATCAATTATAAGCTTTGGAATACTTCCATTTGTCTCCAAAAATGAAATATCCTCATCAGAAACGAAAAACCTACATCAGTTGACATATGGAAGAAATTAGTATATGAAAAAAGGAAACAAGAGCAATAGTTTATTGATGTTTCTAACAACAATATTTAGAGCATATTTATGACAGTGGAAAGATTAGTAAAGGCACTTCAAAAACCGAATTGCTATTACCTTGTAATACACCATAAATAATCAGAAGTGTCCTTTGTCACATTTAAGTGCTCTAACAGAGCTGAAGCAGTGAAGCTACTCTCGCCCCATTCACCGACGGGGTCTTTGAATGTCATCCAGTCCTTCGAGATAATGGATTCTTCCTTGTGAAGTGAGAGAAATCCTAGGGCAGATGAACTAAAATACTGAGATGAACCAAGTCCCATAGTTTTGATGGAAGTCTGGGTTCCAACCTGGAAGAGGCATGAAGTAATACAGGAGAAGCTAAATTGTGGATCAATTAACTGTTAGCTCAGCTAACCAAGAACAGTCATAGCCTTGTCCTAACCATTTTGGAGTTGGCTACATGAATCTCCCTCCATTTGGCCTTATCATTTTCTAGTTACATTGCTCTGTTGGTCTTCTAAAGCCTAAACATGCTAAATTTAGTACCAACCAGTACTTTTACTAACAAAACTTTTTTTTTTTGAATGGTGCTCCAAACAACATAAATCTGAACAACATATTCCATAAAACTGATCTAGATAAGTTTGAAAATGTTAACCTTTTCCATTCATTGGCACAAATATCCTTCAGTGGTTAGTTCAATGATCAAATTAAGATTCTCTGCAGCCATTTTCACAAAACCATCGGGCAAACTCAAAGATCAGCAAATAGAAACTTTGTCGTGCTTTGCAATCACCCGTATGAAAAGCCTTACCAGCTAGGTGCTCAAATTCTTCACTTACAAGATTACCTACATAGCATGTACACATCCGCTGATCTCCAAAGAAGGCCCTATATAAGGTCCAGTAAAAAAGACCAACTTATCCAATGCAGTTTCTCAAAGCTATTCTATTTAAGTGGTTGTAGCAGGATAGCTGATCCTTGGAAGAAAGGCACACCGATGCAAATCAACAACGGTAACATTGGTAGCAAAATGTTGCTCATTTATTTCTTGTTGTCATGCAGCATAGGAGCGTAGCAGAAGCCACACAACTTGAACACTGGAATCACAATCTTAGTATGCAACAGACTTAATGCTAAACTATTTTTTTCCAAGTACCTTTGACAATCAACTAGCTGTTATAATCTGAATTTTATTCTAGACTCATACTGAATAGTTTTGTGGCCATTTTTCATGTAGCTGACAACCTAAAAAGTTACTTCTGCCATTATATTACAACACCAAACTAGAGCAAGAAAGACCATAATTTTCATAATGACAAACAAATACAGAATGTGAAGCACAGAAACATTACCTTGGCAGTGATGAAAGCAACATTCTTACAATCAGGCAATATACTGACTGACCATGGTGGTAAAGTAAAAAACTGTCCAAGAAATTGCACGCTGGATGAATCATGCTCATCGATGTTAGCAAGAAACGCGGCACAGTTGTTTTCATTTCTAGATACACTAGAGTTGTGTTGTTTATCCACACCAGATCCACGATAAACATGTGCCTGGAAGAATCCAAGCAAAAAGGGTTAGACAATTTGCTCTTTCACCTGAAGATCTGCCAGAGATTCTAGTTCTGTGCCATGCCCTATAAGTTTCTAGTCACAAATTTAACAGTGTCATTTGGATAAGACAGATGACAGGCTGTTTAGACAGTGAAGCCCAATCTGTGGTAAATTAGCTACTTTTTTGAAAATGATGAGAACAGAATTGAGAGAAGAATAAGAATGTGGTATATACTGCCCCTCTTGTTTCTGGGGATTCCTTTCTCCTGATGTACAGTCCCGGTCTACCCTTTGGCCATTGTATTATTCTAATAGTCATTTAAAATCAGCCCTAGTACAAAAAACAAGAAAAATATACAGGAAGATACAATAGAGAAAAAATTCTAAATAATATCAACGAAAAAACGGGAAGAAAATCAAGCCACTAAATCCAGTAGATGTGATTTGCCAACAACCAGAGTGTAAGAGAGTATATTAGCTACTTTAGAACAGGGCTATGATTATACTTCCACTTCTGAACACGTTGCAACATTTTAAAGAGTAATGTGAAGCTCATGACATTGTACCAATTGCTAGAAAAATGTTGCTGAAAAAGAGTGAACTTTAGGGTTTTGGAGAAGGAGAGAGAGAGAGAGAGAAAAAAAGAGAAAGAAATCAGAGTTTTGGAATGTCTCTGTGTGGGGGTCGAGTTTGACCCCCAGAGCTTTTATAGAGTCCTGAAAAATTACAAAAATACCCCTAGTCACTTAAAAACACTTAAAACCCTTATATCTCCTTACATACTTATTCAAATTACATGAAACTTGAACTAGAGATAAAACCAAACACATAGAGTAGGACAGTGTAGCTGCTAGACTTTGTAGGAAGTGTAAAAGAACAAAATTTCCCTTTAGTAGATTTTCTAACACTCTACCTCAAGTCGGAACGTATATATAAGGCCTAACTTGCTACAAAACACATTGAATTCACATTCGTCTAGTGCTTTAGTAAACATGTCGCCAATCTGATCACCAGACTGCACGTAGGGGGTGATGACTTCATTTTTCATCACAGCATCTCGAATGAAGTGACAGTCAACTTCAATGTGTTTCGTCCATTCATGAAACATGGGGTTTCCTACAATGAATATGGCAGCTTGATTGTCACAATACATAATTTAGTCCATTCAATAGAGTAATGCATGCAAAAACAGCAGTGCTATCAAAAGACAACAAAGAAGCTAAGGGGGTGGATGCAACTGATCTTAACACTAGAGGATGATCAGAATTTGTACAAGGTCGTGGTGGCGGCAAAGGTATTGGATGCACCAATCACTTCTCTAATAAGTGTTGGGACAAGTCTAATAAACCAGCCTGGACCAATTCTACTATTGAGGACAGCAATGAGATCTCTTCTAGTCGAGAAGTTGGTATAGTACTTGGTGCCCTGATGAGCTTCAGCAGCTAACCCAGTGCATTGCCCAATTGACTTCCTTATCCTCCTCTACATATAGCCCATCCTCATCTCCTACAGCTACTCTTGTCGGTTCAGGTATGCCTGCCCTATATGTCAGTCTTATTTCTTCCTAGGTTATTAACTCAAGTGCATCGTCACATATGTCAAGCATGTCTTTCCTTTTCACAAATATTAGTCCATCATGTTCTTTTAAACAACTTACTCTTGTTGAAGGATTTGTTTCTCTAGTTCATGGAGCCAACAAAATCTAGCCTACATCCTCCTTGACATTAGAATCAATGTTATTTGTTCCAAAGTTTCCTATTAACCTTTTGTTTGCCAGCCAAATCACAAAACCCATGCACTACTTAATAACGTTTTATCCTACTAATTATCTGTTTCAACATCTCAAGACAAGAAGGATACTCGGTTCAGGGCGTAAGAGAGGACTTTATCACTTGGAAAGCTCGCCATAGCAAACTCATTCAGTATTCCATGCAACCAGCTCACCTTTCCAATGGCACCTCTGGTTAGGCATCATTCTCCAACAAAGTTGATTCCCAGATTTATAATCTAGTTTATCGTTTCAATATAAGTTGTGTCAACTTGGGAAGCATCATTGAAGTTAGTTTCCATTGAGTCAAAGAAAGAGTAGTAGTTTTTTTGAATTAGTACATTCAGATGTATGGGGACAATGTCATGTTCCTAGTGTTTTTTATTATAAGTACTTCATTTCTTTTATTAATGATTGTAGTCGTTCCACTTGAGTGTATTTCCTATGGGAAAAATATGATGTCTTCCATGTATATCTGAACTTTTATAATGCAATAAAAACACAGTTTGATACTTCTGTTTGAATTTATGCATTGATAACGGACAAGAGTTTATGAATCAAAATTTTGATTTTTTTTGTCAAATTCATGGTATAATTCACCAATCTTTATGTCTTCACTCCACAACAAAATGGAGTGACAGATTGAAACAACCATCATCTTCTGAAAGTTGCTCTTACTATATTACTTCATATACATCTCCCAAAATCTTATTAGGGTGATGCCGTACTTAATATATGTTTTCTCATAAATAAGATGTTCATCTGTATTTGGAGGAAGAATTTCTTTCCAAATACTGAAACCCGAGGCTTACTTGTTTTCTCTCTACCCTCGTACCTTTAGATTTATGTGTTTTGTACATATTTTTGGTTCCTCTATTGATAAATTGTCTCCACGAGTTGTTAAATGTGTATTTCTTAGCAATTCTCATACACGAAAGGGATATAAATGTTATTGTCCTTCTATTAGAAAGACATTTGTATTCGCTAATGTGACATTTTTTAGGATTTTTCATTCTTTTCTAGCTCAGACAAGTTGTCTACTCCAGACCTTGTTGGTACAATATTGTTGCTCCTAATCCAATGGAAGATGCTCCTACCCACAAGCCCAACATTCCGGCACAAAATCTGCTACAGGTTTATTAACGATAGAAACCTTTCAAGATACCAACCAAAGTTCTCTCTGCACCTTCTATGCCAAAATCCTATTTGTTTGCAGCTCCTCAACTAAGTGATTTAGATCTTCCCATTACTCTTCGAAAAGGAGTTTACATGTCAACTAGACATCCTCTTTCTCATTTTGTGTCATTTGATTCTCTCTGGTCAATTCAAAAAGTTTGCATTGTCTTCATCCTCTTGTACTATTTCTTCTTCAGTGCAAGAAGCCTTAGTATCTCCTTGGTGAAAGCAAACTATGGATGTCGAGATGGAGCCTCTATCTAACCAAGGTACATAAGTACTAAATGATCCACCTCCTGATCTGCAGTTGCGAGGTGTCATTGGGTGTATGCTGTGAAATATAAAGTTCATGGTTCTATTGACAAGTATAAAGCCAGACTAGTAGCCAAAACATATACTCAAACTTATGGAGTAGATGTGAGATAAAAAATAAGTAAAAAATTGAGAGTTTTGGAGAGAGAATGAGGGAGAGAGGAAAGAGAGAAGAGAGCTTGAGAGAAACTGGTCCTAAAGTTCATCATTTAGTTCATTATGGTGATCATACCCAACTTCCATAGGAGTTTCTGCTGATTTAGCACCTAACAAGCCATATTCTTGCAGCATGTCTGTGACATACATTCTTTGAGTTATTACCAAACCAGCTTTGCCTCTGGCAACTTCAATACCTAGAAAATACTTCAGGTTTCCTAGATCTATTCTTTGAAAACGTTTAGCCAAATGCATTTTAACCTCCTCAATGCCTTTCTCGTCACTATTAGACAAGATAATATCATCAACGTATACAAGCAAGACCACAATTCTAGTCTGTCACTTCATGATAAAAAGAGAATGATCATAGTGATTTCAAGTAAAGCCAATAGACATAACTATCTGACTGAATTTTTCAGACGATGCTCTGGGACTTTGTTTCATACCATATATGGCCTTCATGAGTTTGCATACTTTACTCATCTCCCCTAAGCAACATACCCAGGAGGTTGCTCCATATATATATATATATCTATTTATGTAGGTCTCCATACAAGAAGGCATTTTTTATGACTAACTGGGATAATGACCATCCTTGATTTACAACCACAAAAATTAAAATTCGTATAGTGGACAATCTGGTAACCCCCCAAAAAAGTTTCAAGTACTTCAACACCATATATCTGTGTGTATCCCTTTGCAACTAACCTTGCCTTGTACCTCTCTATGGAGTCATCTACTTTGCACTTAACCGTGTACACCCAAAGACATCCAACCACTGTAGCACCAAACGGAAAATTACATAGAACCCACGTGTCTCTATCTAGAAGTGACTCCATTTCAACATCCATGGCTTTCTTCCACTGAGGAGATAACAGAGCATCCTTCACAAGTGCAAGAGGACAATGACAAAACAAAGTGTTTGTAATGATCAGACAAGGAATAAAAAAAAAAACAAAGTGAGACAATGGATACCATGTACTTGTACGGACACCTTTTCAAAGAGCAATAGGAAGGTGCAAGTTACTTACCTCAGGATCAACGAGAAAGGAGGATTTAGGAGCCGATGTGAGATGAGGATTTGAGATCTTATGAGTAGGTATGCTTCGTCTCTGATATATTTGTGACGGTTTTCCTGTAGTAGCATCATAAGGAGAAATAGGAACATCCTCCACCACAATAGGTACAACAGTATATGGAGGTTCATCTGTAGAGATCGACGAGTAGAATGGAGTGTTCCCAAAGAATGTGACATCAACAGATATAAATGTCTGTCTAGAAGAGAAACAAAAGCATTTATACCCCTTTTGACTACAAGAATACCCCTAGAAAATACATTTTACAGCACGGGGAGACAATTTATCCCTAGAAGGACCAAAAATATGTGCAAAGCAAATATATCCAAATACTTGAAGAGATAATGAAAACAAGGCGTCAGATGACGACCTCTCTTGCTCAGTGGCTGATTCATGGAATGATCAATCGTGGAGTCTCCCATTCCGCCAAGGATTAAATGATGAGGAATCGTTGGAATCGTTGGCTTTTTGCTCTCTCCTTACCAGACTCAGCAGTACTATTATCCAGGAGCACTCAGTTAATAAGCTGATTTGGAAGCCCAACAATAATGGCCGATTCACTGTTACTTTTGCTTACTCTCGTATTAGAAAGCAAGACTACAATATTCATGAGCACAAGGCAAATCTGGCTTGGAAACTCTCAACGCCAAGCAAAATCAAAATTTTCATGTGGTTGGCCATCAGAGAACAGATTCTTACTTGGGACAACCTTCATAGAAGAGGCTTCACCGCCCCCGATCTTTCTTGTCCCCTTTGCGGTGAGTGCGAAGAGACAGTCCAGTATGTCCTCTTACACTGGATTTTCGTGGCAAGTTTGGATGAAGATTTTTCAAAAAATTGGGCTCCAAGTGTGGCTACATCAAGACCTCTTTGGCACCTTTGAGATGGTTCGAGGGATTCTCCTTCCTCGGTTGGGCAAGTTAATACTTTTGGCCTGTCAAACGGAACTGCCGGAGATTCAACTCCAAAACTAGCACCACGGACAACACGACTTTTCATGCCGTTGGCCTCATCTCGGGTTGGCTTCATACAAGGAAGGATTTTGCCACTCTATTGGGGGTTTCCCTTCGGGAAAATTGGAATTTGATCGCTCATATGTCTGGCCCCAGCAGAACTCCGAGTATGGCCATCTGGGATCCTCCCCCTTGCGATTGCATTAAGCTGAATTTTGATGGTAGTGCTATTGGATGTCCTGGGCCGGCTGGAGCAGGTGGTGTATTCAGAGGTCACAATGGAGACCCTATTCTTTCTTATATTAGTCCAGTGGGCATTGTCGATTCTAATATTGTTGAAGTTAGTGCTCTATTGTTCGGCCTCCAAATCTTTAGGGATCGTCTCCATGACAAGTTAATCATTGAAGGCGACTCAAAGACGGTTATTAGTTGGTGTTCCAAAGACCACTTCCCCCCTTGGCGCTACTAGCCCATCACTGATAGTATTGCTGACATTGTATCTTCTACTCATTGTAATTGGAATCTCATTCCTAGATCAGCCAAGTCTTTGGCTGATAAATTGGCAAAATTCGGAACTTCCCAGCAATCTCTCATTGTTTGGGAAGGCTTCCTTCATTTGTAAATTGCTCTTTTGAGCTTTTGTCTTAATAAAAATCAACATCATTACAAAAAGAAAAAAAAGGTGTCAGATGACATCAATACTTGTAAAGGGATTTTTCCTCCCAGAGGAGAGGAAGGCATTCTGTTTATGATGAAGCAGGTAGTAAGAACCGTGTGTCCCCAATAATATTTTGGAACATTCATGGGAAACATTATAGTGCATGCAACTTCCAACAGATGACGGTTCTTATGCTCAGCTATTCCATTATGTTGTGGAGTAATAATGATCTTCATGACAAAAGCAGTGATGAACTTAAATACAAACAATGTATCGGAGGTTGGTTGGGAAGTTGGTGTCAAGGAAAAAACCTCTATACGATTTTCCCTCAAATAACCGTCTTGAGCCTATTTATGCTACATTTATATGTCCTGATATATCATTTGTCATAAGCATGGAAAGTTAGTTCATGGAGTGTCCATGTAAAGTTCATTTGGAAGTTGCTCAATGAATTTTGAAGTACTTAAAAGGATTGCCTAGGAAAAGATTTTTTTTTTAGCCTTACACTCATTTGTAGATAGAGGCTTTTCAAATGTAGATTATGAAAGGTCGAAGCTAGATAGAAAGACTACAACTGGGTATTGTGTTTTTGTAGGCAGAAACTTAATTAGATGGAAGAGTAAGAAGCAAAAATGTGATGGCCTGTTCAAGTCCAAAAGCATAATATAAAGTAATAGCTCCCCTGATAAGTGAGCTAATGTGAGTCAAATTTATTCCCCAGGAGTTGAACCTACCTGTTATAGAACCCATGACCATAAATCGTAATAAGTCAGCGGCTATTTCTATTGCAAGCAATTTGGTGTTCTACGAGCAAACTAAACATATAGATGTAGACTACCATTTCATTCGAGATGCTATAATGAGGAAAGTTGTTACCTCCTATGTTCAATCAGATAACCAACTTGGTGACATATTTACCAAAGTCGTAGGTCAGTGTGTTTGAGATAATATTTTAAAAGCTTGGGCTTCTAGATATATGTGCTCCAATTTGAGAGAGAGAGAGAGAGAGAGAGTATTAACTATCAAGTAGGGGTATTTTGGTCATTTGACATATTTTATATGAGTTTGTAGGAGCGACAAAGAGTGGGTTATTGGAAGGAGTTTATGACCCAAATTACATGTTATATGATTAGTAATTAGTGAAACAGAGAGCTTTGAATCATGAGGGATATTTATGTAAATAGACTTTTGAGTCATTTAAGTGAGAAATAAGAGAGAAGGGGGTCGATCTTTTTCCCCCATCAAGTGTCACTCAATGCACTCTATTTCTCCTCATCTCTCTATCTTTCTTCTTTCTTCCTCTTCTCTTCACCTATTTTACATCTTTTCACAAAGAAGATTCAAAAACTAGCCAGGTAAATTAGTTTTAATCAAATCATGTTTGCAGGGAATACCCACCTATTTTTTATCTATGTTCCACTACCAAGCCTCAATCAAAAAATGAATTGAGATTCTAAAGAGGTGTTTCCTCTGGGGTGGTCCACATGGTGAAAAAAAATATCATCTGGTTAAATGGGAGGAAGTGTGCAAACCAAAACTGTTGGGTGGATTGGGTATCCAGAACATCAACGCCACAAATTTTGCACTTCTTCTTAAGTGAATATGGAAGTTTAATATGCAGCCTGCTTTGATTTGGAGAGCTTTCGTTGCAAATAAAGTAAATCTCCACTCTAGCTGGTGGACAGAGGGAGGACGAATTTATTCTCTCTCACTTGCCTGGAAAAAAATCGTTCGACTCCTTCCCAAATTCAAAATGGCTGCAAAATGTTACATTGGAAATGGAGGCTCAACAAAATTCTGGAATGATTGGTGGGCTGGCCAATCCCCATTCAAAAACAGCTTCCCAGAAATATCTGACCTCTCGGGTAACTCAGAGCTCCTTGTCTCAGACATCTGGTAAAAAACTGGGGGCAGGAATTTAAATCTTAAAAGGCACCTCACTGATGCCGAAGCTCTCCTTGCATCCAAGCTCCTTCACAACCTTCCAATCAGACAGCCAAACAACTCAGGTGACACTCTAATCTAGATTCCCTGCCCAAAAAGATCCTTCTCCACATCCTCCGCCTACAAATTCCTAAACAACCTCTCCACAACTCATCCAAAGCACCCTGTTGCCTATGCCTAGGACCTCCTTGCCCCTCGACGTGCCAAATTCTTCATCTGGTCTACCTGTAGGAATAAAATCTGATTCCTTGATCCGACAGGGCACCCCTATCCTAGACCCTCTTTGCGCTTTCTGAAAAAATACTCCAGAAACAACAACCTATATTTTTCTATCATGTCAGTTCACCCACTTAGTTTGGACATCCCTCTTAAGCAAAATTGGCCTCCAATACTGTGCCTCAGGAAACTTAGCAGACACCATCCTCTCACTCATCAGCTCAAAACTCCCAAAGATAGGTAAAATGATTATATCTTGTTGTATTGATCATATAATTTGGACTCTCTGGAAATAACGTAATCAAAGGGAATTCAAATTTAACACCTCCTCTACTGAGGTTCTGACTGAGCAAATCTCTAGCCAAGTTTCAGTCTGGCTCCTAAATAAAAAAGAATTCAGAAATTTCAGTGGTTCAAACTTCAGGGATAATTGGCAAACTATCGTTGGGCTATCTCTGCCCCCTCACCCCCCAACTATGGTTATATGGGTCCCTCCTCCTCCCGGGCACTTAAAACTCAATTTTGATGGAAGTGCTCTCGGCTTCCTGGGTCCAGCAGGGTTCGGTGGTGTTATCCACAATGAAAATGGTGGCCTCCTCTTCTCCTATGCAGGCCCCCTAGGCAATTCAGACTCTACCACAGCAGAGCTCTCGGGTCTGTTACACGGGCTCAAAATCTTCTCTAGCCACCTTTTTGGTCTCCTTTGTATTGAAGGCGACTCAAAAGTGATAATCGATTGGTGTGCAAACCACGGCCATCTCCCATGGCGTCATTGGGATATGTTTAATGAAATATGTAATTTATTTTGCCCTTTAAGTAGTAAGTGGAATTACATTCCACGCTCTGCTAATCACCTGGCAAATTCCCAGGCCAAGGTGGGCATCTCTCTCCAACACTTTGTTGTGGAGTCAGGCCCCCACCATTAGGTTTGTATTTTTCTTTCTTTATCTTATCAATATATGCATCATTCAAAAAAAAAAAAAAAAAAATAGCCCTTTTGAATGACAAACCCGCCCTGATGACTAAGCCAAGAAAGTACTTGATTCTGAGGGGTATGCTTTAGCTTTGCATATGCTAGTTATTACTACCAGTTTTCATTCATTTGTCCATTCTAATTCATTTCTTCTCGTTTAGAAATTTATATAAAAAATATAATCCGTTTTACTTTAGATGTCAGAAATCGGTTTTGGTGGTCAAACAATCCAAATAGCCAATTTCATTAACAAAGTAATATGATTAGAATGGAGAACTCGATGACAACCTCCTGCTTTGGTCCCAACCGTACATACTGAGGAGCATGATCAACAACTATCAAAGCAGGTTCACAGAGCTTTATAGCTGCATGTAGATCCTTCAAGTGGCCCCACTTTGGCTGGCTCAGTTGTCCTAGAGAGATAAGAATAAAAAACACAACCAAATAGTTATGCAATGGAAAATCATATGGAAGTCTCAGTGTAGACAAATATTAATCACCGAATAAATTTGACAAACAGAATTAAGTGCTTTGTTACATACCATACTCATCTATAGGGGCATCATAGTCATAACTGGTAATATAAAATGGTCCCCCAGATGTTCTTCCAAAATTTGTTCCACCAAAATACTGTAATTCAAACCAGATTAAGCCATATACATTTAAAGCCTAAATTAATGATGAAGAATAGCAATTTAACAGATGATAGTTAATCATATAGAGTTTTCAATCACAAACAACAAGGAGAAACTCAAGATATATTACAATTTATAACAATATCAATTTATTTCACAATGTGTTCGAATGATGCCCTTGAAAACATGCACTACTCCTCTTTTCATGGAATAAAAAGAGGTGAAACACAATTAAACTTCAGATCCAAATAAGTCTAGCTTTGGTTTTGACTTTACCATGTAATAGTTATGGAAGCTCCCTCCACGTTGAAAAAAGCGAGCTATAGCAAATGCATTGTCTTCAACAGGCCTGTGAGGAACCCTTTCACCCCAAGAAGTATACCTTCACAAGAAATTCGATCAAGATGGAAGAAATGTCAATTCAAACTACGCTCTAAAGCTACATCCAGACCTTACAAGCAGATTAATACATTCAGAACCAAAGCTCACAGAGGAACCATATCAACTTTGTCCGTATTTGAGGAAATTTTACTAGGATGTCATCATATGTGATTATTTTGAGAGCAATGTTTCTGTTTCACATCAGTAGAACGGTCAGTGCCAAGTTCCTTGTGACTTACAGTTAAGTAGGCTTATTTAATCTTTCTCAACAACATGGAAATTTCAGTGCTTCTTACATTCTTATCAAAGTCAAGAGTGAAAATATCACTTTTCAGTCATCCACCCAAAAAAAAACGAAAAAGAAAAAAAAATGGCTGTGCTGGTTCAGATGCCAGTCCAGCTTTCAGATACTACATCAAACTTTAAAAATCAACATAATGGGGTCAAAAGATGAATATGCACACATGCACAGGAAAAGATGGGAGAGAGATGTACTAAGCCTACCATCCATTCCAATCTTCAGTCCAAAGTGCTGGCTTATTATATGAATTAGGTCTGAAGCCATCACAATAAAATCCATTGCATGCATCTATCTGTTGAGGATAAAAACCAAAAAACACAAAAAGAAAAAGAACTGAAAATAGAGGAATAATAATGCATCAACTTCCCTTAACTCAAACTTTTGAAAGACAATGGCATAACAAGATGGAGAAAGACCACCAAGGTTTAGCTGACTAGAAAGAATTACAATATTTTCTGGAGCATCAATTTGCCTGCACATAACCCAGGGGACTCCAGCACCAAGCCCATAAGCCATACTTGCCGCCCATTTAACATACTCCCTTCCCTTCTGACCATAGGTGCTCTCGATATTTCCATATTCATTCTCAATCTGTACAATTCACTAGTCAAAGCCAGAATCAGTATGAATAATAAGACAGAATGGCAACAAATGATTATTTTAATTCTCAAATAAGATGCCCATTACAAAATTCATCCTTTCCATATCACAATGATGTTCAAGATGCTCTCTGAACCTGTAATAATATGATAGGACCACCTTGCCATGAGAAGAGCATTTCCTGTCGCATCAGGTCCACAATCTTCTCAACAAATCTCTTCATCTCCTCCTAAAGAGAGAACCAAAACCAAATTGTTACAAGACCAACAATCATATAACTTGTCTGGAAAACATGGGAAGCATCAACTTTATTCTATAATAACAATAGTTTTGCTAGCTATTGTAGGTTATCTAACTGAGTCAATGTCAAACGTCTAGAATTTACAGTCAACTGTAGAGTCTTGGAAGCCATTTTAATTCGAAGTCAGAATGAGACTTATTCATTAATAAATGTTTAAATAATAACATAACGGTCAAATGTAATTAGCTCTTTCAAGCAAATAAGTGTGAGCAGAAATATTTAATAGTAGCAAATAAGTAAAACAGCTCACTAGAAAAAAATAATTATACCTTAAATGGTGTATTATCAGTACGGAATTCTATGCCAGGCACATCACGTAGCCAAACTGGGAAGCCCCTGCAAGTCGATCATTTAAACTAAGATGAGAACTCCACAGATAGGATGTTTGCCCAGGCTATCTATGAACAAATTTCACCCCTTTTTTTCCTTTTTGTAGGAGATAACTCTGTTATCCAGTGACCAGATACTTGAAAATTATAGTCGACAACTTTTTCAAATTTTAATAAAAACTATTACAAAAAGGGGCTCACTTATCCCTCTTTTCCAGGATAGAGGAGGGGAGGAAGGGTAGGGCCTTGCCTCCTTTTCTATCACAGAGAGGTGAGGTCATGTGCCTCACTTAGAGGAGAGGGGCGCCCCCTCCCATCTCACCACTGTTTTTTATAGGGGTGCCCTCTCCTCCTCTTTCAGTATACAAAGTGGTGAACATCTCCTTCTTGAAACTTTTTACAGAAACACCAGAGGAAAGTGTTGAGGCCCTCCCTCCCTTCCCTTGTCTCCCCCTTCCCTCTTATTGCAATGCTGGGGTTGGACCACTGCTCTTTCCTCCCATGTGTCCACACAAGAGAGGAGAAGAAAGCAACACCACATTCCCCCACCCTGGCATTTATAGGCATTGGTCTTTCAGAAAACAACAAAGGAGCAAGTTCAAAATTAACCTCACCCAATTCAAAGGGGAGACTCGTTCCTTCAATCTAATGGAGATGCATGATGTGTTTAAGCATCAATGCTCAGACAACAATCAAAAGGTGACTCACTGGGTAATGGTAGTCAGGGTCTATTTGTAGCCAATCTAGGCCCAATGGTGACGTTAAGTGGTCTTTAAACTAATTATTCCACAAGGTATGCCCTTGAAACTAGTTACTTGTCTCACACCTTGCTTCCTATTGCATGTAATTCAAATATGAGGTTGAATAGCCATTCAAGTTCATTCTTGTTGTGAAAACTTTTTTGCTGTATTCAGCTTGCAGTGATCATCATGGAAGAAACCTTTTTGTACAAATACAAGGATGAATTTCGCTTCATAAGGTAATGGGTAAAGTTAAGTGTTGAACTGACAATGAGAAGCAGCAATAATAAAAACATTGGTAATCAAATTGCAAAACTGAAAGGGTGGTCATCAATGATGGATGAAGCTTAATGAAAAGGAAATCTAAAATTCGATGATGAGTTCTCTCTAACCCAGGTGACACATGTAGCTATAGGTTTTCTTTTGAATGGTACAGGCAGCCATGGTGTGTCTCTTAAATCAGTTTTATTTATTATTAGAAGTTTGCTATTTCAAAAAGTGTCTTGCCAAGGAGGTTTCTTATCTCCAATAGGGTGTCAAGTTCAGGATCTCAACTTTCATAGTTACATATTTTAGTGCCTAAATGGTGTTTGAGAAGTTAAGAGAAGTCCTAGCTCTAGCATGTTCTGAGAAAAAGAAAGTAAGAAATCATGTGACAACAAATATACAAATAGAAGTAAAATTTGCACACCCATTTTTCTCTTAAGTAACGGCAGATCTATTGCGAAATTATCTGGGTCAATAGTTTCTTCCAAAATTTTGTTTGCTTTCACATCTTGTTGCTCAATGCACATAGCTATATTGTGCTCCTAGTTCTTCCTACAGCCTCACACACAGTGGATAATAGCCAACCAAAAATACATTTTTTATAGCAACAAAATACTTATTTGAGCGAAATACTTAGACATCAGCATGACCAATAATTTTATGGAGGTAAATTTTTCCAATTATTCTTGAGTAAAGATTAGATCATGCCAATCACTATTCTTAAGAAGGCACACATGTGTTACATAATCTCAAAGCAACGCTATCGAAAATGAGCTGAAGAGATCAAGCATGTATGACTGCAAATGAACAACTAATGCAATTATACATGCAAACTTGAACAACGGCCACCCACCCCCACATCACAGGCATATAGGCAAAGGCTATGCATTGAATCTCTTCTTCACATTTTTTATTGCATTTTTTTACATCTTGTGCATTTCAAGGTCCAAGAACATTATATGGGGTGCACTATCAAGAAAAATCACAGAAAGAATAAAATGTAACTCAACAGGCAATACCCGAAGTTCCACTCTGCACAGACATAAGGGCCAATACGAAGATGAAGGTAAAGTCCAGCTGAACCTACCAACTTCACAAATTTGACCAGGTCATATCTTCCTTCAAAGTTGTACTGCAAAGAAGCAATGAGAAACATCTAAGTAACAGAAACTGCAAATAAAACTTCAAATCTGATGTTAGCTAGTAGCTAGATTCTTCCAAGTACAAAAGAATCACACACCTGACCTCTTATAGGCTCATGACCATTCCAGAATACATAAGTTTGAATAAGATCTGCACCACCTTCCTTGCTCTTAGCAATCAGACCAGACCACATCTGGAAATAATAAAGCAATAATAACTATTTAATATCTTCAGAAACAACCAAATCTCTAAATTATTATTATTTTTTAAATAACTTCTCTAAATTAATACTATTAATCATTTAAAGATAAATCTCACAGATAGCAAACTAAGAATTTGATAATAATTCAAAACATAAGGAGAACAGATCTTACTTAATAGTTATACTGTAACAACAAGAAATATCAAAGAAAATTAGCAACAACAGGAAATAGTTAGACAAACAAAACTTCGATTACAAAACTTTAGCTATTCTCTTATCTGAAACTATTGTTACTTAGCACAGCAGAACCAATAACTCACAAGAATAGGAATCAGAAAAATGCTTCCAAATTGATTTCCAGATTGTATGTTATACACGTATATTAACAATGCAAGACAGCACAAGTGCATGAACAGACTAGCCCTGGTGTTTTATCATAAATACGTGCTCAAAACTTGAACTCTCTTAGCCAGAAAATTTAAGGTTCTTCACTGTTATAATATCAAGCTAAAATCAATTTCACATCTTATCTCATCACATTTCCAGCAAGGCTTCCCATCTCTATAACTCACGTGATGACAGTTGGGAATCTTTCTCTATTTTACCAGAACGAAGGAACGTCTGGAGCACTGCTGGCTTCCTACGTCTATAACAATTTTATGGCCTTCCAGAAGTCTCCTTCACTAATGGCAAAGCTCAAAGGATAAAACAATATTCTTAAGTCAACCAAGTCTATGGAAAAGTAGTACAGGACTGAGGAAAAAGAAACCTTTCTTTTTGGTCCATCACAAACCTCCTTCGCCTTATCATCAACGTTATAAAATAAAAAGAAATTTTGATCTATGATCAACGAGGAGGACCAGAGTAACCGAGAAACCTTTCTTCTCACAGTCGTCAAATAAAATTCATGCTAAGACCAAAGAAGCTTATGATATAATTAGTCCCATTGATGAAGAAAAACCACGAGAACAAGCCGTACATCGGGTGTTGCTCGAGGATAATGCATTCCGGCGGATATGAGCATCCGACGGTTTCCGTCCACGATCAAAGCTCTGTGATCGTAGCTTACGTTAAACGGTTTGAAAAATTCGGCAGAAATTGCTAGTGCTTGCAAAACTATCGTGGTAACCAGAACTATTAGATTCAACCGCAGCCTCCGGCCTTCCATCTTGTTTTCGCCTTTCCGATCTTGCGCTCTTCAAGCTTATCTATTTCGCTTCTCGATTTCCAATATTTAAAAGTGAATTTTTAAAATGTTAAAGGGAGATGAAGGTTGGTCTACCCGCCACGGAGATGAAGACAGCTAAGACTGGTCAGCCCCCTCCCTTCTTTGTTCGGATATATTATTGCTATTTATATAAAAAGATATATTCATAAATAAAAATATAAAACGGCCACTATTTCCTTCGTTTGAATAAAAGATAATAAAATATTTGATTTGATTAAGAATATGAGGATAAAATCGAAGGGAAGGGAAATCGATAGTAAAATGTCAGATTTTTTCCAACCCATACCCACCCTTGTGGCCTCACACCCCTAACTTCCAAACTTCCAATTATTTCCACTTCTTTGATAGAACAAGAATCGGATACAGATTTTATATGTCCAAAAATTATTCATGTCACGAATCAGTCGGCTACGTGGCCTAGCTAGATCGAGTCGGATACAGATTTTATATGTTCACCAGTTAGTGGGGCCCACCGTCTGAATTTCTTGAAAGCTCAAACGTCGTCTTATAAAGACAGTGTTCCGCGTTCGCATGAGGCTATCCTGGACGCGCACCGTGTTGGCCTTTGGGCACGCCGACTGAGTGGAATTAGGCGAGAGCGGAATCTTTCGTTGGTTTTACTCGTCATCTCTTACGATGCCCTAGAGAACGAGTGAAAGAAAAAATTGTTCTTGAGAAGCCCACTGGCGGTGGAGAATGAGCGAAGAACCGTCGAGTTTTATCGGATTCCTGTAATTTACCCTATTTCTTTTGGAGAACGTTATTTCTTGAAAGGACCTAATCTATTTCGGCGAATTATCAGGTACGATCATTTTCGTCCTATTTTTTTATTTGGAAAATTTCTCTAAGAAATTTGTTTCTGTTGATCGTATCAAGTCTGACCTCCTCGGATAATGCATCGATGAATCGGCCTGGGCCGGCTTACGAGTGGGGTGCTTTTTATACACTCAAAGGTTTTTCTGTACCCAGTGAACTAATTGGGGGAAACTTTGGGACTGTCTTCCTCTTATCCTTTCAGTAGAAGAGTGTCTCTTTACAGCTTTATTGTAATTTATTGTTCCTTTTTTTTTTTTTTTTCTGTCACGCGCGTAGTAGTAGTGGAGCTGAACCAGAGAAACCATCAAAGAGTGAAATTTCTTTAAATTTAGAACTAAATTGTTTTTTACTGTAGTTTTTTTAATATGTTATTGAAGTTTCTAGAGATCACTTCTTAGATTTTCGCTATTCTAACATTCGGATGTAAAGAATCCAACGTCTTGGTTAGAGTATTCTCTTGATCAGCTATTTCTAATGCGTCTGATACACATGACATTCTACGGAGTAACTCTAAGCTATTCACTCTTCCGCATAGCGTTATCCTGTCTGGTTCACAAGTGCTATTATTGTGAGTTAGGCATTCGAAAAAAAATCATTGAAAATTTGTTTCTATCTTCATGTAGATACTGTTGTCATATCACAAAATTTGGTCTTGTACTCCTTCCCACCAATCTTTACATATTTGTTGCTGGCGAAGGTTGGTGAAATTTTGATACCGTTGCCACCTTTTCATTACTGTTTTTACTCTTTCCACTATATGTGGTTTATTGAAGATCTCAATATTTGTCTTTGACTCTCAAGTATAAACCTTTTGTGGCTCGTTGAAACTACTCAAATGGCTAGAATTTTGTGTGACTTTGTTTTCTGGATTTCAATTGCAGAATGAGTACTCGAGGATCAAAGCGACCTCTCAAAGCATATGCCCGAGATCCAAGGAGACGGAAGGTTCTCTTTGGAGTGGATCTCAATGATGCCCCACCATGTGATAATAGGGAAATGGAGGGTGTCAACTCTAGTAATGACTCACGGTATGCACAGGCAAATGCTCTCTTTTCCAATGGCCGGTTACGAAGTGTGGAGTTGGGGGGTGCTAGCTCAAGTCATGTTTCACGGTATGCACAAGCGAGTGCTCTTCCTTCAGATGGCCGGTTACGGAGCATGCCTATAGATGTTGAGGAATTAGAGGATGAACTCGTCATATCCTCTCCTAGAAGCTTTGCAGCCGTATGTTGGAGGAACTTTTTTTTTTTTTGCACTGGTTTCTTGTATTCATATCCAGAAAGCTCATCTTCTGCGTAATTGGCTGGTGTATTAGTGGATATTTTATTTATTTTATTTCATTGTATTTGTTTTGTTTCCATCCAGGCTAGGAATCAATCTAGAAGGAGGAACAATGATCGGAATCATAATAACAATGCTGTGACAGTAGTACTGGATGATGACTTGGATGCTCACCAAGGTCAATCAGGTTTATCTTCAACCTAACTGGACATATTTAATGGATTCATTTGGGGGAGTTGGGGGCCTGGGTCATGGCTGTGGGGCCTAAAAGAAATAAGTTTGTCATTTAGTGGGTTGACCAAAGCCATGGACAGCAGTTTTTCTATTTTTATTTTTATACCATTAGTCCCACATGGAGTTCTCCATTATTTTTCTTAAATTTTTTATTGGTTGACTCTTATTGACTCCTATGACTTTTTTGTTTGACTTTTTTGTTTGGAATGTGTGAATTTTATAAAAAGAGAAAAAGAAAATACAACCTATAGGGTGGGGCCACCCTCCACAATAAGGTTTTGGAGGGAGGATCCCTGTTTAACATGGGAGTCTGCAAGATGATTGGCAGATTTGAGGTGTGCACTCAAGTACAATTAAGGGAGGAGGAGATGCTACATATATCAAAGAAGTCATCCCAGTGCCGCCAGGGGGGGATAAGTTTTGCACACCAATCAATGACAACTTTGGAATCTCCTTCGATGCTAAGAGGGACATGCGAAGGAGAGGAGGAGGTTGCCATTATCATTGTGAACAACTCCGCCAAAGCCGGTGGGCCCAGGGCAGCCAAAAGCACTGTCATCAACGTTAAGCTTGAGGTGGCCAGGGGGGAGGGGACTACACGGTCATTTTTGGAGGACGAGAGGGTCCTTCCATAGCTGCAATCAAGTGCCAGTTTCCACGGAAATTAGAATCGCTAAGGTGGAGGAATTTTTTTTGCGTCAGGAGCCAGGTAAAGACCTGACCAACAATGTGCTCAGCAAGCACGGAGATCGGGAAGGATTTGAACTGAAATTTTCGGTTATTTCTCTCATTCCAGAGCGCCCAAGGAATGTGACCCGTGCAGCCAGAGATAAGTATTTTACAGAGCTTAGGGAACCGAGAGTTAGTGATGGATTGAATCATGGATGATAGACTATGGGGTACACGATATCGAACGCCAATTATGTTAAGAAGGTTGGTCCAGATAGCTTGGGCAAAATGGTAGTGGAGTAAGACATGGGTGGTGGATTCCGGGGTGTAGTGGCAGAAGGGACAAGACGGGTTAGGGACTTGGGTTCTCCGTCTGATCAAGGCGTCAGAGGTGAGGATTTTGTTCCTGCAGGCACACTATGTGAAAAATTTAGCACGAGGAAGGGGGGGGAGGGGTGCAAGGGCCATGGATGAGATTATAAGCCAAAGCCGTAGTGAAGGAGCCTTTGGAGCAAGGGGTCCAAATAAGAGTGTCTGGAATATGGTTACGGATTTTGACATTGGCAAGGCAGGAGAGAAGGTTGGAGGCCACCAAAGCTTCAGAGTCAGTAAGGGCTCTGCGAAAATGAAGATTCCATCCGCTAAAGCAATGCATACGTTAGTGATGGAAGCAAAAGGTAGGATAGAGAGGCTCGAGATGGAGTTGAAGGATTTAACCAGCGGCTTATCACCCAACCACCAATTTGTTCAGAATTTAATCTGAAGCCCTTTCCCAGGGTAACACTTAACAACATTCGAGAATTTAGGAAGGAGGAAGATTTTTTACCAGATTGGTAACAACTTATAACAACGGCCTCCTTCAAGCCACCAACCATTCGTTTTGCTAGCTTTGGCAGTTACCGAAGCCCTCCCGATCGGAGCAGGGTAGGAATTGAAACACCAAATCCATTTGAGAAGGTAAGCAGAGTTGGTACTAGCAATGTTTCTGATGCCAAACCCATTGAGACACATAGGTCGGCAAGCATCAGACCACTTAACAAGGTGATATTTCCTTGCACCATTAGGTCCACCCCAGAGAAAATGATGCTTGAGGCATTCCAACCAATTCATGATAGAGGCAAGGCAGTGGAAAAGGGATAGGAAATAACTAGGACTCACATGAAGGCACGACTTAATAAGGGTGAGTTTGCCCGCCTTGGAAAGAAGCTTACTCCGCCAAGTGGCCAAACGACCTTCCATTCTTTCAATCATAGGATGCCAGCTTTGCTTGGTCGGAGTGCCATGCGTCAGGGGTAAACCAAGGTAGGTGCTGGGAAGGTTGGCAATTTTGTAGCCGAGGTAGTCAGCCATGGAATGAAGAGCATTTTGACCAACATTGAAGCCAAAGATGGAGGATCTGGCCCATCTACCTTTTTGGCTAGAGGAAAGTTCAAAGAGGTTTAGCAGGAATTTAAGATGAATAACTTGTTCCATAGTGCCATCTCCAAAAAGGAGGGTGTCATCAGCGTATTGGAGAATGGTAATGTCTTGATTGACGTTGTCAGAGATGGAGTTAAGCCAGCCAATATATTTGGCATGTCGGACCATAGTGGAGAGGTACTCAACAATGATGGTGAATAAGAAAGGTGACAAAGGGTCACCCTGTATGATCCCCCGGGATCCACTGAAGTGTCCACAGGATTTGCCATTAACCAATATGGAGTAAGAAACAGTAGAAATACAGCTACGCATCCAGAAGCGCAAGTGAGTGGTGAAACCCATTTGATAAAAAAAGATGGTCAAGTAACTTTTAGTTTACACGGTCTAAAGCTTTTTTGAAGTCCAATTTTATGACAATTCTAGGGAGGTTGGACCGCTTGAAGGAGTCGAGGAGTTTGTGAGAGACCATTGCGGAGTCAAGGATGTTTCGGCCTTTGATGAAGGCGTTTTGATAAGGATGGATAATTTGCGGGAGGACAGTGCGAAGGTGATTAGCCAAGACATGAGTGATGATCTTGTAGGTGCTAGTAGTGAGATTGATTGGCCTGAAGTCCTGGGGGTGCTCAGTGTTGATCTTCTTTGGGATCAAGGTGATGGAGGAGGCTTCGATGGCATGATGCGTAATTCCACACTAGTGGAAGTTGTTGACGAAGACGTAAACATCACTGCGAATGATCTCCCAGTGATGACGATAGAACTCCCGTTGGAGCCATCTGGCCCCGGGGTGCGATCTATTAGCATCCCGAAAGCAGCAAGGTCAATTTCAGTGGGGATGAAGGGGAGTTCAAGTTTGGCTGCATCCTGTCTGGTGATGCGGTGGTGCAAGAAAGGCCGATTGTATTGCTCCTCGGTGTATATATTTTTTGAAGAACTTATCAAGGTCATTAGTAATTGAGAGACTATTCGTAATCACTTGACCCTCAATGTTTAAGGAGGTGATACAATTAACTCTCCTTCTTGTTGAGGCAATGTTGTGGAAAAATTTAGTGTTTCCATTTCCATCGGTCAGCCAACGGAACCTGGCCCGCTGCTTCCAACGAATGGTTTCATTGCATTTATTTTCATGAAATTCACGATTTAGTTCATTGTGAAGAGTTAACTCAGGGATAGAAAGGGACCTATTGTTCCTCAAGGAGATTTTGCTCGACTCTTGTAGAACATCTTTTTGTTCTTATCAGTTTGTTGTGACTTTATCTCCCTGAATCTATCTTAAAGGGAGTTTGTTATTACTTTATTATGGCACCTATATTTTTTCTACTGCCTCTTTTAATTTCTTATTTTTTGATTTTGAGCTTTTTTCTCTTTCTTTTCAAATTTATTTTCCCCCAACATAATCATTTGCAGTTTGTTTCCTTTGTCTTCTTGGTCATCTGGCTATCTAAATCTCTTAATTACAGTTGAGCATATTTTGGTTAACTTGGTTTCAGGATTTTATTGGTAGCTGGTGAGTGCACTAAGTTTTTGCCTTTGAAGTGGTTGAAACATCAAATATTCTCCATGTTGATAGTTGAACAGGCCAATCCTTTGGCTTGTATGGTTCTGGTTCCAGTTTACTTTGTTCAAATGAGCCCTGTTATTGGTTGATCTTAATAAAGTTTTTAGTTGGCTGTTTGTTACTTTTGGAGATATCTCTTTTCTGGTCCTTTATATAACATAGATCCAACAGTTGCAAGAAACCCGACTTTTAGCTGAAGTTCAGTATTGTAAATTTAACTTTAAATTTAGATTTTGAAAAAACTGTAAGCTTTGCTAGACTGAGCCGGACCAGTCAGACCATACTGGTTTACTGGTGGAACTGGTCCAGCTGGCCAAGTTGATCCTTTTCAGTTGAAAGCGGTTTTATATGCATGAGAACTGGACAAGGCTCGGTTGCAGTATGATAACCAGTCTGGTCTGTATCTTTTCTGCATCAAATATTCTTGATAAATTGGACCTATTTCTAATCCAGCTGAGGGCTTGGTGGTGTAAATGCTTTTGTATATCTTTGCTTATCCATTTATCCTTACTAGCTTTTGTCATTCTTTTAAGTTTATTTATTGGTGGAGGTTATAACCTAATTTATTGTGCATATAACGTGCCTCTCTTATGGATTGCCCCTGGGAAGCTGCAATACCTACCTCCAAATAACGTTCACAAGTAGAATTTCTCTAAAATTGGAAGAAAAACTATTCATAACTACAGATAATACATATAGGTAGAACATTATAATGGGATTTGAATGGAATGCTGAATTAATTTTTATATCATTTATTTCTAAACAACTGGTAGCTGTTGTTAAGAAGCAGAGGCCTATATTGCAAGATTGTGAATGATGTGTTCATATATATCCAATTAGGTTTTCTTGTTACTGATTGGACATTGTAACCGACAAAACAGAGAAGCATCTGCTAGATTATGAGACAAAACAGAGAAGCATCTGCTAGATTATGAAATTTGTTAGAGTCTAGAGTCTGTGAGGCAACCAATTTACCTGTTTGTTGGTTAGAGAATGGGAGCAGACAGAATACAGAAGCAGCTACTTGATTATGTTGTTTTGAGAATCTGTATACTTTAGTGGCAGCCATGTTTGAATATTGGTGAACAAATTGTTTTATCTATGACTAAGCAATATGAACTTTCTACTAATGGTAGTCATGAATTGACTAATAATCAAATTTTATTGTGCCAGCTACCAATGTAAATAAACTGTGTATTACTGAATTATGAGAAGAATGTACGAACTCATGAATAACTAGCACATGTTGTGTAGCTTTGCAAACTTGGTGTACCTCTGTCTGAACTGCCAATGTTTTTACGTGAATTCATTCTGTTAGTCAGTTTTCATAATACCTGCTCATCCGTGTAGGGATCATTCGAGATGAACCAGTCACTAGATTGACTCTCAATGGTTATATCAATCAAGGAAGGCCATTGGACAAACCACCTACACACAAAATCATTGTAAATGTGGAGCAGGTAATATGGAGTTTGCTTGTTTTATTATTTTCTTTAATACCATTTCACAAACCACGATGATGAGTTAATGACTAATTTGATGGGGGACGTGCATGATTTAATGATTTTGATGGTGAAATTGGGGAAGAAAAGAGGAGAAACAGAGGAAGAGAAGAGGAATTGAGAAGAAGAAGAAAGAAAAGATTATATAGGAAGAAGAGGGAGATCGGGAAGGGAAGAATAGTAGAAGAAAAAATTTAATTCATCATTAATCTCCCACTAATCTGATTACAATCAATTAACAAAGGAGAAACTGAAATTCAAAAAGAGATAAAATCTCTAACTGATAAATCTCGTAAAAATCAGGAAGATATAAACAAAATAAAAATGAATAAATGAATTAAAAAAATATGGAATCATCCAACCACATTGTGGTGGGTCTTGGTGGGGCTCGATGCCTCCTAGTGTAAACTTGGGTGACTGGGTGTCCCCACCAACTCTTTCGGGGTAGGCGAATCTCGACCCTGTTTCCTAGAAGTTTTGGTAATACTTGAACAAATCTGGATCCAACTGTGTTGCAATGTCTTGAAAGAAATCCAAGTGTTGTTTGAATCTGGATGCCCCTCTCAAAGTACTAAAAAATGTTGAACTGCACAGTTCTTGGTAAAAACCACTTGTTCCTCTAAAATAACATCAATATGATCTTTTTATGCTGGTGGGAGGAGAAGAGGAGTCAAGGGGGCTGCAGGGGTGAGAGTACGTGCTGTCTCGAACGAAGTGGTAGAGTTAGAAGGGGTTGGACAAAATGATCATCAGAAATGGATGAAGGACTATCAAATCCTCAATGTTAAAAGTAGAGTTAATGCAAGATTCAGGTGGAAAATCAACAATATAAGATTAGTTCTTACTCTTTTCAGCACCTTAAATGGTCCTGTACTACAGGCTTGTAGCTTTCGAGCGTGCACCGATGGTGGCTGTTGGGGTGGAATCCGAACCATGAAATAATCATTGAGTTGTTGTATGCAAAGTTGGAAGAATTAAGTCCCATGTTCAATGATGGTCACCAACAAGGCATCGGAGTAGGTTCCCTAAACTACGATTAGTGACTTTAGGCTGACCATCATTCTGTAGATGGTAGACAATAGAAAATTTCAATTGTGTACCTATTAAATGCAAAAAAAATTTCCAAAAGTAGCTCATGAAGTAGACATCCTTGTCAGAAACTATGGTCTAAGGAAGATTGTATAGCTTGACGATCTCATCGAATAGTCGAGCGACTTTGGATGCATCGGAAGTCTTAGCACAAGGGAAAAATTATAGCCATCTTAGAAAATCGATCTACCACAACAAAGATGGAGTCATTTTCCCGAAAGCTATGTTGTAGACCTAAGACAAAATCGATGTTGAGGTCTTGTTAAGGGCATGTAGGGACTGGTAGGGGTGTATATAACCCAGTGTTTTGTTTCTTATGTTTACCAAGTTGACATGTCTTACACTGTCCAACCAGTTTTGCGACGTTATTTTTCAAGCTCGGCCAGTAAAATTGAATTTCCACCTCTTCAATTGTTTTATTTTTCCCAAAATGTCCCCTAAGTCCTCCTACATGGATTTCCCAAACCAAAAAATCTCGCACTGACATACGGGGAATGCATAACTTATCTGCTTGAAATAAATAGTGATCATGGAGATAGAAGTCATCGATGATGCACTTTTGTACCTCTCGCAATTCTGTGTACACCTTACCAAAGTCGGTGCAAGAAGCGTAGTCATCTTTGATCTTCTCAAAACCAGTAACTTGCATACTCACAATGGACAATAAGCAAATCCTGCGACTGAGGGCTCTGCCACTTTATTCACACTCCTGGATTGGTGTTTCAAGGCAAAATAGTATGCTTGTAGGTACTTGACCCATCACCCATGCCTAGAATTAAGTTTCTTTTGAGAATTGAGATATCAAAGGGCCTTGAGATCGGAGTACTTGACCCATCACCCATGCCTAGAATTAAGTTTCTTTTGAGAATTGAGATATCAAAGGGCCTTGAGATCGGAGTACAAGACAAATTCATGCGAAAGGAGATAGTGACACCAATAATGTAAAGTTTGTACAATTGCATTGAATTCCTTATCATAAGTTGAGTACTTTTTTTTAGCATTGTTAAGTTTTTCACTAAAATATGTGATCGGATGTAGCCCTTAATTCAATACTCCACCTATTCCGATACCTGATGAATTGCATTCCACTTTGAAAACCCTAGAAAAATTAGGTAATCTCATAACAAGTGCCTTTATCATACGTTTCTTAATTTCTTGGAAAATACGAGAGGTAGCTTTCGACCACGAGAACTCTTCTTTCTTCATGCAATCTGTGATGGGCGCCATGATGGAATTGAATCCCTGATAAATCGTCGGTGAAGTGAATCCCTGACAAATTGTTGGTAAAAAGTGGTTAAACCATGAAAATTACAAACTTCCTGAATAGTAGAAGGTTTGACCACTCAACAATTGCTTTTACTTTTAGGGACCTACAGTGATACCAATAGGAATTACTACAAAGCCCAAGAAAACCACTTGATCAGTCAGGAATTGGAGATTAGCATAAGCTTGTCCTTCTGGAGCGTGTGGGCAAACTAGGCGGAGGTGGTCAATGTGGTGGTCTTTCATTTTGCTATAAATGAGGATATCATCAAAATAAACCACCAAGAATTTGCCAAGAAATGGTTGAAGCACTTGTGTCATCATGTTCATAAAAGTGCTAGGTGCATTCAACAATCCAAATGGCGTAACCATCCATTAATTCAACCCATCTTTTGTCTTAAAGGTTGTCTTCCATTCGTCTCTCGAGCGTTACCCAAATCTGGTGGTAACAACTTTTAAGGTCGACTTTTGAAAAATAATGGCACCCATCAACATATTTATCATATCATCCAGTCAGGGAAACGGAAACTGATACTTCACGGTGATTTTGTTGATGGCCCTATTGTCCACACACATTTGCCAAGTGCCATCTTTCTTTGGTGTGAGTAGGGTTGGTACTGTGCAAGGACTTAAACTCTCTCTGATGAATCCTTTTCGGAGGTGTTCATTCACCTGTCGCTTTAATTCTCCATGTTCAGCGGATTCATTTGATAATGCAATAGATTTGGCAATGTAGCTCCTAACATCAAATCTATGGCGTGTTGGATGTCATGCATAGGTGGCAATATATCTGGAAGCTCTTTGAGAAAGACATCCTGGGATTCTCGTAAGATGGACTCAACTTCAAGTCTTTGAGAAAGACATCCTGGAATTCTCGTAAGATGGACTCAACTTCAAGCTAGGGGTCGCCTAAGGATTTCACGGGTACCTCTCGGGTTACCACTACAAAAATTGCAGACTCATGTAGTATTTCATGTTCCAAATCTTTGGGAGCATGATTGTGTTTTACCTTGCACAACATATTTTGGTGGTGGTTTAAGGTGGATAGTCTTTCCCTTAAACAAGGAGCAAATATTTGTGCACCCATAAATTGTAGCATCTAGGTCATACAACTAGGGCCTGCCTAAGATGATGTGACCCACATATATGGTAATTACATTACATCGGATGTCTTCCTGGTATTCGAGGAATTGAATGGGAACTAGACACCTACCATCGACTGAAACGGAGGTGTCATCGTCCCACGAAACTCGATAGGGTTTGGGATGTAGAACTATCTTTAGGCCAAGGTGGGCAATGGTGCGGGATGAAACGACATTGATGCAACTGCCACTATCAATGATGACCTTACAAACCTTATCTCCATACTTGATGTAAGTGTGAAAGATAGTAGTCTAACGCTAGTCATTAGACTCCTTGGGCTGAATCAATGCATATTGGACAACATTCTGCCTACTGACGGGAGTGTGAGCAAGTCTGACACAATTCATAGTGGTTATGGTTTCCTCACTTGGCACATCTAGGATATCAAAGTTGATGGGATTAGGCTTGTACTCCATGTTTTCCTTGTTTTCCTGCAGGTATTCTGAATACTCGATAAGAAGGGCTTGAGTGTTACAATTGGACACGATGTGCCCAAAACCTCGGCACTTATGACATTGAATCCTAGAATTGAATTTTGACAGTTCTTTTCCTTCCCTTAATGGAGAGGTGTCTAGATTGTAACTTAGTCTTTCGGGGGGGGGGGGGGGGGTGGATGACCTAAAATGCATCGTACGGGTGTTTGACCCTCGTGTGGGTAGAAATTTGAAGGTTAACTCGTAATTATGTGCAAGTGCATAAGCATCCTCCATGGTGATAAGACCTTGAGACATCATCTCTCATCTAAAGTCATCATTTAGGCCCTTTCAAAACTCGCTTAAAGTGATGATCTCGTCTTCCATAACAAAACACTGCATTTGGAACTCTTCAAATTGATCAATGTATTCGACGATTGAGTTATTCCCCTACCTAAGATTGTGGTACTGATCTAGAAGGGTGCTTCTATAGGAAAGGGGAAGGTAGTGATAGGAGGCTCGTATCTTCTTGTAATATCCCTTTCAACATTTTCCCAGAAAAGTTGAGCGGTGCTTATCAATTTCATTTTCGCGAACTTGACTTTTCTATGCTTAAATAGGCCGTACCACTTGAAAAATCGCTCCCATCTCACGAACCCACGTGGAAAGTACCCATGGATCTAAACGACCATAAGTCTTTGGGTCCCTCATGGTGTTTGAGTGTAAGATGCATGATTCCCTAGGAGGGAATATGTGAGGACGAGCACTAGGAAGTCCTCCTCTTCGGTATCATAACTCCTAGGAGATCTAGCTTCTACAGGGTTTTTCCCTTTGGCTGACCGAATTTCTAAAGCAATGGGCCTATCATTAATAGTACCAAGTTGTTCCAAATTTTGTTTGAGGGTATCATCTTTGGTGTCTATAACGGAGGATGATGCATTTCCCTACATGATGCGACCACTACGTAAATCCATGTACTATTGAGTTCCCGCAAGTAAGCCCAAACAAACTCTATGTTTGTTAAAGTGTCTTGCTTATTGTTCGTTTTGTGACAAAATCATAATTCAAATCAACAAAGATGCAAGACAGAGTGCACAGATTAATAAAGTAAAGAAAAGAAAGAAACTAAAGCAATGACATAGATCATACCAATTGGCCAAATTTTAAATTTAAGATGAGAATTGAAAGCACTCAGGTAAAATAGTCACACAAAAATAAATGTGGTTCCCTTTTTTTGGCACAAATTTTGAGGTCTAATTAATGTTGTTACAATTAACTACCAACACAAAAATAAATACTAATGCAATCTAAGACAAAATTGTGTAATACCAAAAAGGGGTAGAACTAACCTGGTAGGCTGGTTGTGGTGGACCGAAGCAACATTAGCAATGTAGACAGCGAGTTGGGGCTGGGAACTGGAACTGGAGTTGATAATGACTCTTCCCTTTTTTTATTGTCTCACATGTGCGACTACTGCACATGCTGGTCAATCGCACGTGTGCTTCTCTTTAGGGCTTCGATTAACCAACTTTTGATTGATCAAAGCTCAGTAAAGCAAAGACCCTATGATGGGAAGGGAAAAGAGGGAACAACAACTGGCGACTCTAGAGGCCTGATTCCGGTGATGGCTCCTGCGAACCTCTTCTGCAGCAACAGCGACGCTTCGGTGAGGATCGATCGATGTCTGCGGCTCGATGAAAGTTGGAAGGTGTTGGTTGCAACGATGATGGGAAAATTGACTGCTCTGTTCGGAATACGACGAGTTGATGGCGGGCATAGTGGCGACGACGATGATGTTGTCGGCCGGCGATGGCGATGCTGTCAGCTGGTGATGGCAAATGAATGATATGATGCTAGTCATAGAATGAAGATTGTAGCACCAGGATGATTCTGAGAGTTTCTATGGTGATGCAGCGACCTCGGCTAATAGTCGGTGGCGAAGGCTGGTACAACGGTGGATGATGGTGCTGTGATTGACAGCTATGAAGATCTGGACATTTCGGGAAGCAATTCGAAGAGGGAGTCAGGTTAGTTTTGTTGAATTTGAAGAGCACAACGAAATGATTTTTTCGGCTTCGATACCAAACTGATGGGGGGCATGCGTGATTTAATGATTCTGACAGTGAAATAGAGGAAGAAAAGAGGAGAAACAGAGAAAGAGGAGGAATTGAGAAGAAGAATAAAGAGAAGATTACAAAAGTAAGAAGAAAGATCGAGAAGGGAAGAACAGTAGAAGGAAAAAATTAATTCATCATTAATCTCCTACTAATTCGATTACAATCAATTAATAAAGGAGATAAAATGAAATAAATGAATTACAAAATTATGGAATCATCAAACCACAATGTGGTGGGTCTTGGTGTGGCCCGATGCCTCTGGGTGTATACTCGGGTGACTGGTGGCATACTGGTGTCCCCACCATAATTGCTTATGGATATAACTAATAATATAAAATGTTTAAGTTTCAGCAACTGCCGGTCATGCCAAAAGAACCTGTTTTCACATGTGCCATTTGCATGGGTCCACTGGTAGAGGAGCATACGACAATTTGTGGTCACATTTTCTGTAAGAAGTGCATCAAGGCTGCCATTGCGGCCCAGAAGAAGTGCCCAACTTGTAGAAGAAATCTTAGGGTGAATAATATCCACAGGGTATATCTCCCCTCTATTAATTGATTGGTATCAATATCCTATGGCACATGAGTTGGTGATCTTATTGTGTAATGGGCTTTCTTTGTACTTCTTGAATTTCTCATGAGGTTGGTAGCTTGTGTATGACAGAGGAATACTGTTTGTCTATTGTTGTTTTTTCTTTTTTCAATGATGTCCATAGTCTAGTTTATACATATGATTAGTTGGATGTTAGATTCAATGTTTTTTTCCTCTTATATTAAAGTAATTACAAATCTTATAGAGTAATGACATTTTGTATTCACTTAATTGTTGGCTCTTCTTTTGATTCTCCTTACCCAACTGGGGGAGCAAACATGAATTTTGAAATGAGTACAAGGCACATACGCAGCCAGTGGCTTCATGTTGTACCCATCTTGATTCTTTACGAGTCTTTTTGGAAGAATTGTAATCACATTGCTTGTTTTGTAGAGAGATTGCATCGTTTATTTTAGACTATGTATATATTGTGATTCATCTTTATGCCTGAAATTCCTTAACCCTCTATGGGATTACCCATGCGAATCACATAGGTATTACAACAGAGCAAGCTCGTTACAAAGATCAGTAGGTATACTTTTTATTACATATAATTAATCTGCGCCTTAGTGTTTTCGTCATTCTAGCCTTTTATAGACAAGAAATCGAATGTTGAAACTTGAAAATTGGAGCTCTTTGGGGGTGGATATCAATGATGGCGGCACTCCATATGAATCTGTGAGAAGAAGGTAATAGAGGGTGTAAAGCTCTACTAATGACTCGTGACTAGCAACATTATTTTGAAATAGGAATTTTATGCTTGCTGTTGGTGTAAGATTACTGTGGTCATTGATTTTATCATTCGAATTAGGGATCTCCTGGTTTCTTTAAGCTACATATTAGAAGTCATAATTCTATGGAAACTCTATGACAGTGTTATGTAATTAGAAGAGAACATAGTTGTATAATAACCCCCATTTTGTTTAGATAACGTTTTTCAGCGATTTAAGGAAGAAAGTGATAAGCTAGATATATCTTTGGAGATTATTTGAGCATTAGTAGCTATTTAATAGAAAAAAGCCTGATCTGTAGGGTATCTCTTTGAACCCTGAATATGATACGGTGATAGCTCCTATCGTACCAACCAACATATGTATCTCCCCAATCAATCAATAACAGTTATTGTTATTTATTTTTTCCCTTTTCTTCAACTTTCTTTTCGCTCTTCCATTTAATCTTCTTCGTACAAATCACTCCTACACTTGAATTATTCCCTGGCCTATAATTGAAATGTAATATTTGATATTCTCGGATTGTGGAGCAGGTCTGCCTTAGGTTGGACTCATAGAGAAGGAAGACGCAGAGTAATTGAGACCTTCGGTTGCCTGAGGGCAGGCTTCTGCACGGAAACCATAGAAATTGACAGTACGATTTCCACACATAATCGAAATCCACGTAGTTGTCGAGACATCCAGTCTCATGCACGGTTCTGGATTTATATTTGTCTAATCTGCTACAATTTTTGCATGTATTCATTCTACTATTGTTTTAATAATACCTATTCATTTATGCGGGGGTTCATGACAAAGCCAGTCACTAAGTTATAGCAATCAAAAAAGGCAATTGGACAAATTACCGAGACATAAAGTCATCATAAATGTGGACCGATGTACTTGCTTTATTATTCGTTTCCTTTCAGGCTCTTGCACTAACTATGTTGACACTCAACCGCTATAACCATTGGTATTGAATGTCTGAGTTGATACTCGCACTGGTACACCAGTCATGGCGGCTCCAACTACAAGTGGGTGCCGGTGACTTTTTATACTTCTGTTTCTTCGACAAAGAAGTAACCAGAAGCTTGTGGTATGTATACCTCAAGTCACATTCTTACTCTTGAAAGCAGAAATGAAGGATGGGGAAGGGCAGTTTTACATTGGAGCCATCAACTGATGTTCCTGTGAACTATCTTTCCTGAAAGCTTAAAAAAGGAGAAAAAAAAGGATTGAGAACGAGTGAGTACAATTTGGCGTAATTTTTTTCTTATACTTTTCAGTAATTAATTTTAATGTGCATAGCCATCTCTGAATTTCTTTTCTCCAAACTTTTATCCAATTCTTGAGTATTTTTTGCTCAAAAGAAGACTCACGCGTCAAGCAGAAGAAAAATAAAAAATGCTTCTTGTTCCTCACAAAATTGGCAATTACTACAAAGAAGAAAAAAAGAAAAGCAGTACTGTATCTAATCGTTACCTAACATTACCTACTCATAAATACAATTATCTATGGACATGATCGATACTGGAAATAAAGTTACAATGAGCTCACTGTACATCAAAGCAGAACGTTAAAAAAACAAAAATGAATCGGATGAAGGAACCTTTTCGGGTCAACAACATAAATGAATTTACATTGTCGATCAATAGACAGACAATTTTCAGATGCATGGAGAGGTTTTACTTATCTCACCTATAAAACATTTGTGAACGGCCTGGCCTGCTTTTTCACTTTTTTCATCTTTTCTTACCATTCTCGCCTGTTTTCCAGACTAGAACTCGAATGCTGAAACATGTTAATTGGCTTTACCATGCGAAGACATCAATTGTCATATCAACTCATGACAGAGTTAATCTCCCGGATTTCAGATGTGTGAAAACACCCAGTTGCCAAAAAATTGAATCCAATAATAAGAAAGAAAGAAGAAATGATGAACCACAAGTTGTAATATTACATAGAGTTACAGATACAGCTTTAATAGCAAACACACCCTTCCTTCCTACTTCACCAATCATCCATCTCCTTCAAAACAAAACTGTGTTTGTCAATTCTCATCCAATCCTAAGATACGCTTGAAGAAAAAAATAGAATAGCAATGCCAAAAATGGCAGAATAAAAAATAGGCAAACGACCCAGGGAGTGACTCTTGTCATGCAGAGACGTTAATAGAAATAGCACTGAAGTGCTATTTAGGGTGATACTTTTTATCTCGCAGATTTCCTTCTCCACTCGGTGCGCCCCCTATTAATTTCAAGACCATCCGGCGACAAACGCAAAATGTGCAAGAACTGGCACAAGTCTTGGTCACCTCTTTTTGCAATGGCAGACCCATTGCTGCCATCAAGTTTTGGGACTTCTTCGCCACCCGACTCGGGACTGGTCAATGAGTCGACCATGTCATCATGTTGGCATTCTCTTCTATAATCTAAAGTGATCGTTTGCAGCTCATGAGTGTCAATTATATCTTGGGGTATGCTCTGGACAAGATTAAGAATGACAATAGCATGAGAGACCCGTTAGAGACTTCAGACTGGGAAGTTTTGAGAAAAAACAATGTTCTGATTCAGCTGGTTATGACTCACATGACATAAAGAAATTAGAGGTGTACGACAGAAGAGTAAAACAGGAGGCTGCAATGCACTTACCTCAAGAACCCATCCAATGTAGGTGACATTGTTTACATGCTGGTTCATATCCAGATCTGCTCTCCTAGGCTGTAAATAGAAAAGGGAGCAAGAACTCAGCAAGGAAACTGAACCTTGTAAGAGTAGAAAAAATTCAAAGATGGTTGAGCTACAAATTGGTAAATAGACTTACAATGAGTCCTAATCTTGAGTACTGAGCTGGATCTTCCAGTTTAGGAATCTTCTTAAGACTCTTATTATTTTCTTCGGGAAATGCCAATCTGAAACAGAGCACACTTATTAGATATTAATGAGTAAATCTTGACATAATTAGTGGCAGCTCAAAAAGAAAGAAGTCGAATGTAAGTGAACTATCCTTTTTATCTCCAGATAAACAACTTCTACTCTATATCTTTGCTTAATTCATAGGAGAACAGACAGCTCTTGTCTACCATTGCTGATCTTTCAAGCTAATGGGCCATCTTCTTTACGACCTCCATCATTACTAACTGAAGATATTATTCCTCTTCATTCTATAATGATTCAGAAAAAGGCTACTAAATAAGCTGAATAAAGTTGGATTATTATTTGCCCCTCCTTGTCACCAAGATAAAGTTCCAGACAACTTATTCAGATTACCCTTTAAGAAGGATGAAAAATAGCTTGAAAAGCACAGGGCTGTTGTGGGTCCACCTCGCAGTGTGCATCAACTATATGGTCATAGGAAAGAAAAATTAGGAACCATCTCTTTGAGCCACGTAACATAATGATGGGCAGATTTTTCACATTTATGATACTTTATTGGATAAAACTTGGAAAAATCTAGAATCATCAGTCAGCAATTGGATATGATTCTGCATCATCTCCCTCCTATTTGTTTCTATATCTACTATATACTGCTACAGAAAAAATGACTAGGCTCGAGCTTTAGGCCTTTGATGTTTGTGCTACATCAATAGGCGTTCAAACATTTGCATTTAGTAGGGAACTCAAACATCTGTTGGTTCATCACTCTTTGAAACAAGGTTCGGTTTCATCATAAAAACTTTAGTTGCCTTAAGGTTTTAGTTGTGCTAGATTACTACAACACCTGACTCAGAGCGGATTCAACAACTGACAACAATGACATCTTTCCTCGATAGCTCTGCATAGTAGGTCTCATTTATTTATGGTTGAAATACTCAAACAACAAAATTAATAAAATAAGGTCTAAAAAATAGAATTTGAGAGTTTCTTTTTCATTCTATGTATACATATCTTAATCTTAGGGGTCTCACTATCGGGCTTAGAATATACACAAAAGCAGGAAGGGAACAACTGTTTAGAACAAGAAGTAGATCAGCTCACCGAGAAGAACGGGGGCAGAAAATCAGATATTCATCTCTTACATCATCACTAACTCTCTGAAGCCGTCTTGTGTCTTGGTTCATCATCACCCATTTGCTGAAACATCCAGAGAACAAGTAAAGAAATTGAATTTAACTAGATAATTACTTTCATTAACTGTAAATAAAATACAAGAGTCTGGTCCAACCCATGGAGATTGCTCCCAACTGTACACTGTTTGTGTTGTAATATTTACAAATCTGTCTTCTCCATTATATCTACAATATTGCCATTATCTTAATTATATCCTTTAAGATGAATTTTAAGAAAGAAAGAAAGAGCTAAAAGCAGCATAAAACAGAATGAGAAGAAGATTACAAAAATGGGCAAGGAAGAAACTAAATCAAATGATGTTAGATCCGGATTTAATTGATAAATCAAAAATAGGTGCAGCCAATTTAGGTCGAATTGGTATTCCTTTTTAATACTACCGTATAAGTTTTCAAACATTCAAAAAAAAAAAAAAGGAAAAAGAGAAAAACAAGAAAATTTTCAATTTCATAGAAGAGAAAAACCTAGTAGCTCTGCCAATAACTTCACCAGTAGCGAAGTCCTTGAGAATCCAATCACGTCTGGTACCAATTTTACCCTCGCCCTGGCACCATGTCTCAATTTCCACCACATCACCCCTGCTCACATTAAAAGACACGTTCCAGGTCAAATGACAAGTTTAGGGTGTTTTGATATCATTACGAGCTAGCTTGATTAAAACTCACCATGCGGGGTATTTGTATACTTCAATATGCATGCGAGAAGTAACCCATATGAGGTGTAACTTTCTCATTGTAGGAGTTGTGGCAAATCCATCGGTAGAGAATCCAACACTCTGAGCATGATTACAAGCAACTTCCTACAGCAGCATGAAGAAGGAGAGTTCGGAAAATAGTATGAAGAAAGGTTCTTTTATTATCTGATAACTTGTTCTGGCAGGGTCACTTAAGTGAGTTTGAATTGCCTCTACAATGTCTAGAAAAGAAACTTCCATGAAGAAAAGATCCAATTCATTGTCACGTTTACTCATTGCGAAGGCGAACAACAGCACAAAGAGGATCCTCAATCCTCCAGATTCCACACAAACACCAGAAGAAAAGGAGAAATAAAAAGGATAAAACGAAAAATTTAACATAACAGGCAAGTAAAACATCAAACAAGGAGAGACGTGGATGTAAGCGTAAAGACAGTCTGCTAACGCAAGCTCATGCCAAAAGAAAATCAGAAACCAAAAAAATTACTATGTGCATGTCAAACATGGGCAGCTACATGTCAGATGCGCAGACAGGAAAAAAAAATTGTGAAAAAACGAATTAAAGAAAGAATTGCAACAAGCTACAGAAAGCCGGATCGAAATCCTCCAATTCTTTACGCTCATAAAAAGCGGACCTCAGGGCCGGCATTAAATGTCTCAGGAAGGTAGCAGTACCAAACGACCACCAAAATCGAAGGCCAAATGTGCCAGATCCAAAATCCTAACAATGACAGACTACATTGACTTGGAACCAACACAGGAGATATAAAAAAGAAAAAAGGAAAACAGAGAAAGAACACAACAAACTGAAAACTGTAAAAGAGGTTCACTCTGGATCAGTAAATAAAAAGAAGAAAATTAGAAAGAACCTGCAATAGATTTGCTATAGTCTCCACGGTAGCAGTCTTATTGATACCCACTTCGTAACACCTAACAATAAACTTCTCCTTGAAGGAGAAGCCGTCCTCCGCGAGGCTTCCGAGACGGAGCCTGTCCGCCAAGCTCATCGAACCGGATTGGCCATCTCCAACCCGGTTTTCCCTCTCGACCTCCAATGACGACGAAGAAGGGGCTGAGCGGGAGAGGACGAGGGTACGCCGGAAGGGGGACGAGGAGAACGAGGGAGGGAGGAGCCCCGAGCGGCAGAGAGCTCGTAACGGGTCAGCCGAGACGTTGCAGGCACCAAGGGACATTTTTGGCGGTAGCAGGGGAAAAAAGCTTGACCAAAACAGAGACAATCTGTAATCTGTGATCGCAGTTTCAAAAGTCTGATTATATAGAGCCCCCCCGGTCGATATCAACGAGGGGCTGGGTAGAGAGGAGTCCAGCCTACACATAATCGGCTTTTCAAATTACGTATTTGCCATTCTTAGCCTTCTCGATTATACGGGCACGTGGGAGGCTGTCGGGGAGGAATGGATGTTTCGACTCTGGGCCTTGGAAAAAATGGCAGAAAAGCAGGGAGTTCGTTTGGAGCCTCTCAGAGAGCCTTTAAGCGGGGTTCGGGTGAACCGCCAGGAATTACGTTAACCGGCTAGCCCGAACCCACCCACAACCAGTTGCACCCGAGTCGGAGTGGTTTTTTTTGTTTTTTTTTCCTTGTTTACCTTACGTTCAGAGTTTAAATGGTTTTGCATACGTGTCATACCGTCCATGACATTTTATAGACCGTAACGCTTGCAGGCTTTAATTTTGGGATATTACATAATTATGTCACCCAATTAGTCATCAATACATGTTACATTGATACATACCACACTAAACTTTGGTTCGATAAAAGACGAGGGATAATCTAATACAAAAAAACAATTATCTCATCCGTCCAATCATGATTAACGGTTATCTTAACCATCGTATTAAACAAACAATTGTTTCAATCGCACCAAATGACTTTTTACATTGTATGATCGTGATACAAAGATTAGCGAAGATTATCTAAGATTTATGTCGTAACTTTGGAAATGGGCACTTAGCAAGAACGTACAATTCTCCATTAATGCAGTGTTGAAAGTGCCGACTTGACATTTAAAAAGACTTGTCCTATACAGTGTTAGCTGCAACTGTGAAAGCAAAGATAGCTTTTTCATGACTAAGCAAGAAAGATCAGCTATGAATATAACTTGCCCGGATTCACACAATAAACAGGATCCTGGGTGATTTCTGTAAGCCTAAAGTTGAAAGTAACAAATGCTTTTGCCAGCACCATTCCCAAAAGAAGGTTTTAATAAAGCTCTGCCATCATCAGAACAACAAGAGACGTCCATCCTGTAAATGGTCGTGCACCTTTTCCTTTGCCCTTAGTTCTTCCTTCATATTGCTCCCATAAATATCCACTTTGGAAATAATTCTTCACAACATTTCTGCGATATGCAACAAAAGAGTGAAACTGTGTCCCACAAGAGAAGTTCTAGAAATGGTACCTGGAATTAAATACTCACCCAATTATGTTTTTTCTCAAGTCCTCATAAATTGTCTTTGCCCTTTCTTTGTAAGGTCCATCCTCTGTATGAAGTTCCGATGAAATGAGAAATAATTTTAATCACTTTTCTAAATATTTTGGTAGTTTACTGTACTTGCCTTGAGAGTAATGGTGTAGTGCAGAAATAATCATGTAATTCATGTTCATCCAGATAGGGCCCCTCCAATATGGTGGATCATGCTCGGTATTATGTTTCATGTAAAGGGTGCTGCATTAAGCGTATCAACAGTTACTAACCACATTGATTGAAGTAAATTTCAAAAGTATAGTGCAGAACAATCTGAATAAGCTTCTCGCTACTAAAACATTCCTTTATCATGTAGTATTAAGTCCGAAACTGATTCTAGAGAAATTTCATGCAGTTAATTATTTAGATATCTGTAAATTATATCTGTATGATGAGAAGCATCCATTAAAGATATGGAAAACAATGTGATGCTACACAAACAGGAGATCTAATTATTAATCTGATAATCGAGATCTAGCAAGTGGCTATATTATCTAAAATAGTAAACATGTAGTTATTGCTCACCACTGTTGAAACAATGTCAAATTACTATCAAGTCATTAGCATTCTGATCTTCGTTAGGTCCAAAAATTATTAACCACGAGGTTTAAGATAATTGTGACGAGGTGAGGTAGTCAAATAAAAGAAAGAAATGAACAACAACATATCTATCACTCTTTGTTTTTTTTTTTTTTAGAGCATTTTTTTTCTTCGCCCAGAAAAGAAATTAAAAAAACTAAACAAGAGTCAGGTGAACAACCTTGTTTTAGAAAGTGAACGGAGTCCATAACTTGTCCACAAGGTACTCTGGTTGGATATAAGATTAAGTTGTTTTTCCAACACCCACGATTCCTGTACAATATTAATGCAATGAGAATCACATAATAGGTTTCAAGTCATTTCAGGCCTTATAAATAGATAGATAGATAGAGAGAGAGAGAGAGAGTTTACTGGAGGGATGATCTTCATCATGAATGGGAAAAGGCTGACATATCCAAAATGAGGTACTAGCCTCAACTGTGGTTTTTCTGATACTTCACGGACAAGTTCTCGTATGGGATGGTACCCATTTGATCCATGCACCTCATGCCATGTCAATCGCACCTAGACATCGTTGCAAAAAGTAACTGACCAAAAGACAAGATATTCCAGATGTATGCTAACATAGAATTTTTAAATATAAGAAAATCAATTACACATCTTTCTACAATTAAAAACTTGAATGAGACCACTTACAAAAGAAAGAAGTCTAAAAGGAAGACCCTCGGAAGCTTGAGAGAGACTCCAAGACAACAAAGGAAAGACCATCTCCCTTTTTTTTTATGATCTTTCAATTCACAGGCTTTAAACTGAAAGCACTTTTAAGGGCTCTGAATTGTTAAGGGTGACTCAGCTCCTGTATTCTTTTTTCTTTTGCAAGACCAATTTCCAGGCATCATGGGCACATCATTGAAGAAGTCCAGGATATATGTAAAATTTGTAATCTTTCTTGGCATCAATGTTCCCCCATTGTCTACCCTTCCTAAGTTCTCTCCATCTGTATTTTTAACTTCCTGTTGTCTGCTTTACTCTTTGTTTTATTTTATTTGTTTATTATTTTTTAAGAAAGGAGAAATTTTATTACAAAGCCCGAGGGCAAAGAATAACAAGCAAATGGCTTAAGTCTCCTTCCAATCTCATTATAGCAGAGACTCCTTTAAGTTTTACTTTATTTATTTATTTACTTATTGAAAATGGTTTTTTGTTTTTGCTTTGAAATCATTTCACTAGTAGATTACTATCAGCATCAAACATTGAGCCAACATTTAAAAACAAAGACTGGTATACATTTCTCCTATGAAAGATGTCATGAAAGAGTATTAGGTCAAAATTTTCTATAATATGTACCACTTAAAAGTAGAAATTTGGAAGAAAAAAAGAATTTTCTAATAAACAGTTCGAACAAATTAGAAAACTGAGTAAAAGAGTCCTCAACTTTTTTTTTAAAAAAAGTGGATCCTTGACTACTATTCAGCACTTAAAAAGTAGTTGCGATTGAACTAAAATTGTACGACATGGTGAGTCCTCTGGTCTCTTTTATATAGTTTTTACTGTCATAGAAAATTTTGAGAATTTCGTTAAGAGAAAGGATTAAAAGAACAAGAGCAAGGCCAGTAACAAATCAACTAATTAAAGAAATATAATGACAAATGCTGAGTGCACATACATGGCACAGGTAAAATTTTACCTTTGGCACATAGGATTACATGGCAAAACTGGTGAAAATTTCAATTTTCTTTTCCATCTGTTTTCAGCGAGAGAGGAGAGAAGCAGAAAAGGGTGGCAGCGCCTCCTTGTTCTCCTCAGTTGCCTCCTACCGGTGAAGAAGGGGGAGGGGTGGGGAGGGCTGCCCTTGCCCTCCCTCTTCTCCCTACTCCGCCACGAGCAAACTTGGGTGAAGGGGGAGGCGCCTCCACTCTCTCCCACCAGAAGAAGGGGAAGAGGGCAACACCTCCATCCTGTTCTGCTGCAGAAGGGGAAGAGAGAGAGAGAGAGAGAGAGAGAGAGGAACGGATTGCCTACCTTTTCTGACCTGGGAAGAGGGAGGCTCCTCGACACCATCCTGCTTCCTTCCTCTCTAAGATATGAAAAAAAAAAAAAAAGAACAAGTGAAGCAGGAGAAGGGAGGGTTGGGTCCCTCCGTCTCAGCCTTTGCCAACAGGATGAGAGCGAGGAGGCTCCTCCACCCTCTTCCACGTCCCTCCTCTCTGCAATAACAAAAAATAAAAGTTAAACCTCTAAAATGGAGGAGGAACCAGCCTGCTTCCCTCCTGACAATGGAAGTGCCTTGTAGTAGCCATAATGGCCACAACTTTTGCTGCCATGTCACAGGTAAAAAGTGACTTTCACACCCATTAGAACGTTGTGTTAAATCTCTCATTTTAAGACAGCTCCAAACAATTCTTGAAAGTTTGTTCCCCCTTTCCCCAATCAATAATCAGAAACATTCTTCTAACAGAAATCTTACTCACTGCCAAATTCCATTCAAAGCCAAAAGGAGCACTATGACGAGGACACATGGGCAAAGATGTTAGAATTTGTTGAACGATTTCATGCTGCAACGAATAAGAAAGAGAAAAAACCCAGGAATAACAATGAAGAAGGGGAAGACAATAATACAGTTTCCTGGAATGTGTAAGGAGTCAGCAGCCTTAAGAAAAGGGCATCAATTAGAGACCTTCTTGCGGCAAGGAGAGCTCAGGTGGTTGTCTTACAAGAAACAAAAATTTGATCCATGTCTGACTCAATAGTTTGGTATCTCTGCCATATCTCGCAACCCAGTTGGCTCACTCTGAATGCTTGTGGGTCTGCTTGGGGAATATTAGTCTTTTGGGACAAGGCCATCTTAGAAGCTCTTGACAGAAAAAGTTCAAAGATATGGAGGTAGGAGCTATTTGGTGCCTAGGGGGAGTATATGGTCCCAGCAGCTATAGGTGCCATTCTGAATTCTGGGGTGAACTATCCCAAACTATCAACAATTGGAATGTTCCTTGGCTCCTTGCCGGGGACTTCAACACCACTGTGTTTTGTCCAGCACCTCGCATAACTTCTTAAATCTGTGGTTTTTGTGACTTCATTGAAGCAAGGCTTGAGGAAATTCCAATCTCAAGCAAGGCCTTCACTGGGAGCAACTCCCAAAGGAACCGTGTCGTATCCAAGTTGGACCTATTCTTGAGCACCGATAATTGGCTCGACATGTACTCAGAAGCCTCAGCTCTTGTTTTAGGTACGACAATGTTTGATCACTAGCCTATTCTTCTTGACACAAAGTCAAACTCCTAGGGTCAGTAACCTTTTCGATTAGAGAAATCTTGGTTGGAGGACAAAGAATGCTATAGACTTATGGAAGCTTGGTGGAAGTGAGGAACAGTCAAGGGGCCGGTTGGAGCAAATGGCTTTAATGGGGAGTTCTGCCGCTAACACTAAGAGACCATTTGAGAGGATATTTATGCCTTCGTCAACAACTTCCACCTTTGCGGAATTACACATCGTGTCATTGGTGCCTCCTTCATAGCCTTGATACTCACGAAGATCAACATTGTGCACCCTAACGACTTCAAGCCAATCAACCTCACCACCAGTTCATACAACACCCTAATCCTATCCAATCGCCTTCGTGCGGTCCTCCCGCAAGTCATCCAGCCCTGCCAAAGTGCTTTCATCAAAGGCCGCAACATCTTGGATTCTGCAATGGTAGTGCATGAGCTCGTTGACTCCTTCAAGCAAGCCAACCTTCCTAGAATTATCACTAAGCTTGATTTTGAAAAGGCGTTTGATCGTGTTTATTAGAAGCTGCTTGACCACCTTTTTAGCCAACTAGGATTTGGTACTCGTTGGCACTTTTGGATGTGCAGTTGCATCTCCAATGTTTCCTTTTCCGTTCAGGTAAACGGTAAATATTGCAGGCATTTCAGCAGATCCCGGGGGATTAGAAAGTGTGACCCGCTATCCCTTTTCTCTTCACCCTCATTGCTGAATACCTTTCTGCTATGGTCTGGCATGCAAAATGCATTGGGTGGCTCAACCCCATTTCTATTGACCCCAACCAAGATATTGCCATCCTCCAATATGCGGATGACACTATCCTCTTTGGCGAAGGCACGATGGACCAAGTAACCCACCTAAAAGGCTTGCTTAACTTCTTCGAGCTCTCCTCTGGATAAAAAGTGACATGGGCCAAGTCCTCCATCTCTGGTTTCAACAGTGACCACAGTGCCCTTGAGGAAATGGCTGATTATCTAGGATGTCAAATTACTAATACCCCTTGCACCTATCTTGGCCTGTCGCTGACTCATGGCACTCCCACCAAGAATAGCTGGCACCCTGTGATTGAACGCCTGGCCACCTGGCGAGGTAAATTTCTCTCCAAGGTTGGCAAACTCACCCTCATCAAATCCTACCTCCACGATATTCTCAGCTATTTCCTCTCCCTATTTCATTGCCCCGTCTCTGTCATAAATCGATTAGAAGGCCTCAAGCGACGTTTTCTCTGGGGTGGGCCCAATGGGGAAAGGAAATATCATATCGTTAATTGGTTTGACGTGTGCCAACTAATGCATCTTGGAGGGCTTGGTATAAAAAACATCGCAAAACAAACTCTACGTACCTCATCAAATGGATTTGGCGATTCAACTCGTCTCCTGATCTGATCTGGAGAGCTCTGGTTGCTGCCAAGGCAAACAAGATGAATGGTTGGTGGACAGATGGTGGCCGCCATTACTTGTTGTCACCTATTTGGAGGAAAATCTCCCTCCTACTCCCCACTTTCTTAGAGGCGGTTAAGTGCTACCTGGGAAATGGGCACTTCATTAAATTCTGGACGGATTGGTGGTTGGGAGACAAACCCTTGGAAAAAAGTTACGGCTCCAACTCGAGCCTTTCTAGACTCCTGAATGCTTCCATTGCAGACCTATGGTCCTATCCTGGCGGATGGAACCTCAATCTTCGCAGAGCCCTCATAGATTCTGAAGTTTTGCTGGCCTCCAACCTCCTTTCATGCCTTGCAAATGTTCAAATCCACGACCAAATTCTGGACATCCTTATCTGGACTCCTTGTCCTAAAGGTTCATTCACTGTGGCTTCTACTTACAATCTTCTGCATGGCCCCAACACCTCTCAACCTCGCCATCCTACTGCCCTAGCTTGGTCCCTGCTCGCCCCTCCTCATGCCCACTTTTTTACTTGGTGCGCATGTAAAAACAAAATACTCACCTCTGATGCTCTCATCAGGTCAGGAACGCATGTGCCTGATCCAATATGTCCACCTTGCCGCAACTCTCTAGAATCCGCCACTTATGTCCTTCTCCACTGCAAATTTGCACAAGTCATCTAGGCCAACCTCATCAACAGAATTGGAATACAATATTGTGTTCCTCACAACCTGCCATCTATGATCTACTCCATCACAAACTCTCGGCTCCCGAAGCTTGGAAAAATGTTCATCTCTAGTTGCATGGGACACATCCCTCGGGCTCTCTGGAAAGAGAAAAATAACCGAAAAATTCCAGTTCAAGTCCTCCCCAATCGAGGTACTTGCTGAGAACATTGTTGGCCAGGTCTTTGCCTGGCTCGTCATGAAGAAGGAATTCATCCACCAGAGTAGCTCGGATTTCCGAGAAAACTGGCACCTGATTGCTGCCATGGTTGGGCCCTCCCGCGCCAAGAAATGACAATGTGGTCTCCTACCCCTTAGACACTTCAAAGCTTAATTTCATTGGTAGTGCTTTTGGCTGCCCAAGGCCCACAGTGTTTGGTGGAATAATCCAAGATGAGAATAGCAGCCTCCGCTACTCTTTCGTTGGTCCTTTGAGCATCTCCGATTCCATAGCCACTGGGCTGCTCCAAGGCCTCAAGATCTTCTAAAATCGTCTCTTTGGGCCCCTCATCATTGAAGGAGACTCCAAGGTTGTCATTAACTGGTGTGCTAAGCAAACGGCCCCCTGGCGGCACTGAGATATTTATTTTGAAATTTGTAATATATCCTCTTGCCTGAATTGTACATGGACGCACACCCCCAGATCCGCCAATCACCTGCTGGACTACCATGTTAAAAGGGGTTATCCCTCCAAGGCCTCATAGTGGAGGATGGCCCCTCTCTACAGGTTGTATTTCTTCTTCTTTTTAAAAATATTCACACATTCCATAAAAAAAAAACTGAGTCTCCGCAATAAGATTTTGGAATATTCATGTGAAACATCATAGTGCATGTGACTTCCAACAAATGACGGTTCCTATGCTCAGCCACTCCATTCTATTGTGGAGTAAAAACACACGAGGACAGATGTTCAATTCCTTTACTCTAACAGAATAAATCAAACTTCTCGTTCATAAATTCCAAACCAATGTCAATGTGAAGTACACGAAGAGAAGTACCAAATTGGGTCTTTATTTCATTAAAGAAAAGTTGAAACATATCAAATACTTTAGATTTCTCTCCTAGGAGATACAACCGAGTACATCGACTAAAGTAATCAATGAAAGACAAAAATCTTAAAACCAAAATTACTAGATACAGGACAAAGACCCCAAACATCAAAATGCACGATGTCAAATAAGCGACTGTTTCTAGATTGACTGAGAGAAAATGTGTAAGGTGATGCTTGCCCAATTGACATGACTCGCACTAAAACGACATGTTAGAAGGAAATGCAAGAAAAAGCTGAACCAACTTCGCAGGGGAGGGATAACCTAACCGTAGATGTCATTGTAAAGGTGTGTCGTCATAATGTAATGCATGTAACAATCATTCTCCTCGTTGCAAGATCCTGGAAAACACAATAAGAAAGATAAAAAGTGACAAAACAATTCATAGACTTTGTGAGTTGACTAATGGACAAAAAGTTCAAAGGAAATTTGGGAACAAACAGTACAGCCTAACATGTGAGTAGTGGCACCGGAGTCAAGAATCTAGGTAGAGGAAGAAAGCACATGTAGAGCTTACGTACATGAGCTAGCCAGGGTAGCTGTACAAGTAGAAGTCTGAGCCACAGATGCCAAAGTAGAACCAACAGTCAACAATGCCATATGCTTAACTAGCTGTTGCATCTCATCCGATGTTCCAAGTACAATGTGGACTGTGGACCCAGTATGCTCTGCAGTTTCATGTATAAGAGAATTTGCCCATGTAAGTTTGCCAAATTTAGCCCAACACTTATTAGAAATATGGTTGGTATGTCCACAATGGGTACATTTTTTGTCCTGCCTATTATCACCATAACATCGATCTCTGCCTTGATTGTCTCTTTCTCTGCCCCTTGTACCACCACCTTTACCTTTAAAAACTTTTGTGAATCCCAAAGTGTTCAGTGCAGACATAGGAACACCTATAACATCTTTACCCCATTGTGATACAATGGCAGATTTTGCACGCAAAACTCTGTAATATGCAGTAAAAAACTGAACATCCTCGAAAGCTAGAAGTTGTGCTCAGACGGCATCAAATTCTGGTCCTAATCCATCAAGAAACTTGGCAATGTGTACTTGTCCATGCTGCTTTCTAGTTTCCCTCTCATAAGTAGTAAGGGGTGAAAAACAGAAATCTCCTACAGTATGCCTATTAACTCACTATAATACTTTGTGACAGATTGTTGACCTCGTTTGAGGCTGAACATCTTGGCATATAACTCATATACCCTTGATAGATTACTCTCTAAGGAGACCCACATCTCCTTGGCTGTGTTGCAGTTCATAATTTGATTCCTGATTTTGGAATCAATACTATTAAGCAGTCAAGTCATCACTTGACTATCCTCAGCTTCCTAGTCATCATTCAGTGGGACTGGGTGATCATCTCTAATAAACTAAGTTTTTTTCTTAGCTTTCAGAAACATCCAAACAGATTTTGACCAAGCAAGATAATTCTGACCAATTAATCTTTCGTAATTATAATTGTCTCTTTTCCCTCAGAATTACCAGATTCTCTAGAGGGAGTAATACCTTCACCATAATCTGCCATCTGTTACTAAGCAACCACAATCAACCGAATAAAGCTTCAATCACAAGATAGGTGCACAGGGTAGGTGGGCCCCACTTTTAAAAAAAAAAGGGTTTGCAGGTATACTTGCACGAAACACCCAACTTGATCCAAAAAAAACCAGAATATATGATTTAAATCAACAACTATTGTAAATCATGCAGAAAATAGGGCTGATATCACCTTCTCAGGGGGCAAGGCAAGCAGAAAAAATCCTGTATTGGGCTGTGCACCAGAAAATTGGGAGTTTTCCCTAGCCAAAAAAAGTCCTCTAGGACTATTCAAGCATTAGATCACACCTAATAGCAGTAGATGCCAGCAACCATAAGGTTTTGGCAGAAAAAAGGATGAGAAAATTTTAATTTTGTGTCACCAGACACAACCAAACCTCAAAAAACCTTTTTTTGAACTTGCTGGCCTCAAAAGAGGAAGAAAATAGAACAACAAGGCTTGATTCCAGATCCTAAAGCTCTGACACCATGATAAAAAATAAGTAAAAAATTAATAGTTTTGGAAAGAGAATGAGGGAGAGAAGAAAGAGAGAAGAGAGCTTGAGAGGAGCTGCTCTAGATGGGGGTCAAGCATGACCCTCACTTCTTCTTATTCACTATAGTGTTAGACAGTTACAAAAACTACCCCTATTTAGTTAAATTTTACATAAACCCTTATCTCCCAATAGACTTACCAAAATTACATAAAATTTGTACTACAAAGAAATTTAAACATGCTGAACAATATAATGTCATCTCCGAAAATTACAGCTAAGGTAAAATGACCAAAATGTCCTTCTTCTGATTTTCTAACAAACTCTTCAGGTTATATTTTGGTCTCATTTGCGAGCCCCTTTAACAATTCCAATTCTACATCCACAGATTTGCAAACTCTTACACACAGGCTTAAGATCTTCCATGATAGGTTTCAAGGTTCTCAGATCTGCTAATTCTGTAGTTGATGCTTTTGCCAAACAGGGAGCCTCCCTCCAATCCCTTGTTGTTAGGGGAAGTGTGGTTCCCTAGTTTAGTTGTTTTGTTTCCCTTGCTTAATAAAATTATCACTTCTCCAAAAACAAAAAAAGGTTTCAAGGTCTTTTTCATGTTGTGGGTAACTCTAGCAGTATAATCAGTTGGTACTAAGGAAAAAAGATCCGTCATTGGATCTTTTTTTATGAAATTTGAGGTCATGCTAAGAATATAGTTAGTGAGTGGAGTTATGTTCATATGTCAGCAAATAGTATTGCTCACTCTCTTTCTAAGGAGAGGGTCTTCCCTCTAATCTCTCATTGTAAGAGATCCCCCTCCTTGGTGTATTTCCTTTGCCTTCGAGAATTGTGCCCATTCCAAAAAAATAGCCTTTACTTATAGTTCATTTTAGGATAAAGAAATGCAACTAGCTTTACCACTAGTGGAGGAAGACGCTTTGAGGTTACCTGTTTTTGCCTTGTGAATAAGCATTCACCTTCTTCAGTTTACTCCATATATTTTTAATGTTTTCAAACCATCCAACAACCTGAACTAATGGATGAAAGCTCAAAGAATTTAAGGATGTCAAAAAATACCTTTTCAGTGTGGTTTCCAAAATCATAATAGGTTCCAGAGATACTGTCTAGATGCATCTGTCAAGGCAGTTCAGATATTCAATAACAGATACATAATAAAAAATAGGCAAGTTCCAAACTTGTAGTTGTGTGCTCAAAATTGTTTCCTCAAACTATTCCGTCTTATGAAATGGTAATGATGCATATTAATCAACCAGAAACAGAATTAGTGAATATCTACTTAAATAAGGAAATGGCATACTTTGATATCTGATATGTGTAGCTTGCTTCAAGCATACCAATAAAGAAAATGATTTACTATTCTGACAAAATAAAGAGAATATAAGAGCTTTCCCATTGTATCATGATATTTATTTTTGTGGCTGATTAATAAAGTAATAATAGTAAAGAGAATATGACACCACAGACAAAGAAGAGAAAAAAGGCTGTCCAAAGGTGCTCCAAAGGGCCAAGCATGTCCAACAATACAAACTTGTCACTATTTCAATTATTAATAAAAAGAAATCTACTGGCAGAGGAATACATGGAATATTAAGATTACCTGATTTAGAAAGTTAAAATTTGAAAGTCCTTGGGCAATTGAATAGTATCCCTGCAATTTGTTGGATTTTAACATAAGATAGGACCATAAACATATATAGAAAGACATTACCATTGTTGATACCTTTTGCCAGTCATTTGTCTTCCCCAGAAGCTCCAGAATAGAATACATGCAATCTGCTGCAAGAAGCATCCAGCATCTTAGATCCAAGTGGCGTTCATCTTCACTTGGATGTGAAGCACGTGGATAATCGTCCAGCCCAGAAGACAATGTCTGGAAAAAAAAAAACAGATCAGAATATTAGTCCCATAGTTTGTCTTTACATTGCAGATGGAGAAGAAAAACACTACAACTATTTTAGGATAGGTCTCTTCTTTATCCTCCCTTAAAATTCAATTTGAAAATTTTTTTCTTTTAACAATTTGAAAATTTTGTTAACCAAGAGTGTAATTTTTGGAAACAAAGTGCATATTATAAATGACTAAAAGGGGGTGATGGCAACACAAAGTTCTTCGTATCATTACTTTCTCTCATAGGGTAGCCTCCCTCCCCATAAATGAAGAATTGTCCCTGGATAGATCAGCAATACTAATGAGTTTGTTAAGATTTTCACAGAGTTCTTCACTGATCAGAATATTCACGGTCCCTCCCACCAATTTGGTTTGCCATGGCCTCTCTAGCAGCCTTGGAAGCAGTGTTATAAAATCCAGACTAGACCAGCCGAATGAACCAGGTTCAACCGGACTAGGTCCCTTGTCCGGGTTATGAGTCACAAAAGGCCTAGAAATGAGTCGAAACCCGATTGACTCGGTTGGGTTAGTCAGTTCAAATTGGTTAACCAGCTAAGCCGACCTAGTCAGCTGGGTCACTTGAACAGGAGATGTAGAAGACGGGAGATAGGAGGCAAACACAAGAGGGTTTTGGCCCTTTCCCTCTGTTTGGAACAACTAAGAAGAAGCCCCTGCAATTGGATGATAGGGATTGTGATGTGTCCTCCCTTGAAGATGCAAAAGCGGGAGAGGAGAAGACCAACCTCTCCATCCTCTTCTCTCTATAAAGACAAAGAGAATAGACAGAGAGAGAGAGAGAGAGCGAGGAGGAAAGGACCACTAATTGTGGAGGGAGTGGGGAATCCCTGTCCCATCACAGAAACACCTCTCCCCTCCATTGTGTGGAAGTTATGCTCAACAAAGGGAGGGCCAAGGCCCTTTCCACTGCACGAGGAGGGGCAGGGCTCTTCCCCCATCCTCTAGATTAACTATTATCGACTGATATAGAAGAAGAAAGCTTCAATTGTTTTTTGTAAAAATGACATCATACTGGGTCGACCAGCAATCAAACTTTGTTGAACTGGATTTCGTCATCTTGTTGGGTCAGTTTTTATAAGTTTGCTTGGTAGCTCCCTTCTTGATTGAAAAAATCGAGAGAAACTCATTCTCCTTTTGCCCATTGACAAAGGCCTAAGGCAGGATTGGATCAATACCAAATTCTTCAAGGTAAGCTAGCACTTACGGGTGGCATCAAACCGAGCAGAGCTCGAACCAACCTATGTTTGAACTTGGCTTGATCTAAATATTTCGAACTCGAACTCGAGCCCAATAATTTTGTTAAGTTGGGTCCAAGGCCTATCCCAAAATGACTAGCCACCTTAATAAACCTATTTCCCAACTAATAAACTCATGATCTTTGTACTCACTAATCCATGTGGGACTATTCCTTAACACTTCCCCTCACGTGTAGACCCTCTTTTTGTGGCTCTACAGGTGGATAATTTAGGAGTAGGGAGTTTAGGTGTAGGCCCTCTATTGTAGCTCTACAAGTGGATAGTTTAGGTGTAAGCCGTTTCTTTGTGGCTCTACAAGTAGATAGTTTTTAGGTGCAGCCCCACATATGAGTACCTGCTCTGATACCATGTTAAGTTAGGTCCAAGGCCCATCCCAAAATGACTAGCCACCTTAGGAAACTTTTTTTTCCAACTAATAAACTCAAGATCTTTGTACTCACTAATCCATGTGGGACTATTCCTTAACAAATTTTAACCGAGTTCTAGCTCTAACCTACATTTTGTTAAATTGGGTCACCTGATTCACTTGTTGCAGCTCTTCTAGTGTGGCATGTCCAGTATTTGTTGTCAACACACCCCCTCATGCGTAGGCCCTCTTTTGTGGCTCTTCAAATAAATATAATGTAGAAATGACTAACATGAGAGCAAAAAATGTTAAAACATCAAATGACAAACTCTGATAATCCATATTTATGCATTAAGAAAACATCCCAAAAGTCATATGAGCTTGAAGATTTAAGTTTGTACATGAGCAACTAAAAGTATGTTTGTATGTCTACATACAGAAAAACTCCAGTTTTCCAAACAAGACTTTTTAACCATTAGACTATCTATCCTTTTTATAGACAAGGACACCGTAGTGGTTGAAAAACAACTTCCAGTACTATAAAATCTATCTATCAACCATAAAATAGACAGGATATATCATTGAACAGTATGCAATAGCAGTTTAAAAACCTTTGGATTTAGCTCACGGGTGGTCTTGTTGTCTCTCCCATGCCAATAATAACTTCCATTTTCCTTACCTAAGAAAAAGCATGAGAAATTTGTCAAGATCAAAGTAATGACTTTAATCACAGCATTTTGCAATTTCAGAGAAAGAGAATAAGTAGTCCCAAACTGCTGAGCTTTATAAAAAATATTATAGCACATTCAAGAACTCAAGACACAATCTCCTGCTACTGAAAGCAGTTCTTAGAATTCTTGGCCATTCACATAAAATAATGTTTTTCCTCACTTTAGTTGCCAATGTATTTTTCCATACATTAGTTGCTCTTTTTTGAAAAGTGAAAAGTGGGAAACCCCAACCAGTTACAGCATAAAAGCAAAAAGTGAGGAAGAGAGCCAAAAGCAGGACAACAGAAAGATCATCCACATCAGATCCCTCTCCAGCTAAACTATAGATGGAAATATGATTATGCAGACCAGAAGGTATAAACATAAACCAGGAAAAAGATAATACAAAATGTAATTCAAAATAGAAACAAAGCAACATAATCTATTTTTAAAAAGAGGAACAATTTTTTTTTAAAAGAGGCTCTCCACTGAAATTCCTTGAACAAAGATATTATTTACGAGATTTTCATATACCATTAGCAGGTACGACTTTCTGACTCTATGTGGTGTCCATGTAGTGCTCTGGTCCCATACTAATTCATTCTTTTGTTTTCTCTTTTTATTAGAATTCAAACCTTTTTGCTTTTAGGGCATGTAAAGGTACAGGGAAAGAAGTTTCACTTTCTCCAGACAATTGAACAAAAAATGACTTAGTCAAGGATTCAAAAATTCATGAATTCACAGGCTTCAATCAGGCAACACAACTGTTGATGCACTTGTAAAGAAGGCACTTGTTGCTGGGCATAGCTCGCCTCCTTGATTATTTTCCAGTCCCTTAGTGTATTGACTGATCTAGCCTTTTGCTTTTGTTTTTTTTTTTTTTGATAAAGATGACTAGCCTTTTGCTTTTGTTGCTATGGTTTTTTATCATAAGCAAAAAATTTGGTATTCAAAAAAAACAAAGAAGTTAACCAAGACAGAAATTGGGAGAGGAATTTACCTATAGAATTCACTTTCTATCGTTTAGTCACAAACTAGAGAAAGTCAAACCGAAAATGGTTTCTTTAAGAAAGTATAAGCAAAAAGAGATAACAAAAGATCATCCCCAACTTCTAACATTTGAATAAGGTAAAGTTAGTTAGACTAAAGGTCACATTCTTTAGGTTTGGAAAAATCCTCTCGATATCATTAGGGAAGATGGTTCCTAACATCTTCCAATCATTTTGGATGAACCAAGACCCAACTTAAGATGGTATCAGAACAAGGCATTTGTTCCATTAGCCATAGTTTTTGTTTAGTTATGTTGAAGAGCAGGTATGGAAGAGTCTCACATGACTCTCACAACAAGAAGTCTTAAAGGGCCAAAATTCTCATGGAAGGAGGTCTCATAGAAAAGTCTCAGTTTAAAGGTGTTTTAGTTATGTTAATTTTTTATTTATGTTCAGTTGTTCAATTGTTCTAGGACTTATCTTTTAGTATTTAACTTTGGGTATAAGTAAGACAAGGGTAGTTTAAGTGTAATTGGATTCTACTTATCTCCTCTATTATAAATAGAGGTTCATGTACTCAAATTACAATAAGTTAGTGAAGTATTTCTCTTTTCCAGAAATTCAACATGGTATCAAAGCGGGTTCTGTGAGTTGACTCAGTCAACCCACAGAAATAATGTGATCCTATTATGGTCAATCATCTCAAGTAGTTTAGGTTCGTATTCTATCTATTTTCTTTTTGCCATGTCCCAGTATTCGTTGTTTTCTTGGCGTTCGCAACTCTATACTGAGATTTTCATATTACAAATTATATATTGACAGAAAGATCTTCAAGTCTACTTTCCAACACAAAAAAGAAATTGGCAATCGGAGTCTTTTACAAAGAAAAATCGATATTTAAAGCAGCAAAGATCAGACTGCAAGAGAGGTTCGAGCAGCATAAGAAAGTTTCAACTTCCGAGTCATTTTATGCCATCAAGAACAAAACTTTATGTGGAGATTTCTATGTCAAAAGAAAGATCAGTAACTTTATTTTCTAACTTATCAAACCAATTCTCAATCTGATTTTTCTAGAGGGAGATATCAATTTTGCAAGGTTCAATGGTTACGTTGGACAAAGAAGAAAGAGTACTCAGTTCGGCCAGATTACAGAGCCCGAAATCTATCAAATTCTTTCTCTCAAAAGAAGTATAATTTCTAAAGAAAAGTTATACTTGGATGAAAGTATAGTCTAGTTTCAGAAAGAGAAAATTACATGACAATCTGATCTATATTTAAGGAGATATTCGCATTGGGGTCAACAAAGGTCAAGCTACAAAACGGAGAGAATCTATAGGTCATAAAAGATTCAAGAACAAATCTTTTTATGTCAAATTAGATATCAAATTAAAGCTCTTTCAGTCTAATTTCTTGAACAACAAACCATTTGTGATTCTGAACTATATTTTGGGAGATATTGATATTAGAAGTACAAAAGGTTAGTTCTGCTGAAAATCTCCCTTTTTTTTTATTTTCTCTCACATTATCTCTCCAGGCATTGATGTTAATTGAGTTTCTTTTTCTCCTAAGATTCGAGTTTTTTAGCCAAATTTGTCTTCTAATTAGAGAGTTTTGGTTCGACTTAATCACTCAATGATGTGCTCAGTTAAGATTTGCAATATCTTGCATGTATGTTGTTTTGTAGCTTTGTGTTTTGTTACTTGGTTGTATATCTTCCGCATAGTTAACTCCAAAATATTGCGGTCACCCCAAAAAAATTATATTTAGTCAAATTTGTTCAGTTATTTCATCATTACTGTTACAATCTCCTTCTTATTAAGGTGGTGGTTATTTTCTCTTCCTTTAATCCCCCATTAACCTTTTACTTGGCTGCCTTTCTCCTACCATCTTTTTTTTACTCTCGTTTATCCCCTTTTTGGCCAACCCTTTGGTGCATTGCTTTGGTTGGTCCTTTTTATATATATATATGGGTGTTTTTAAAGTCCAATGATATTTTTTTATCGGTATCCTTTGGGTCTTTATCGCTATCTTTTGAGTGATAGGCATTACCCTCTTTAGTGATTATTATCACTATTTTTGTTCGAAATCCTTTGAGGTTGGTTTTAACTTATGTTTTATCACCCATTTTTTTACTTTTTGAGAATTTGTGTCCGGCTTCGTACTTAACCTTGGGACGCCTTGATGGAGAAGATCATTACTACAACTATTTTATTAGTTTCAACCTGGGATCATTGCCATTACCTCCCAACTTGAGGGGGAGAATAGAAGGAGAAGTATGGGGATGAGATTGGAAGTTAAGTGCTACAGTGGTTGCGCTTCCTTAAAAATTTCACGTTTGAGAAGAAATATAATCTACAATGAAGAATTCCACATGTTGTGGTAATTTTTATGTGACCAAAATATTCAAGAAAAGGAGAGCACAAAAAATGAAGTTTTTGCATCAATGAAGAAATTTTTTTCAGCAAAAGAAAATTGAAAACCAAGAATCTTTTTCATTGTCAGAAGTTATAAACTCCAGCTTGAGGGGGAGTGCTGAAGAGTAGGTATGGAAGAGTCTCACATGACTCACACAACAAAAAGTCTTAAAGAGCCAAAATTCTCATGGAAGGAGGTCTCACAGAAGAGCCTCAATTTAAAGGTGTTTGAGTTATGCTAATCTTCTATTTATGTTCATTTGTTCAATTGTTCTAGGACTTATCTTTTAGGGTTTAACTTTTGGTGTAACTGGGACAAGGGTAATTTAATTGTAATTGGATTCTACTTATTTCTTCTATTATAAATAGAGGATCATGTACTCAAATTAATGAAGTATTTCTCTTTTCCAAAAATTCAAGAAGTTGGTGCCTTGTTTATGTTGTCCGATTTTTGGCCAATCATTTGTTTGTTTAAGCTTGCACACGACGGAGAGTATTAGTGGGAACAATTTCATATTGTTTATGTCTGCAAAAAACTTGTAGCATTAGTTGGAAAAAGGTCTTCAAACTTCGGCTAGTCATTTTGGATGGACTTGGACCCAACTTTAACAATTAAATGGCCCAATAGTTTTCATTCAACTTTCTATGTGCTAGCACTCACATAAAAAAACAATGTCTAGAAAAGTATATCAACTTGGCACAAGCTTTTACTTTTTCTTTCCCTATGTGATCAACTTTCTCTATAAACTAACCCTACTTTTGGATAGTAATTGCAACAAACCATTTTGTAGAAAGTAAGAAGAAAGAAGGTTGAAGAGAGCATGCGAGGCAAAGAAATTGGAGAAGAGTAAATTGAGAAAGAAACTGAGATAGGGGAGCTGCACGTCTCCCAACTTCTATTTATAGCTTAGGGTTGAGTGGGTTGAGTACAATTTATAACATGGCCTCTACTTTAAGTGAAAAACCCTAATTCTCTATATCTCCCATTCTACTTGTCCCTTTTACATGGAATTTGGACATAGTTTGACATGTAGAACAAGATTACATAAAAAAATATAAATAACGATATAGATAAAATGACCAAAATGCCCCTTGTCCTTGTTTTTCAACACATTTTTTAAAAGCAATACATATTTTATTTTTAAAATTAGTTACGGCACAAAGGAGATGTAATTTCCACTTCTTTTACCAATAAAAGTAGCTGCTACTGAATTTTATCAATTAAGTGTTTAAAGCAGAAAGAATGATCTAATGTTCTTTGAAAAGAAGCAAGATCTAATTTTTTTTTCAGAAAACAAGCAAGAACTAATGAAAATAGTAGAAAAGGAATCAGAAGATTATGTTCAACTCAGCAGGCTACTATAGCTCATACATCATCTCACATGCAGGAATAGCTTCTCTTCACAGTTTAAAAACTGTATGGTTAATAAAAGTCCAGCAGTTTCTAGAAAGTTTTTGAAAAACAAACTACAGCATGCATTAGCACGCATCATTTTCATGAAAAACACCAGAATGTAATTAAAACTAACCAGCTTGTGAGGTATTGAACCATTTAAACCATGTATCAAGGCGAACAACTGCTCGATCCAAAAAGGAGATGATCTTGTCCTTCTCAGTGGCAGTGAACATGCCTCTTTTTGTACCATTCACTATCTCTGCAAGGGGAAAGCTTTGTTGAGCATAGCAGTGATTCAGTTCATAGGAAAATAATTGGAATTTCACCCATGAAGCCCATCTACATGCACACAGCCAAATTTACATTGTGAAGTTCAATTTTCGGAAATGAAAAAGGAGAAACATTAGCAGGCTACTCACTTTTATGTTTGAGGACCCACATCCAATTTTTGTAATTAGAAGCATTTCGTCAACAAATAATATGAATGAAAACATTCCCCTCATGTTCCTCATTTATCCCTCATATTCCTCGTTTGTATCGTCTTGTACTCAGGCTCTTTCCCCATTGGTTGATTTTGTTATTGTTATGTCCCTCATATTCCTTTAGCCGTATGCTCCTTTTTCTACGTCATGACTTTGTGGTCTCGTGCACCTCTCTCTTAACAATAAAATGTCACTTTCTCATCATTCGCAATGAAATACATATGGAACCATTCCCAAATTTTCATTCTAATATGCTTTTTTTAACATGAAAAGAAATTTCCTGGTTTAGCTAACTATGCATTCAATAAGAAACATACAGAGACAAATTTAGCTTCATTTTCTTTATCACTCGAAAGACCTTGATGAAATTAAACATTATTCATTCAGAGGAAAAGTTTAACTATCATTCCTGCAGTACATAATTATTTTGTGCACAGAGAATAAGTCCTTTATAAACAGAGAACCAATAAAAGACAAATCGCAATATATGAAGATAACAAAATATTGCATGTAGGCATTAAACCTTACTGTGCAAAACAAGGAATAATGTGGGGGGGTTTGCATTTGTTGGATGCTGAAGAACAAACTCTGGAGGGACTTTACTGGCCAGCATAAACAAACATTTGTAAAAAAGGTAACTCCGTGAAGAGAAATATATTCTGAAATCAAGGTAAAAAAGATCGAACCTTAAAGCTTCAGCACCTAAAATTTGCTCCCTTGGGATCCATCCCTCAATGTTCATTAGATCTAACCAGTGGCCGATTATATCCAAGCAAATATCAATATCCCAACGCCTTCTCAAGTGTCACCAAATTATGCAAAAAAGTAAAAGGTGCCTTTTAATGCTCTCATGAGCAATGGTACTATATGATGTGCACCATTACCTTCCCATGGGTGTTAAAGAGAGTGTAACAATACAATAAACAACACTGTTTAAAATTCAGACTAAGAATACTCAGAAAAAAAAAATGATGAAATCGTCTATTCTTAATTTGTCCAAGCAATCTCCTAAGGAGATTAATTCAATGTTTGCCTTGAAAACTCAAGAAACTGTTCGTGTCAAGTTCTAGCCTGCCAAGGCAAATAATCCAGATTGCTGGAAGCTAGTGGCATGTCTTTCAAGGAGTAAACAACTGGTGGTTGCTGAATGAAAGCGCCTAAAGAGGGGACTATTAAGCTTAATTTTGATGACTCTTCTTTTAGTAACCTTGGGCCCTCTGGGTTTGGGGCAATTTTCAGGAATTCCAATGGGGAGGTGATAACTTCTTTTGCTAGCCCACTAGGTATCTCTAATTCAAACTCTACTTAGATTCAAGCCTTGCAGCATGGTTTGAGCACATTTCTTTTGATCGTTTTCATGAGAGGCTGCATGCTGGAGGCGATTCTAACTGCGCCATTTGTTCATACTTGGGTACGGGTGTTATTGGTTCAGTTTTAATGAAATTCAGGGCTTGTCTTCTGAAGTAGTCCATTTTTTATCTCATGTTCCTTGCTCAGCTAATGGGATGGCTTACCCATTAGCTAAAGAGAGGATTTCCCTCCAATCTGTCACTGTAAGGAATCCCCCCTGCTTGATGTATTTTGCTGCCTTCGGGTTTTGTTAATGAAACATGTCTTTCACAACAAACAAACAAAAGGTAAATAATCCAGATTGATCACAGAATTGTTAAACATACAGTCAAATAATATCAATGATATGTTTTTACCAACAACAAAAAAGGAAAAATACAATGACATGTTCATTCTTTTTTCTTTATTTTATACTGATATCAATAAGACCATATAACAGAAAATTGTGGACTTTCTATGGTGAAAATTCGGCAGTAACAGAGAACTAACCAAATGAGAAGCTGATGAAAACCTTCATCCCACAGAAACCCTCTAGGGAAAAAGGATCTGCTTGGGACTGCTGTGTAAAGCTCAGCGGGCCAATAAGCAAGAAACCTGCTCTGAGACTCAAACTGCAAGACACATTTATGAAGCATGAGTCTGAACATATGCACAGTAAACTACCAATGTTCATAGTTATATTTCTCAAAGAGAACAGACGTCATAAAATGATGAAATAATTACAAACTACACATTGAAGCATAAAAGACATTCAGCTAAACAACTATCTTAAGCCAAAAAAATCAAGAGATACTGAATACCAAGAAAGTAGTAAATGAAACATTTATATATATTTAGAAATATATGGGGCCCCATTACAAAGTAGTTATGACAACTCTATCAACAGGAAATCTTAACTAATTTGCAGGAGTTAAGACCCATTGTTGTCTTCTATGAGAACCACTAATCAACTAACAACAAAAAGATGACCAATGGCCAGATTGGGATTCTAGTATGAAGTTTTGGGTTGAAGTCACACCAGGGATTGGGGTGAACTGTGTGAGTAATGTTTTTTGAGAAAAGTGCAATCCATTACGACCCGAAGGCAAAGAGGTACATCAAGGAGGGGACCCCTTTACACTGAAGGATTGGGGGGCAAACCCCTCTTTAGCAAGAGAATCAGCAATACTATTTGCTGATCTAGGGACATAAATCCAATTACAAATAATGTCAGTAGAAAAATCTTGACTATCATAAAAAAAAATATGCCAATGCGCCAAAGAGGATCCGTAGAGCCATTACATCAACTAAGAACAGACTTCGAGTCACCTTCACACATTTTTTATTTTTTATTTTTTTGAAAAGGATGTATATATTGATAGAGAAAATTACAAAGGGGATAGGAGCAAATCCCTAACAACAAGAGATTGAAGGTTTGTTCCCGTCCTGGCAAGCACATCTACTGCCGAATTAGAAGATCTCGGAATGTGAGACCAAATAAAAGAAAATTGAGAAGCAATTTCAAGAATCTCCCTAAAAGAGTCCCAATGGCGCCACGGGGGGAGAGGAAGCATACTCGCACCAACCAATTACTACCTTTAAGTCTCCTTCAATATGCAGAGGGCCACTACAATTGTCTCTAAAAACGCAAACCGCACCAACCAATTACTACCTTTGAGTTTCCTTCAATATGCAGAGGGTCACTACAATTGTCTCTAAAAAAGCAAACCCCATTAAGGAGGCCTTGGAGCTCAGCCGACGTTGAGTCAACAATGCCTAACGGGCTAGCATACGAGAAGTGCTGGTTTCCAGAGGGGTTGAGATAACTCCCCCAAAGCTCGCAATCCCAGGATTACCAAGAGAGGAACCGTCAAAATTTAACTTTAGGAAACCGTGCCCTGGGGGGATCCATTCATGCATAACTGGGGCCCTAGATGCAAACCTTTTTTTGTCATTGTGCTCTAGTTGTCGCGGATAGAGGAACCCACATAAGAGGAGAAAGGCCTCTTGGTAAGAAGCCACACTGAGATTTGACCCAAAACAAGCTCGGCTACTCTTTCCGCAGAATCACATTTAGCCTCAAATCGCCTACGGTTGCACTCATTCCAAAGCCTCCACGGGTTTAAGCCAGTGCAAGCAAAGACCATAAGCTTTCCAAGCCCAGGAAAGAGGGTACCAACGAGCTACTTACTGAAAGATATCATATCTACCGACATACAGAATTGAAGCCCCGTCTTACTAAGGATTGAAGTCCACACTTTCCATGAGGAGGAGCATTGAAGCAAGGAGTGATTGGTTGTCTCAACCTTTGAGTTGTAGAAGGGCAGAGAGGATCAATAGCAAGGTGGCCTCTTCTTTTGAGCACATCTGCCATGAGTATTTTTCCTTGTAAGGCGCTCCCATATGAAATTCTTTGTCTTTGGCGGAGCACAAAGACGCCACGCAAAGAAAATCTTATGATCACTTTGATTTTAGATGCCAACCATTGGTAAGTTTGTAAGCGGAGGATACTGTGAAGATTCCACTTTTGTCTGGCCACCAAATCAACTTGTCAACTTCTAAAGGCCTTAGTCTTAAAGAATGAAGAGATTCCATCAACCTGCAAACAACCAATGCCTCGGTATCAGAAAGACCCCGCTTGGGGTGCAAGTTCAATCCATCCCCATCAGACTACGTTCAGGAATCTTTTTCTCTTATCTTTACGAAAGGGAGATATCAGATGCAGAAGCTTTTGAGGCAAGCTACCATGGAACTGATTTTTGAAGATCCAAAGCCCATGACGTCGGTAGTTATGAAATCCGAAGTGTCAAAGATACAGCATAGAAGGTGGGTATGCTACCATTTTACTTTCTAAAAACTCCCCCAAACCCCAAGGGACCAAGGTTTCCAAGCGAAGAGCCATCGAAATTAAGTTTAATAACATCATTTGCTGGCAGCTGCCATTCAACCATTGCCAATGTCACTTGTGTTGGGTGAGATTTGCAATCCGAACCCAATTGTTTCTAATGCTTCCTCCCACAACGTCCACAAAAATATCAAAGGAAGAAAGCCAAGAAACAATGTCAGCCATGATCCTTCCAGTCACAACTAACCTTGTAGAGGAATGCTGCTTGAAATACCATTGATTCTGCTCCCCAAATGCCCTGGAAATGAACGCCAACGTTGACGAGTATAGTTGAACCCAAGAGAAGGAAAGGACTGCTAGAACAAAGAGACCCAAAATCATTGAAGGATCTAAGAGTTCAAAGAGAAAGGTCAAAGAGACTGAAGAAATGACTCCAAATGCTACCTAAAACATCATTGATTTTGATCCCCCAAATGCCAAGAAATGAACCCTACGGTTGACGAGCATAGTTGAACCCAAGAGAGGGAAAGGACTGCTAGAACAAAGAGACAAAAAGTCGTTAAAGAATCCAGGAGTGCAAAGAGAAAGGTCAAAGTGGCTGAAGAAATGACTCCAAATGTGCCATGAATATTTGCAATGTAGAAGCAGGTGATCGATGGTCTCTTTAGCTTGATCACACAACAAGCATGAGTTGCTTGGCAGAATAGATCCACACTTGATGCGACTGCCTATAGTCAAAAAAATCCATGAAGAACAATCCACAAAAAAAATCTGACCTTTGGAGGACTAGAGAGAGACCAAGCAGTGGCAGCAATATGAGTACCTGGCTACGGCCTTGCAATCAACAACTCGTAACAGGAAACTACAAAGAAGATGTCATCCGCAAAGGGGCACCAAGCGATTTTGTTTGGCTGATCGGGCTTGAAGTACATTGTTATGGTCCTGGGGTTAAGTACATATGTCTTCCGCTCCTAACAGGCCAGTCTTTTGGGTAGTATTGGCTAGGTGTTTAACATTTGGTATCAGAGCAGGCGCTACGACCAACTTCGAGTCCCCACGTGCGCAGGTGGACCGCACGCCCCTGGCAGGGCGCCGTACGGGAGTATAGGCTCCTGTTGCTGTGTTAAGGCCGCCGTGGTCGTCGGCTAGGGAGGGCGGGGTGTACTGTTATGGTCCTGGGGTTAAGTACCTATGCCTTCCGCTCCTAACAGGACAGTCTTTTGGGTAGTATTGGCTAGGTGCTTAACATACATATGGTCCAGATCATTAGCAAAGTTACAAATGTCAAGAGTTTCAGCATCGTTGAATTCTCGCCCAAAATAAAGTGTGTGATTAATTAATTTTCAAGAATATAAATATATATATATTTGAAAATGATGTATATATTAACAGAGGGAGAACAATACAGAAATCAGGGGAGCAAAACCCTAACAACAAGAGATTGGAGGTTTGTTCCCTGCTTGGCAAACACATTAGCTACCGAATTTGTGGATCTCGGAATGTGAGACCAAATACAAGAAAATTGAGAGGTAATATCAAGAATCTCCAGAAAAGTCAATACATAGCATAAATCTAGATAAACTTCTCTAAACGCCAACCACAAGTGCAAAACTTTTAAAAGAGAAAAAAAAAAAAAAAAAGGATACAAAGATTAATATAGAGAAAGAGGAGGGTAGGGGTGGGGTTCGGTTATATTCAGCACAAGATGTTGGGAATCAACACCCTTTTTTGATAGCTTATCAGCAACACATTTGCCATTCACATTATAAAATACAATTCTAGTAAATTCAGAAATATCAACAATTTGTGAGAATTGCGCATGAATCTCCAAGGAACACCATCTGAGTTTTTGCACCAGCCATTAACGAGGATGTGATCACCTTCAACAAACAAATGCTCTGAGGTGAAATGTTGCTTAAAAATTCTGAAACCTGAAATCATCGATTCAATCTCCACTTCATTCGAATCAGACACCCCAAGAGGTCCAAATAAGGTGATAAGAATTTCACCACCACATCCCGGGGGAGTTGGATTGCCCATAGAGCTCCTACCAAAGTTTAGCCTAATAGAGTCCAACGACAAAGGGGTCCAAGGGGCAATCTCCACATGGCAGAGAATAGAGAGGCCAGTGAAGGAAAGCCAATCTCTTCCCAAGATAGGACCCAAAAGTTCACAAAAATCTTCTATCAAACACAGGCAAGAAATAGAGGCATGCATGATGTTGTGGACTCGATAGCAGGACGGGTCACCCAGAGGCGACGAGGTGAGTTGACTCAGACATAAGATGCATGGGGAATTAGGGGCCAGAAAAGGGACTTGGGCGTAATTGTAATTTAAATTAATTTCAGTCACGCATATGGAAGCCTTAGGGCAACATTGTAATAATTGGAATTTTCGGACTTAACTTAAGGTCCGTGGAACGAATGAAAGGGGAAGAGAATTAATCGGGATCTGAGTTCTCCCTTTCGAACCAGGGTCGGCGTTCCCCTGGAACCCCCGGTGACGGCTCCCGGCGACGAGCCCTAATCTCTCTCTGGCATCCTCTAGCTGCGTTTTTCTCCCATAACCCCTTTTCGACTTTCCGTAAACCCTTCCCAACCTTCCTCTCCTCAAATCGACACCATAGGTCGTCCCGGGAGGTCTCGGTGGCCAGATTCGACTCAGAAACAGCAAGGTGATCCCTCCCTCCGTCGTGTAACTCGAACTAGGGCCCAGGAACACAACAGCTTGGTATCAGAGCAGGCCGAAATTGGGTATCTACCGTCAGAGGCATGATTCAAGCGAGCCAGAACGAAACCGAGGGACGTCTGGCAATTTTGATGGACAGCAGAGGGTCTCAGGTAAATGCTCAAATCCAACAGATTTCTGAAAAACTCGATGAGTTATTGGGGGTAAGAAACCCTACTCCTCGTGAAGAAAGGAGGAGCCCTGTGGCAAGGCAGGGAGACCACTGTATGGGTCGAAGTAATCACACAGAAAATGGTGTGAGCTCGAGGTTTGGGGGTGGGACCATCCATAGGTACACTAAGTTGGATTTTCTTATGTTCAAGGGATCCAAGGACCCCTTAATTTGGTTATACAGATGCGAGAAATTTTTCTCCCATCAAAGAACGGCGGAAACTGAGAAGGTTCGAATAGCCACATTCCACATGCTCGATGAAGCCCAGCTATGGGGCCATCAACTCGAAATGGAAAATCCGAACATCGACTGGGAGGAATTTAAGGAATCATGCACGATTCGATTTGGTCTGCCTGCTCAGAGTAATCCATTAGGGGACCTAATCCTGCTGCGTCAGACGGGCACAGTAGAGCAGTATCAGAAGGCATTTCAGGAAAAATTGGCCAGAGCCAGTAAGATAGTCCGGGTGGACCAACAGGTGGGGTTATTTACTGCTGGTTTATCAGAATCACTGCGGTTGGAGGTTGAGCTCCTTGCTCCCTCTGATTTAGCCCGAGCAATGAACTTAGCCCGCACTCTAGAGGCAAAACAGAAAATCCAGAATCGTAAACCTTGGTCAAACAACAGGTCAGCCCCTAGCAGCACATGGCGATCCAGCACCACTACAGGCTCTTCTTCAGTGCCTAAGGCTGCTCAGCCTACGCCGGGATTTATTAAAACATTGTCCAGAGCAGAAATGGAAGACCGCAGATCACGGGGGTTGTGTTATAACTGTGATGAGAAGTATACCTTTGGGCATCAATGCTAGAAACTATTCTGGTTGGAAGGGGACGATAATGAGGAAGAGCCCGTTTCCACAGAGCAGGTAGAGGACGAACCGGAACCTGAAATTTCACTGCACGCAATAACAGGCCAATCTACTAAAACTATGCAGTTGTGCGTCATCATCAATGATCAGCCTCTCCTCAGTTTGGTTGATTCCGGGAGCACCCACAACTTCATTAGCAGTAGTGCAGCCCAGCAATTACAATTGCACGTGCAGCCTCGCCCTGTGGCCTCCGTGTCAGTGGCCAATGGGGAGAAACTTCCGAGTTATGGAATCAGCAAGGCCGTCTTATTCTCTGTGGAAGGTACTCAGTTTGAAGCAGAATTTTTAATTATTCCATTAGTTGGCTTTGATATGGTTCTTGGCATTAAGTGGTTGCAAACCTTGGGACCAATCTGGTGGGACTTCGCCGCATTAACCATGATGTTTGAGTGGGCAAACAAACAATTACAGTTACAGGGGAGCAAGGCAGATTTTCACCCGCAATTGCATCTACTCCAGAAACAACCCCCCTGGACAGCGTCATTGGAAGATTTACTGGAGCACTATTCTGATGTTTTCCAGGAACCTACGGGACTTCCTCCACTGCGAAGATGTGACCACAGGATTTGTTTGAAGGCAGGCTCTGAGGTGGTAGTAGTGAGGCCCTATCGCTACCCTCATTCACAGAAAGATGAAATTAAGCGACAATGTAAGCTTATGCTAGAACAAGGAATCATCAGGAGGAGTACGTCTCCTTTTTCATCCCCAGTCCTCCTTGTCAAGAAACATGATCAGACTTGGAGATTTTGCGTGGATTACAGAGAACTCAATTCCAAGACGGTCAAGGACAAATTCCCTATTCCGGTGGTTGATGAATTGTTAGATGAATTATTTGGGGCCCAATTTTTCACAAAGTTAGATTTGCGCTCGGGGTATCATCAAGTCCGTATGTTTCGTCCAGATATTCAGAAAACAGTCTTCCGTACTCATCACAGGCACTTCGAGTTTCTTGTCATGCCATTCGGCCTATCTAACGCCCCATCCACATTCCAGGCATTGATGAACGAGGTATTTACGGATTATCTCCGAAAATTTGTTCTTGTATTTTTTTATGACATTCTCATATTCAACAAGTCCTGGCCAGACCATTTGCAACACCTCCAAAAGGTTTTTCAACTTATTCGAGCGCACCGCCTTTAAATGAAGAGAACAAAGTGTACCTTATTACAGCAGTCGGGGTTACAGTGGACCCAGACAAAATTGCAGCTGTTACCCAGTGGCCAGTACTGAGCACCATTTCAGCTTTGCGGGGTTTTTTGGGCTTAGCGGGCTATTACCGCAAATTCATTCAGGACTATGCAACCCTCGCCGCACCGTTGACCAATCTGCTGCGTAGAAACTCCTTCCAGTGGAATGATGAGGCCACCACCGCCTTTCAGAATCTGAAAACAGCACTGGCGACTGCCCCGGTATTATGGCTACCCGATTTTGGGGAAATGTTTATAGTGGAATGTGATGCCTCAGGTGATGGCATAGGAGCGGTTCTGCTACAAGCCAACCACCCTATCGCCTATTTCAGCAGACAGCTTCCGCTACACCAACATAAACTGGCCGCCTATGAAAGAGAATTGATTGGTCTAGCCAAGGCGGTGCGCCACTGGAGCCCTTATTTATGGGGGAGATATTTTACCATCCGCACTGACATTATAGTTTGAAATATCTGTTGGATCAGCGTATTTCTACATCCCCGCAGCAGTTATGGATCAGTAAGTTACTGGGGTTCGACTTCACTGTGGAACATCGAGCGGACCGGTTGAATACAGTTGTTGATGCTCTCGCCCGTAGAGCTGATTCTTCCGCCCAATTGCATGCCATTAGTCAGCCCACTCCTACGTTGCTGGAAACTATCAAGACCGAGCATAGTTCGGTTTCCGAGTTGCAAACATTAAGCCAGAAAATCACAGCAGGCCACATGCCCTCTGCATGGCGTTCGTGACAGTGTTATTACTTACCGGCACCACATTTACTTGAGCCCAGACTCTCCTTTCATTGTTGTCGTGCTCTCAGCTTATCATAACAGTTAACATGAGGGTATCCAGAAGACTCTCTTCCGCCTCAGGAAGGATTTCTATTGGGATAGTATGAAGTCATCTGTTACTGCATATGTCACTGCGTGCACAGTCTGCCAGCGCAACAAGGCCGAGCATTTGAGCCCCGTCGAGGTCCTCCTACCCCTCCAGCTTCCCACTCAGGTTTGGTCCGATATCTCCATGGATTTTATTGAAGGTCTTCCGAAGTCATATGGCAAGTCTGTTCTTCTGGTGGTAGTGGACAGGTTCTCTAAGTATGGGCACTTCCTTCCATTGGAACACCCCTATACCGCAGTTTCCGTAGCAAAAACATTTTTTACTCACATCGTGCGGCTCCATGGCATTCCCGAGTCCATTGTCAGTGACAGGGACGTCATTTTCACTAGCCAATTTTGGCGTGATTTATTCCACCTATGCGGCACCAAGTTGAATTTTTCCTCAGCCTATCACCCGCAGTCCGATGGCCAGACAGAGGTTCTCAACCGCACCATTGAAATGTACCTCCGATGCTTAGTAGGCGATCGTCCACATCAGTGGGTGGACTGCATTCCTTGGGCAGAATATGCTTACAATACCTCATTCCACACGGCTTTACAGGAGACTCCGTTCCGGGTTGTATACGGCAGGGACCCCCCTCAGCTCCTTTCATATGCTCCAGAGTCCACCAGAGTGGACGCAATTGACGCTACTCTGATAGAGAGGGATCAGTTGCTCGTAGTTATTCACCTTCGTCTGTGGCAGGCCCAGGTCAAAATGGAGTATTATGATCAAGTCCACCGAGATGTTCAGTACCCCGTTGGTGACTTGGTTTGGTTGCGACTTCAGCATTACAGACAGTCATCCATGGCAGGCGGCAGGCACAAGTTATCGCCCAAATATTTTGGGCCATTCGCCATCTCTCAGCGGGTGGGTGAGGTAGCCTACAAACTCAACCTCCCCCCAGAAGCGCGGATCCATGATGTTTTCCATGTGTCCTTTCTCAAGCCCGTCAAGGGCAGTGATCATCCACGCACTCCATCTCTACCACCCATGGAAGAAGGTCAGTTATCCCTCATGCCACACCACATTTTAAATGCTCGTCAGAATGCCCACCGCAGGGAGGTGTTAGTTCAGTGGACCCACTCCGACGCCAGCAACGCTACGTGGGAGGACGTTGATGTTTTCCAACAGGCTTACCCCACGTTCGAGATTGCGGACAACCTCGTTTTTTAAGGAGGGGAGTGATGTTGTGGAGTCGATAGCAGGACGGGTCACCCAGAGGCGACGAGGTGAGTTGACTCAGACATAAGATGCAGGGGAATTAGGGGCCAGAAAAGGGACTTGGGCGTAATTGTAATTTAAATTAATTTCAGTCACGCATATGGAAGCCGAGGGCAACATTGTAATAATTGGAATTTTCGGACTTAACTTAAGGTCCGTGGAACGAATGAAAGGGGAAGAGAATTAATCGGGATCTGAGTTCTCCCTTTTGAACCAGGGTCGGCGTTCCCCTGGAACCCCCGGTGACGGCTCCCGGCGACGAGCCCTAATCTCTCTCCGGCATCCTCTGGCTGCGTTTTTCTCCCATAATCCCTTTTCGACCTTCCGTAAACCCTTCCCGACCTTCCTTTCCCTCAAATCGACACCATAGGTCGTCCCGGGAGGTCTCGGTGGCCAGATTCAACTCAGAAACAGCAAGGTGATTCCTCCCTCCGTCATGAAACTCGAGCTAGGGCCCGGGAACACAACACATGAGTTCCTAATGAGCACGATAAAAGAAAAGCTTTTCCCAGTGAAGACAAAATGATCTCTCTCTTTCCAAAAATCTAAGGGGTTACAGTATAGCACACCACCCACATGGTATGCCCCAACTGAGGAAGAGGAGGGGAGATGATTTGAGACATGATGACGTACAAGGATGCTAACAACCAGAAGCAGCAATTAAAGAGGGATAAGATGATATTCCACAAGGCTTTTGCGAGATGGCAGTGCATCAGGAGATGATTTTTGGACTCGAAGTTGCAGAGCTTGGTTGTTGAGATGGTGCTTGGCATGCCTTTTGTAGCTGAGTCAAAACTGTGAATCTTGCCATAAAGCACCTTAAGAAAAGAAGAGGATGCCAACCTTGGGTGTATCTCAAAAATACTAAGTAAATAGTTACAGCAAAAGGCCATAAAGAACCTACCTTTTAAATCGTGTATCCAGAGAAGGGAATCCCTCCTATTATCCTTGCAATTAAAGCCAGTAAGCATTGAGCATCAGTTAAGTACCTCCTCTAATCTAGTGGCCAACAGATGACGGTGCTAGATCTGTTCCAAGCTTTGCAAATAAGAGGTCATAAAGACAACTGGAAAAGAGGACATAAGAGGGGTGACTCCAATCAGGAGATCCTTCCAGAACTTTGGTCACTCCCCCCTACCAATCAGGAATCTAATTCCCCTTACAAAGCCATCCTTGAACTTCCAAATGACTTTCCAAAGGGGAGGCTAAGTACAGATTATATTCAAGAGGACAGCAGCATTTGTTTCGAATTTGACAGTTAGCCATGAGGATGGATCTCCATAGACCAGACCTAACAGCACCAAATTTCCTCAACATCTTTGTTAGAAATTCAGGGGTTATGGTATCTTTAATTCTCTTTTGATGATGAAGAATTTGAGGGGAAATTCTTGGGTATGACAGGTAACCCTAGAGTTGGAGAAAGGATTTAGTTTCTTAGTTGAGTAAGAGGGTTAAATTCCTAGTTAGAAGATGTCATGTGTGCTACTTAGATAATTTTCTAATCAAACTACGTAATGACTCTATAAATAAAGAGCAATGGAAGTGTACGGTTCTCTTTCCACGCCCTTCTCAGGCTCACAGATCCCAAACCAGCATAAGTCAGCCCTCTCTTTCTCTCGCCGTTGCCAACTACAGTGGCTCAAAAGCTTAAGAATCCCCTCCCTCGAGTCCTGCAGGGAAGGTTCCTAACAGGAGAGCAAATCCCTTTGTCCAATCCCTCTAGAGCACTTTCAAAGAGACCACCTGAAGCACCATTGATAAGAGGGAAGGAGGCCGATACAACTTGTGAAACAGACTCATTTCTCCAGCCAAAGTAAAAAGGCTTTTGATCGTGTATCTGGAAGTTCCTTGACTACATTTTGCACCATTGATAAGAGGGAAAGAGGCCAAGGTGATACAACTTGTGAAACAAACTCATTTCTCCAGCCAAAGCAAATGAATTCAAAAATGTAGTCAAGGAACTTCTAGATACACAATCAAAAGCCTTTTTAGATCAAGCTTAATTACATTGACCAAACACCCCAGCATTTTTGCTTGTTCCATCAACTAGCTCACAAAGTCAAAGCAGATAAAAAACAATGATACAGAGAGAGAGTCATTCTATTTACTGAAGCATCTTTAAAGTCACTATGACTATGCGTAAAAATTCATTTTATCTTGTAAAAACCAACATTGTGTCCTACTTTTCTATCAGCATATTGTTAAGTTGTGGAGCCTAATTAACGCCTTACACTGAGTTGGTCACGAATCGATATATTAACTATTATTTAATTAAGGGCAGTTTGGGAATTTTACTCTTGTATCGCGGTTGCCCTAATTTTCTCTTTATAATTGAGAACCGCCGCTATTAGGGTTAATCATCTTAATCCGAGAAGCATCTCGAGTTGCAATCCGAGAGGTTAGAGAGACATCTACAAGTGTGTGATTTGTCTTATAAAGTACTTCCATCTTCATAGTGGATTACCGCAACGGCAAAAGACAGGACGTAGTCTCACCTTAAGGCGAACCTGTATAAATCTTGTTGTGCTTTTTTGTGCTTGTTTTTTCCCTTCTTCCGCATTTACTATTATTGCGCTCGTTAGTTTGGAATTAGGGAGTCTAATTACTAACACATATAGGACCTAGCATCAGTTTCTGATAAAAGATCTAGAGACCTCGTTTTTATTACTTCATTTTTATCTTTCTTATTTCCCTTCTTCTTTAGAGAAAAAAAAAAGCATACCAAAAGAGAGAAAGTTAAGTCATAAAGAACTTACATTAGAATCTTTCGGCAATGCAACTTTTGACTGACCATAGAAGTATCCTATGCCACCAAGCAAATTTCCAATGGCAGCCTTACCCACTGTTATTGCATCAGCATCCACCTGGACAAATGACACATTTTTCTTTTCTTTTTGAGAAAGGGCACATCATAGTAAAAGCCCGAAGGCACAGCTACACAACAGAGGGTCCCTAACAATGAGAGTTGGAGGGTAACCCCATCTTTGGCAAGACAGTAAGGAAGATAATTTGCTAGTCCCAGATCATGAAACCAATCAAATACACTATTAGCAATATCAAGAATTTCATGAAAAAGATGCCACAATCTCTAGGGGGAGGCTTCTTCTTGCTGCAACAATTGATGGTCACTAGCAAACATATGAACATATGATACATTTAAAACACTACTTTTTACCACAAATAAAACTTCACATAAGATTTTTCGAAATGGAAAAAAATATATATAAATACACAAAAGATGTTGATTAAGTGAACAGTGAAACAGAAAAAGAAAATGGAGAAGGGGGAGTTAAGTGTACCATTACTCAAGTAAAATAAGATACAATATACAACCCCCTTGCCCCCTTACATATTACTCAAGTATCATAAGAATCAAATACATAAATACCTCTCTCATTTACAACTGTTACGTGTACCATTCTGAATACATAAAGGCATACAAAACTTCACAGCCTACAGCAATTTACTTAGGCATGTGAAACAAACAATGACCACGATACACTTATTACTACAATGACAAAAACACCCCTGAACCTATTAAGTACATTATTTTAACAAATTACATCATAATCATATAATGGCAGACACCAAATTTAATCAGCCCGTTCAACTAGGACCACCTACATTTGATGTAATCCAAAATTCGGCACCCAATTTGGTATGAATCAGCCCAAATTGCATGAGAATCAAATTAAATGGGTATGTACATTGATACCCTACATACGTACCGCTTTTTACCCCTTATTAAGACAAACTAAAGACACAATTAGTTTTAGCAGTTGTTTTTTAAATAGTGACATGATGGATCAGAGTGGAGGGAAAAGACCCAACATATTTAGAAAAAGGCCTGACACTAAAAGTTTGCTTTTGTATAAAGCAGATGAAGTCACCTTACATTTTTGTAGAGCCCAAGCCATTACAACTACAATGCCCAATTATCTCTATCTTTTTTTTCTGAATGAGAAAATGAAATCATTTTGCTTCCTTATAAAAACATCTTAGACCCTGAAAGATTTTGGTCTATCTTTTTACTAAGTTTTAAAACACTGATAAGCTTATCATAATTGTTTTTTGGACATTAGCCACTAATTTTTTAAATTTATCACAACAGCTATTCTTTTAAATGTATTACAATAACTGTTTTTTTAAATGTATTATAACCACTATTCACAGAACTTAGCCAGTAAATATTTTCATATCATCCTTTTTTTTTTTTTTGAGAGGGGTGTGGTGCGATTCGAATTCACGACTTGAGGCACCTGATGTAAAGAGAATACCACTAGACCAAACGGCCTTAGGTAATAGAAGTTTGTACTTCCAAAAACATTTAGAGTTGAACTATTTAATAGTTTGAGTTGATTTTGAAATGGTTATCCAGCTTTTTGGATTTGGCATACACAGACAACAAGTTCACCTTCATTTAGTAAAATGCCATTCACTAAAGAGAACAAGTGATGGCAAACATTGTATTTGCAGAAAGAAGAGTTAGCAGGACTCAACAGATAAAACGTGAAGGACTGAGGGCACAGACCAACCCTCGGACATCCTTATCTGGTCTGAGACTTTAAAGGAAATGCATCAACCAGATGTAATGGGGTTCTCTTAACTTTAGAAGAGAAAGGAGATGAACCTGGGGCAAGTCTGAAGCTCCCAATAAAGGAAGCTTAGCTGAAAAATAACCAGTATCTGGACAACACCTCAACTTATAATCAAGATGATGACATAAACAATTAGATACAATAAGAGTATGCATTCACTTTACGTGGATTTGCAACATACCACAAACAACTCTAAGGATTATAAATGAGTACATCGCCTAAATCATAAATTTATTAAGGGCTAAGAGGCCATGCAACAAGGCTACATAGAGGGTGGGATTGAAACATTGAGAGATTGTTGTTCAACCCTCTCTTTGGCAAGCTTACCATCTAAACCATTTGCACATCTGTTTAAATGGGACCATTTACAAACAATGTTCGAAGCAAGATTACTGTGAAATTGGGTCCAAGACCTATCCCAAAATGACTAGACATCTTAGAAACCTCTTTCCCAACTAATAAACTCAAGATTTTTTATCTCACTAATCCATGTGGGACTATTCTTTAACACTCCCCCTCACGTGTAGGCCCTCTGGGCTCTTACACGTGGATAATTTGGGTGGAGGCCCACATACGAGTACCTGCACTAATACCATGTGAAGTTGGGTCCAAGGCCTATCCCAAAATGACTAGCCATCTTAAAAACCTCTTTCCCAACTAATAAACTCAACATATTTGATCTCACTAATCCATGTGGGACTATTCTTTAACAAAAACAAATCTCAAAGAAGTTCTGGAGAGGATGCCATGGAGGTTCCCTGGACTTAGGCACCAACTAATCACAACTTGGAGTTTCCTTCTATCTCAAGAGGGCATAGAAGTGCTGATGATACAGTCTTAATCCTTGGAGGACAGCACTGATTTCAGCAGATATGGAATCCGAGTGCTCCAATTTTCCAGCATACGTAAGGACCACAACACCATCAGGCCTTCGAAACACTCCACCATACCTAGCCAGTCCTGGGTTACCCTTGAACACCCCATCAAAGTTCAATTTGATGTACCAGATCGAGGGCTCAATTGATTTGACCCAGCCATGTTTGCAACAAGGCACCAATTGCTTCAGATGAGATCACTAGGAACGCCTTGAAAAGCAGGTCTAGTGCCAACCCAAGAAACAATCCGGTGCTTGAAATCAACAATTAACAGCTGCACCAAGGAAGCCTTCCTACTAAAGTGCCTTTTGTTCCTTTCATTCCAAATCGCCCAAGGAGTGTACACCAGGCAAGCTTTCTATAGGATTTTGTCCAAGAGGGGAAGGCAGAGAGAAGTCATTTCCTGGATCAGCACATCAAATGAGTTGCGATGGGCACTCTGAAGATTAAGGAGACTTCTAAAGTCTCCACATGCACCAGGCCACATTGCAGTGGATCAGCAGGTGATTCACGGATAGCCTCTAAGGCATTTCTAGACTGTACATAGGTTGGACTCTGGCGTGACTCCTCTTTTCAGAAGGTTATTAAGCATTAGAATGTTATTCCTCGTAGCACTCCAAACGAAGAATCTCACCTTTGGGGGTGCTTCCAGGGACCAGGCAAAGGCAGCAGAATGCCACTGGGTTGAACCACGAGTGAAAGTGTAGCCGCTCTGAAGTTCACATCTTCCCGAAGGGTCATGTATCCAAAAGAGAGTGCCATATCATTGCTGGCTGGAAAATATGGCTGCCCCAGTACAGTAAGGAACGTACATCTTCCATCTCATCTTCTATATATCAGTTAACTATTACATGCCCTTCATTTAAATACACATACCCTGTGGGTTGAGCTCTTGGCTTAAAGGCCACATGGGAGGGTTTTTGAATTTCAGGTCTTGAGTTCAACTCTAAGCAGGGTAGAGGTGCAGTGTGTGAGTGCAATCAATATTTCGAAAAAAGAGTGTACAGACCTAGCCTTGAATTCCAAATAAATAACACAAAACATCACCAAAAATACCTACATCCCTGCCTTGAAATTCTGGCAATTAACTCTAACCACAGTACAAGAAAGACAAAACACCCAACAGAAGTTATTATGGCTTCAGATAATATGGGTATACAAGTTAACATTCATTGTGGGCCCGCACAATTAATCTCGTACAACCTAATAAGAATGTCTTAGATTAGTTTCTATGAATTTGATGAAGGTTATTAAGGGGACACAACAGTTTCATGGACCCACAATTAATACTTCATAGGCCCATAATTTTTTTTGAATGTATTGAAAACGGAAGACGAACAAATACAACAAGAGGAGAAGAAAAACCCAAGAGAGAAACGAACAATATGAAAAGGCCAAAGGGACAGACTATGCCCTAGAACAAGACGTTGTCACGATGTTGATGCCAAGCTCCTTAGCCAAAGAATCCACCACTGTGTTAGCTGACCTGAGTGAGTCAGACCACGAGACCTCAAGGTTGTGGGAGATGTGAACAACTTCCGTCACCAAGTTGTCAAACTCAAACCTCCATAAATTTCTCCATCCAACCAATGACAATCTTATAGTCCTCTTCAACAATAAAAGGGCCAGTAATGTAGCCTTTGAAAACTTTTAGATCAACAATTTCAGCTTCAAGGGTATCTTTGACACCTTACCGAAAAGATAAAATACAATCTACCTTAAAATATTCTTAACAATTCACACAATGTTTGGAGTTAACTAAAAGATCTTAATGGTAGGAATATGCTGATAATTAACATGGACTAAAAGAATTTAACAGTAGGGATATGCAGGTATTTAACCCATTGTACACACACATATCCATATACATACATATATTATATAATCGTATTTGCTTATATATAAAATTGGCATCAATAATAATATCAAATTAGGAAATAAGATTGAGAAAAGTAAAGTTCAATAACCTTGTCAGCTAGATGAAAGTATTCCGCACACTTGTCTTCAAAATCCTGTTCTTTCTCCTCAAGCTGCTTGCTCAACATGTATCCTTACATATTGAGAGAAATTCATAATCAGTCCCACAAATTGAGCATTTTGAATTTTTCAAAAAAATAAAATAAATAACGCCCAGCTATAAGAATATCAGAACGACGGCTGCCATATATAGTCATACCCATTCCAACCATTTACGAGTCCAATCATAAATAACTATTGAACAAAATTACTTACCCAATTACCTGCATACCATTTATCGCATTGAATAAATATGGGTAAAGGGAATGCAGTACTCAGTTACCACTTCTTTTGGGTATGTGGTAATTCAATCCCCATATAATAAGGTTTACTTATGTTGGTTTAAATGTAATGTATGACTGGATTTTGTAAGATATTTAGCCAAAGGTTAATCAATGATTTGATTGGATAACATTTTTACAGGATAGTACCATTTTAATGACATTTTATAAGGGATTATTATGATTATTTAAAATTTCATGAACTTTTCTCTTAAACTTTTATTACCCATTTATGTACCTGTTTACCTTCAGATAATCAGGTTCATAATGGGTGACAGAATAACCCCATTATATAAAAGATTCCAACCTATTTAAACAAACAGCAGGCTGTCATTCAATCGTGCATGGAGTGAATATGCTATGCTGGCAAGTTCACTTACTAGCTTCAGCAATGTGCTGATTTAGAAAGATACCCCCTCCAAAACTTGGAGTTAATGATAGAAATAATGATAAGAAATTCATGCAAAAATTGTGCGTAAAGAAGTTTAAAAATTGGCCTGCATCAGAGTTTAAGACTCTGCCTTGCTCGTATATTCTATTTCTTGTACTTGGCGCCACATTTCTAGGTCAGCCAATTCCTTGGCTGACAAGCTTGCTAAATTTGGAAAATCCCAGCAATCACTCATTGTATGGGACGATTCAACTCCTCCCCCCCCCTTGTAATTTTGGTCCTTTGAGCCTTTCATATAATCAAACACTATTTCAAAAAAAAAAAAAAAAAGACTCAGCCTTGCTCAGTCTAACATCGGACTTTGTAAAATCAACCCATAGTATTTATGATGCTCACATTGATTCAGGTCTGAAATCAGATGTACATTCTGAAAGTATACTAGAGAAATGAGAGCAACCAATAAGGGTTTACACACAAAAATCAGCAAGTTAGCTCTCAGATTGAAAATTCATGTGATCTGACACCAACTTCTACTATAGACTCTCTTACTAAAGAGGGGGCTGCCAAACAATGTCTTGTTGTGGGTAATTCTGTTCCTTTTATTTTGCTTCATGATCTTTTGGCTTCCTTTTATTTCCCTTTTCTATCTTTCAGTGATAGCATCATTCAATGTTACCCCACTCAAAGAGATGATCAGATCCAGTCAAATCCTAGTTGACCCAAAGTGATATTTTATATATATATATAATATCACTTTGGGTCAACTAGGGTTTGACTGGATATTATATGACATCATTTTCATTTGAAAATTTTTATTCAAAAAAAAAACTAAGAAACATGGGGAGAGAAATTTCTCCCTTGATCAACATGATGGAGGGGGAGAGCGGAGAAGCCCTCGCCAGAGAAAAAGGAGTGCAGGGCGGAGCCCCACCTCCTTGCCATCATCTTAGTTTTTTCTTCAGGTAGGGGAAGGGTTGACATGTAGGAAAGTTGCATGCCATTGGGAAGGGTGGCAGTCCTGTTCCCCTTAATTGCACATAGACGAGGCTTCCCCTTTGTGTAATCGAAGAGAAATGGAGAGATCAGTCCAACCGAGACCAGTCTTTTGTGGTTTATCAGTTGAACCATCAAAACCAGCTAGGTCAACCAGTGTTCTCCCTCCCCCCAGATTTCTCTTGTAAAAAAATGAGCTTTAGGGAGAAAAAGAGAGAAAATAGGGAAAAATAGAAAGAAAGAGGGAAACAAGAGTGTGTGGAACTGCACTCTTCTAGGGCAGAAATTGAGCCCTTTGTTCTATTATATTCCAAGTTACAAGCTTAGCAAAGTTAAAAAAATGCCCCAGACAACTTAAACTCAGAATTCTATCCAATTTGAAGCTATTACTCCTATCATGACACCTATACTGCTGCAACTTTACAAGGTAAATACTAGAGAGATAAAATACCCTTACATAAATCGGATAGCAAATCAGAAGACCAGGAACAAGTGATGTAACACTTTCCAAATGGGAGAGAGGATGCTTTTGCTACCATCGGTGATCCATCTAGTCCCAAGAAGACGGAGCTTGGAGGCCACCATTGGTTTCCAATAGGCCATCGAACTAGAGTTGAACTTCCAAAACCACTTGAGGAGTGCAGATCCCATTTCCTTAGTGTGTTTGATCCCCAACCCATCCATCATTTTCGGTATACAAACATCATCCCAATTGACGAGAAGCTAATGAAATTCATTGTTGGTTCTGTGGCACAAGAATCGCCTTTTAATCATGTCAATGCACCGACAACAGAGGCGGGGCAAGGAATAAATGAGAGGAGTGTCAATCCACCAACTTTAGAGACGAATCGCCCGTTCCAAGTAGACAATCGCCGCTCAAGCCTTTCAATCACGGAGGCCCGAAGCCCCTGTCAATAAGGGGGAGCCCAAGGTAGGAGGAAGGGAGAGTCATGATCAAGCAACCCAAATGTCTGCCATAAACTGGAGAAGAGGGGGATCAATATGGAGTCCCATAATAGTCGTCTTCCTCCAGTTGATCTTATAGCCAAAAGTGATCTCAAAGAGCCGAGGAGAGCGTTGATATTGCGTATTTGATCAATTGTGCCAATAACGAAACAAATAATGTCATCTGCAAACCGGAGAAGCGGAATATCAAAGGCGCTCTAATCTGAGATATCATCAAGCCAACCAAGACTATGGGTAGAGTAAAACATGGAGGACAGGTACTCAGCGATAAGATTGAAGAGTAACGGGAAGAGGGGGTCCCCTTGCCAAATGCCACAGGAGCCATGAAAATAGCCACAGACGGTGTCGTTGAGTAGCAAAGAGTAAGAGGCCGACGAGATGCAGCTCTGAATCCAAAATCTCTATCTGTCCTTGAAACCCATACGCTGCATGATACCATCAAGCAGAGTCCAATTCACACGGTCGAAGACTTTGACAAGGTCAAGCTTGAGCACAAAGAGGGTGAAGCCCACATTGGAGAGGTGGTCAATAATCTCATGGGTAGCCATGGCAGAGTCCAAGATGTCTCTACTGCTGAGAAAAGCACTCTAACCTCTGTGGATGATGGTGGGGAGAATAACATCGAGACGACGGGCCAGGATGCGAGCAATGATCTTGTATGGGCTAGAGACGAGACTAATCGGTTTAAAGTCAAGCAGGTGCTCAACATAGGTTTTCTTGGGTACCAGTGCGATAAGGAAAGCTCTAATACTTTTGAAAGAGATGCTCTGATCGTAGAAGTTGTGAATCATAGAATGCTCGTCTTCAAAGTACGCCAAAAGAGTCTGTAGACCTTGCCATTATAGCCGTCGGGGCCCGAAGCCTTGTCACGGGGTAGGCCCATAATAGCGCCCTCAATCTCAAGATCAAAGAAGGGGAACTCAATGAAAGCAGACAAAGTAGAAGAGATCAATGACAAGAGGAGGTGCGAGAGCCAAGGACGATGATGGCATTCTTCCCTGTATAAATTTGTGAAAAAAACTGAGAAAGGCATCAATAATGGAGGCCTTATTCGATATAACTTTGTTGTCAATGGACATAGAAGTAACCCATAAACTAACTAACCATATATAATGCAATTGATATATTTGGACGTGTAACAAGTCTTAATGTAATTGATATAAAAAATAGATCCATAAATAAATTAGGACTTAATGCAATTGTATCCATAAATACAATTAAGACAACCCATAAAAATGTCTTAATGTATAAAAAATAGATCCATAAACATTAAGACCATAGGTTTGGATATATCCTTTGGCAACAAGACTGGCTTTATACCTTTCAATAGATCCATCGGCTTTATACTTCACCGTATAAACCTAACGACAACCCACAATTGCACTAGAAAGTAAATCACATAACGTCCATGTTCCTCAATCAATCAATGCATCCATCTCTGCATCCATAGCATGTTCCCATATAAGAGATAAAAATGCTTCCTACACTGAGGAAAGAATAATACATGAAAACAATGATAGAGCAAACTCTTCAAGAGACCCAGATAATTAGTCAAAATGAAACAAATTGAGTAATAAGATACCATGTACGAACACCTTTAAAAACAGCAACAAGAAGATACAAGTCACTTTCTTCAAGATCCTCAAACTAAGAGAATGGCAGCTCAGGTGGTGGAGAGAGGGCTTTCCATGGTGTCATAGTATATTTTTGAGCTGGTAAGCTTACAATGATCTGGATGCTTCAACCACTGGCAGGGGGCAAGGAGCGTCCTCCACAGGACTAGGAGCAACAAGATCAGATGTAAGAGGAAGAATGAGCGAGGGAATAGACAAGGAGAAACACAGGGTGTCCTCAAAAAATGTAATATTAGAGGAGATAAAAAGTTTTCCTAGTAGACAGGCAATAACATTTATACCCCTTCTACTTGCGTGAGTAGCCTAGGAACACACTTAACGGTTTTGGGAGAAAGTCTATCAACAATAGGGCGAGGGCGAGTTATCTGGGTTGTTCAATGGCCTGAAATTGTTTCATCAGAGAATGGAAGGACCTTTATTTGTCGAAGGCGATTCACAAGTTGTTATCAGTTGGTGTAAGAAGACATGCAAACCCCCATGGCGGCATTGGGATCTTTTTGATGATAAATGTATTTTAATTTCCCAAATACGATGTAAATGGAATTATACTCCTAGATCCGCAAATCACTTGGCGGATAATCGGGCTAAAACAGGTGTTTTTCTCCAACAGCTTGTTGTGCAGGAAGGTCCTGTTTAGTATTGTATGTATTTTTTCTCTCTCTCAGTAATATATTCACACCTTTTTACAAAAAAAAAAAAAGTATGATTGGAAGGAAAAGATGTTCGTCGATGATTCCCCAGCAGACAGGACTCGCAATGAAACTCAGATCTATATGGCAAGGCAGGTAATAACTGAGAAAAATTTGCAAGAGAAGGATGACCTAGCCGAAGATGCCACTAGAAGAGTATACATGAAGTGCCCGTTCATATACTCCACTGAAACTGTGAATCATATACTATTGTTGTGTAATTATGCTCACTCGGTGTGGACTACTCTCATCAACAAAAATGGCCTACAATACTGCTCTTCTTAAAACCTCACAGAAACTATTCATACAATCACAAAGGCTAATCTCCCAAAATTTGGAAAGCTTTTAATCTCTTGTTGTGTTGGTCACATCATCTAGGCCCTTTGGAAAGAGCGGAATAATCGAAGGTTTAATCAAAAATCTCTTCCTGATAATATTCTTAGCAATCATGTTATTGGGCAAGTTACATCATGGATTCGTATGAGAAAAGAATTTAAAAACCTTGAAGGAATCAACTTACGAGAAAATTGGAATCTGGTTGCAAAAATGTCTTATCCCCCTCGACCTCCAATAATGAAGACTTGGTCTCCTCCCTCCCCACCCACCTCAGCCCGATACTTTAAACTAAATTTTGACGGAAGTGCATTGGGTTGTCCGGGACCAGCTGGCTATGGTGGGGTTATTCACGATGATAAAGGGAATCTCCTCCTTTCTTTTTCTAGACCTATTGGGATTTCAGACTCCACTACGGCAGAGTTATCAGGATTATTTAATGGCCTCAAACTGTTCCATCAAAGGATAGTAGGACCGTTATATGTTGAAGGCGATTCTCAAGTCATTATCAATTGGGGTACTAAGAAATGTAAACCGCCTTGGCGTCACTGGAATCTTTTTGATGATGTATGTATTTTAACTTCTCAATTACAATGTATATAGAATCATATTCCTAGATCCGCTAATCACTTAGCGGATGATCAGGCTAAATCAGGTGTTTTTCTCCAACATCTTGTTGTGGAGGAAGGTCCTGTTTAGTTAGGTTTGTTATCTCTCTCTCTTAGTAATATATTTCACACTTTTCCTAAAAAAAAAAAAAAAGTCTCACTAGTCTTAGGGACACTCAAATTCTCCTATGGTGGTTCACCAAATTTGTCTCAGCATTTATCTAAAAAGTGGTTGGTATATCCACAATGGACACAACATCTCTCACTTCTTCCTCCACCTCTACCACTACCACAACTTGAACTATCTCAGCCCTGCCCTTTGCTGCCCCCACCACATCCACGTGTGTTTTCTGACCAATTTGATGCCTGCTGAATGTAAAGGGTAGCAGCCTCAACATTTATTGTTTCTTTACTACTCAGTGAGATAACAACAAATTCGGCACAAATAATCCTATTGAAAAAATTGGGAAGTGAAGGTACATCGTCTGAGGTAAGTAATTAGGCTTGAAGTAGGCGACATATATCTATCCCTACTAATATCGAAGTTCTTTCTTATATACTAATTTCCTATAATATACTTTATGGTTCACTGTAATAATCAATAACTTTCTTGTCACCCCTTTTCAAACTTAAAAATTTTGGCATATCACTCATAAACTCTCAAAGAGTTACTTTCCTAGGCATACATCATTCAAAGGCAGTCCAAATTTCCTTAGCTGTGAACTTTTGAGTCTGGAATCCATACTATTCATTAGCCAAGTCATTACTTGGCTGTCTTCTACCTCCCAATCATTAGTTACAGAAACAGGATGATCATCTCTTTAAGTATTTAGTCTTTCCCTTGGCTTTCAGATGTTATACAAACTGATTTTGACCAGCTGAGATAATTCTAATCCATTCGAATTTTTCAGTCATAAGCACAATTGTGTCCTTCCCATCAGAACTTGCCTCTCTAATTGGTGTAAACACTTCACGAGAATCAGCCATTATGAAAAACTAACAATTAAACCACACAAATATCAATTCCCAAAATTAGGGTTTGTGCAGGTCATGTGGACCCTACACCAAATCAATTAAGTTAATAAGAGGCTTGAACTCAAGAGCAATTATGCAATTTGATACACAGTAGATACAAAATTAATCAAAAATACCATAAATTTTTGCAATGAAGGATGATATCACCTTTCCAGATGGAAGATGCAGAATTAGTGACCTGCGTAGGCAGCAATTGGTAAAATCTCTACAATACAACCCTCTAGGGGCGCAAACTTCAAAAAGAACTGCTCCCTGCTCCAATTAGCAGTACAAACTATCAACCCTAAGGTTACAGTATAGAGAGTAAAAATTTGACCTTTAGCTTCAACCTGACGAAATTCCAAAAATCCCATTTTTTGGAGTAGAAGAGAAAACTCAGAGAGAGGAAGAAAGAGTGCTTGAGAGTCTCTTCAGCAGGATCTCACTGCTCTAATACCATATAAAAAGATGAACTGTGGGAAGAAAAAGAGAGAAAGAGAGAAACATAGAGACAAAGAAGGACAAAAGAGTGTGTAAAACTATATTCCTCTAGGGCAGAAATCAAGTCCCCCTGTTACTTTACATACCACTTAAGTTACAGGCTTAGCAAAGTTACAAAAATGCCATCACAGCTTAAACCCTCATAACTCATAGAATACTATACAGAATTTTTTCAAAATCTGAAACTAATACTCATGACACCTATACTACTGCTTACTTACAAGGTAAATATCAAAGAGAAGAAAGGACCAAAATACCCTTAAATATATTTTAACATCTCCATTATAGACACACAGAAGAAACCAGGTCCAACTAAACCCAATTCAACTGACAAGCCCAATTTTGGTCTGATAACACGTGTCATTCGCCACCTCAAGCAGACTATAAGCCAAAATGAGGTTAAGAAATAGAATGGGCTGCCATAAAAAGGGGATTCTAGTTGTTTCTATCTGAGAATCAGCTACAAGGCTTTAGACTTTGAATTTGAAAGAAACTACATCTGGAAGCACCATGAAACTTTATGTTGGAAATGAGTAGACTATCTCAATATTCTTTCTTCATCAGATGTAACGCCTCTAGAAATTCTGCCCAACTTGGATGAAATGGAATCAGCCTTTGTCGTAATGGCCACATATGTGAAGAGAGGGGTGCATGTTTTGGCAACCTCTTTAATTGCTGTTGTTCTTAAACAAAATGCACAATAGTAATACAGCATAAAAAACACAGAACAATTTTCAGTACAGATTCAACACAATTGGAAAAACATGTCATTTGATGAAGATATTAATTGATTAATTGGTAAAGAAGACGCCTAACAATACACCAGTGAGAGTGAATTTTTTAAAAAAAATCACTGCAAACGAAAAAACACCTGTGAGGCTTTGAACCCGCTCTTTTGTTCTTGAACTATCCAAACCAGCTCCAGATACAAAAGTTATGTCAACACTAAAAGGCAGTTTTGCAGAAAGCTGCAATATTAAAAGAAAATAAAAATAATGCAAATAAGATGCTCAACTCAACCAAATAAAAAATGAATATAGGAACCAATCTAAGAGTTATTTGCAACCTGAAAAACAACAATGTTTGGTGAATGTTCAGATGAATTGGGAAGTTGAATACGACCAGTCCTCCTTGCCTGAAAAATTATGATAAAGCAAGAAAAAAGATAACTATACAAAAAGTATGACAAGAAAAACGATAACTATACAAAAGTAAGACAAAACATATTATAACTTAGTTATAAATAAAAGTAGAGTTTTGCCTCAAGGAGGTGCTTAAAAAAAAAAAGAAGAAGAAAAAGACAAAGAAGAAGAAGAAGAAGAAGAAGAAAAAGAAAAAAAGAAAAAAAAGAGGTAAGATCACACCTACAAACTCATTGAACCAACAAGAAAACATGACTGCACAGTTTCTCCAAGAACTGAGGGAAAAATAATGTCATTGAATGAACAGCCTAGCAAGTGCTAGACATTAGCATCTACGAACCAAATCCCATAAAAATTTCTTCAGAAAAATTATGTGCAAATTCTACATATAGTGAAGATCTTTCTTTGCAATAATTGGAGTTTGACAGCCAATCTGCAATCTAATTTGTAGACTAAAATTTTTCATCCTAAAATACCCAGTTAAACAAGAATAAAAACCTTTAACAGTATGATATTTTTTCCTCTCTTCTTCTCAGACTTGTTTCAACTGCAATGGTGTTAGCAACAGGGTTCTGTGCCTATTTCTCAAATCACTACCCACGATTATCTACAATATATATATATATATATATATATATATATATATATATATATATATTTGAATGGCATAGCAAATAAATTAAAGAAAAGGTCTGAGATGAACTCAGTAGTCAAAAGGCATTTCTAACCATTCACCAGTGGATCCATCTCTACTGTTGTCTAGCTACTATATATTCATTCATTCATTCATTTAATAACTATGGTATTTCTATACCAATAGCAAGAACAGTAACATCACAATATATAATCAGGTAAATCCTGACAGCTCCCCTCCAAAGAACTGGTGGTGTTTTCAAAGGCAGCAGCGGAGACCCTATTCTATCCTATGCAGGGCCGACGGGTATTGCTGATTCAAATACTGCTGAAGTGAGTGCTCTTCTGTTTGGCCTCCAAATCTTTAAAGAGTGGTTCCATGGCAAGCTAAATATTGAAGGCGATTCAAAGACTGTCATCAACTGGTATTCAAAAGAAAGCTCCCCTCCTTGGCGCCACTGGCCAATCACTGATTGTATTGCTGACATTGTGTCATCCATTCATTGTAATTGGAACCTCGTTCCTAGAACAGCCAATTCTTTGGCTAATAAATTGGCAAAATTCGGAACCTCCCAGCAATCTCTCATTGTTTGGGAAGGCTTCCCCTCGTGTAATCTGCTCGTTTGAGCTCTCTTAATAAAATTCAGCATCATTTCAAAATAAAAAAACAAAAAAATGCAGTAATGGCTACCATTTCTAAATATACCATTTTCTCATTAAGGAAACAACCAAATAAAAATAATCCACCCACAATGTTCCATTTTCTTTTGTACATCATATACTCTTTTTAAAAAAAAAAAAAGATGTATCTATACTAACAAGAGAAAAGAATTAATATACTCACTCATATACTCTCTCAATCAATTTCAAAAGAATTAAAATCAGAATGAACATTGTCCCTTTCTTGGACCAATCTTAATATTGAACAACAATTTGAAAAGAAACTCTAAAAAAAGAAACTCATGGCAATAATTTATATTGTACATAGCACAAGTTTTTTCCCCACATCGGGAACCACAGAGAGAGAGAGAGAGAGAGAGAGAGAGACTTACATGGACTCCAAGACTTGCAAGAAAAAGATCAGTTAAATTATGCATATGAGGACTACTGAATCCTGAAAAATGGACATCCAAATCAGCCTGCAAAAAAGAAGACCGACTGCTTTTAACTCAGTTCATGAGGGAGGTATTTCAGCTTAGATTAAAATTTTCTCTGAATGGAAGATTGTTATTTGATTAGGTGTGTCTGTGTTAGAAAAGGTTGGTGTGCATGCATACATCATATACATATTTGAATATATGCTCATATAAACATGAATACAAATATTAGGAGCATCAATTAGACCTTGTTATTTGGCATGTTTAAGATTATAGGACCAGATTAGACAATTTCAATATGAACAATACTCAAACCTATGCTCCCTCAGCCTGTTGCTTTTGTTCTGAATAAAATCATCACTTTCTCAAAAAAAAGAAAAAAAAAAACTCAGACCTAGGCATCATCGTGATCATTTCAAAATTCCAATTGACTACTTTTTTTTTCCTTTGAAACATGATTGCCTAGTTATATAAAGATTTCAGATTTTCTTTTTTAAATAAAATTTCATCCTTTAACGAGTTCAAAAAGAAAAAAATTTACACATATGACAACAACATCTGGAAAAGATGAAGATTTTTATGAGTTTATGACCAGTTATTAATCTCATCTATATGTGGACCAAACTAACATAGACTTTTGCTTGCCAGTGCCAGAATGCCCAATTCATAAAATTCCAAAGTTCTCTAGAGCAAAGCATGGAATCTCCAATCATAACCATTGGCTCAAGCAGACTTAGGCTGAATTCATTTGATGAGCCAGCCGTCTTGCTATATTATCGTAAGAAATAACTGAAAACCAAATTACAGCTATGCTGACACTCAGACATATATTATTTTTATTTTTATTTTTATTTTTTAAACCGATGAGCTTTATTCAAAAGCATAAACAATTAAAGGGGTATTCCAGTTACAATAAGAAATTGTTTTTGGCAAGAGAATCAGCCATAGAGTTGGCTGATCTCGGGACATAAGTCCATATACAAGAGAATTATAAAATATATTATAAATTATGCTGACAAAGATATGCTGACACTTAGACATATATCGGGAGGTACCTCACTTTAAAGAAATATGAATGTCCAACGAGTTTACATATTTATGGCAGTAAATTATTCAACTATATTAAGCAAATTTTTGCCAGAGCTGATCAAGAGACCATACCAACGAATCCAAATGGAGCTCCCAACCACCAACTTTTTCATGGGATCCAGACGCCACAAGAGTGTGATCATGAAGGGATAGACCCCTGCTGTCTATGCTTAAAGTGTTACCATCTTCATCACCCAAATAAAAGAAAAGATGAGCAGCACCCCGTGTTTCTTCATCAAATCTAGATCTGTGAGTAGCTCATGTCAACCACATCCAATCAAAAGGAAGCAAATTTAGGACACCAACTCATTAATACATAAGGACTTCCAACTCATATATATGAGATCATTTACCATCAGAAACTATTATGATACACCATATGGAATAATTCAAAGCAATCAAACAGAAACTGAGCTTTAAAACAACAAAGCAGAAAAGAAGAGGAGGAGGGAGGGAGAGGGTGAAGCCCAAGAAGCCTGATTTGAATGTCCTTTCTAGGAGCTAAACTAGCTAAAGTCATTCTGGCTGTCTCCCTCTCAACAATGAAGCATTCCCCATCATTTCACTAGCTTACTTAGATCCTCTGGGGTAATATCTGGCATTCAGGAAAGTGGTGTAGGGAGGGGTATAGCCCAAGTTTAGTCCATCTCGGTTCTAGGTACCATATTGGGATATCCAAGATCCAAGACAACTGAAACATCTCAGTGCCTCTGAAATACCATTACAAAATTATCAAAAAAATTGATAAAATAAAAATAGACCTTGCCCCTATTAATATTTGTCCTAACTTTTTACTATGGAAAATGGTGATAACTTCGATTTAAAACCGATGACATACACATAATAGAACAGGTGAAGATTTCCCCAGCTTCTTGAGGGAATTTCCAATTACAAGGTCCTCTCAGGAGACTCCCTTTTTAGCTAGTAGGACAGAGAGACTATTGGTTGTCCAAAGCACATGTCCCTATTCTACATGCCATGATGAAGAGAGATCTGCAATTTCATCAAATATATAGCTTATCCTCCACAGAGGCTTGGATTTCTGGGGTGCCCCAATGATGTCATTTACTGAGTTCCCTTCCATGCTAAGTGAATTTAGGGATAATTGTCCTAACTTATCAAATAATTAGTGAAATTTTGAGAAAAGTAAAACACATCTATGACAAATTGAGAAATATATAAGCCTCACATTAAATCAATCTCTTCCTCAATTCTAAATGCCTTACTATCCAATTGAACTTGGAACTAAATGACTGATTGGGTCTATAACTAAATCATTTTGTCATCAATTTGGATTTTATATTATTAATTGTGTAGGTCATGATATTAAAATTGTTAAGTTGGGTCCAAGGCCCATACCAAAATGACTAACCAACTTAGGAAACCTCTTTTCCAGCTAATAAACTCAAGATCTTTGTACTCACTAATCTATGTGGGACTATTCCTTAACACTCCCCCTCACGTGTAGGCTCTCTTTTGTGCTCTACAAGTGGATAATTTAGGTGTAGGCCCTCTTTTGTGGTTCTACAAGTGGATAATTTTAGGTGTAGGCCCTCTTTTGTGGCTCTACAAGTGGATGGTTTTAGGTGTAGGCCATTTTCGTGGCTCAACAAGTGGATAATTTAGGTGTAGGCCTCTTTTGTGGATCTACAAGTGGATAATTTAGGTGTAAACCCACATATGAGTACTCGCTCTAATACCATGTGAAGTTAGGTCCAAGGCCAATCCCAAAATGACTAGCCAACTTAGGAAACCTCTTTCTCAGCTAATAAACTCAAGATCTTTATACTCACTGATCTATGTGGGACTATTCCTTAACAAAAAAATTATAAATTTTGCTTAGATCCAACTTTGAATCATCTCAATGGACATAAGTTCAAGAGTATTAGTTGTCTAAATCAACATCCTCATGAAAAGAGATGGTTTAGGATACACATATGCTTACCACACCTCATCTTTAGTTTATTAGGCCGAAAAAATCATAAAAAGTGGGCTAAATTATTTAAAATGCTCAAGACTTTAAAGTGCAAAGTGTTTATATGAGTATCACTACAAGTACAAAATATTGTACCAAGTTAAGTTGACACAAGTCAACTTGATGAAACTGGCAACCATAATTACAAACACCTCTGGTCTATCAATATAACTCAAATCTTATGGCCAATATCCTCTAGCATCTAAAATCATAGCTTATCAATAGGACTTGGAACTGCAAAGCCTACTAAGCCAGATTATTCAATGAAGAATCTTTGTCTAAGCCAAGCACCAAAGGAAGGCAAGAACATTCAATAGGACACAAAAGGATGGTACCTCAATAGGATAGAAATTGAGCACATGATCTTAGAGAGATGTGATTGAGAAAGAACCACCAGAGTTGCCAGTCCACACTAGCTTGTCACGACCACAACAATATATTGATAGCCAAGTTAAGCAAAGATATTAGTGGCCTCGTCAATTTCTTATTTGGGGAGATTTCTTCTTAGGTTCAGCTACCAAAATGTAAAACTATTTTGTCGGTATGTTATTCAACAGATAGGTAAGTATGGATTGGAGACAGGACCTAATATCATTGGAAAATGAGAGAAGAAAGAAGACAAAGGGTTCAGCTTAGCTATGAACTTGTATGCTAGAGGACCAAGAAAGGCCATTTCCCTCCAATCTTCAAAAGGTGAACTAGTTCTAATCTTCAAACTGAAATATCTTAAACCTAAAATATTTTGAATTGCTGTCAGAGGGACTCGGGCTATGGTCAAAGGGTCTTTGAAGCTAACATTTCTACATAATTGAAAAAACAGGCCTTTTCACAGTGGCAATGTTTCAAAATGTTGTTAACTAAATAAATACTGTTAAAACTTTCAGCCTCACGCAGAAAAATAAAAAGCACTAATCTTTTTTAATTTTTAGAAAAAGGCCCGATATTATTAAGCCAAAGGGTAGGAAAACTACAACAAAAGGGGGATCCCTTACAATGAGGGATTGGAGGGAAACTCCATATTTAGCAACAAAGTCAGCCACACAATTGGCTACTCTTGGAACATGACTCCAAATACAAACGATGGATTTGGCTAAATCCTGCATTTCAAAAAAGCAAGACCAGTGACGCTAAGAAGGTTCTTTCTTTTCGGAGAACCAATTGATCATGCGACTGAAATCACCCTCAACATGGAGGGACCCCTGAAATTTGTCTTGACAAATCAACAGGGCATGCCTTAAGGCTTGTTACTCCGCCAAGGTAAAATCGAAGACACCGAGGGGACCCGCAAAGGAAGCTAAGATGGCACCAAAGAAGTTCCTAAACACCCCACCAAAATTAGAGGAACGTAGGTTGCCCAAGGAGGCGCCATCAAAGTTAAGCTTGATAGGCTGGGATCAAGAGACTTCCAAGCTTCAATTGAGGGAGACCTAATGAGATGCAAAAGACCAGAAACCTGTTATTCCTCAGTAAATCCCTCCTGACTTCCTCGAAGAGAGACAGAGAGCCGAGCCATGAAACAAATCTGAGAGAGGGCTTTTCGGTAACATTCAGCCATGAAGAAATATTTTGAAAGATTCTCTGATTGCGCTCATTCTAGATGCTCCAGGGCACGAAGGCAAGACATGCTATGACCATGGTTTGTCCCAGCAGAGGGGGTCTAAAACCAGAAGTAAGAGGGATGAGCAAGGCAAGTACACAAGAATCTTGAACATGTTGAAGAAGAAGCTCCAAATGTGCCACGAGAAGCTATGATGGAGAAGTAGGTGATCAATTGACTCATCAGCAAGATGTGCACAGCAGGAAAGTGATGCTTGGAATGAGAGATCCACAACGGATGAGGTTATCTCTGGTGAGGATTTTCTTGTGCAATGCTCTCCACATAAAAAATTGGTTTTGGAAGGGTCAGAGAGCGTTCATGCTGATATTGCCGAGCAAGGGGGAGGATTTTCAGCAGTCAGAGTTGCATAGCATGATGCTACAGTGAAATAACCGTCAACAGCAGGTCATCAGATAAGTTTATCTGGACACATATGCCAGATGAATTCCAGATCTAGCTGACACATTAATTTGTTAGCTATGACTGACTCCATATCATCGAGTTCTCGCTAATAGTGCTTGCTCTAGTCAACATCATGGAAGGCGCCATTGATAAGGATGCTTGATAGAAGGGCATTTGGATGCATAGTAAGTATGTAAAGGAAAGAAAATGGATCCTTTAGAGGGGCATTCAGGGACCAGGTGTTCAGCCAGAAAAAGCTTTAATCATGTGAAACTCTTTGAAAAAAAATCTATTTTTTCTCCGATCCTTGATCATAAAGAAACCTGCACATCCCTCATAAAAACCTTAGGTGTCTGAAAACCCTACAAATAATTATGAGATCCCCCTTGTTCTACCTTTGCTGAATAACTCCCTGATGCTAAAACTGTAATCATGTTAATCTCTGTGAGAGTCTCAATAGGAATAAAGCACCTTCAGCAATTGGGTTAAAGCATTGTGTGGTTGTTTTCCTTGAAGGAGGCTCAGGATGCTCTGAAGATTTTTCCTTTTAAGACAGAAGTTTTGATGGTCAATTAACAATTTTGTATCATAAAAAGAGTGTCAGTTTTCTTGGAAATTAATTTAACAATTCATCAAAGATAATTTAAAAATGATCGGGCTTCTTATTAAAGCTTGACCTGATCAGATTCAGTCATTTTTCTTTCATTTTTGTGCTTCTATAGTAGCGTTTACAAGTGTTGAATCTTGTAAGTTATAAATAGAACTCTTCTCCAATTATGACCTAGGGAAATCAGAATGAAACTAAAGCAAATTAGCTTTAGAGGATTTATTAAGTAAATCAACATTTGAAAGCGTTAACGAGGAAATGAAATTCAAAGTTAAATAAGAAAAATAACAGTTTGCATTAACATCTTACTCATCACTTTGTGCATCAACTCGAACTGCCCAGTCCCCACCATATCCACTACCCTTCATCTTTGCTTTTAAGAAGCTAGTTGTCAAAGTCAGCCCATGATCAACCAAAACTTGCTTGCCATAGTCCCTCCCATTGTGATGTGTCCAACCATAAGTACTCAGATCATCAGAAGCTTGACAAACATGCCGCATATGATACTGACCATCCTTTACTCCAATCCACATTAGTCCAGCAATTAATGAACGTGGTGTCCTACAAATACACACTCCCAATTTCAACAACAACAACACGTTCCAAAAAAAAAAAAAAAAAGCTTCCACACGTGATTTTATTTTCTTTGCTTAATTTAACACTCCGCTGATAATTTCTCATTTCAGTTCGGGGAGATGGTTCACAATTTGACATGCTTCACGAGTCAATAGTAAATAAAATAAGATCAATAAGTAAACTAAATTTAAAAAATTTGCAGTCCGCACAGTACAACAAATTCACATTTTTTATGAAAATAAATCAAAATACCTTGCACGGATACCAAGATAAACATGTGGACGATAAGTTCCCCAGTATAAACTCTCCTCATGTTCACCTCTAAACTGCGATTTCTCCCCATAAGTCAACAAATTATTTACGTCAGCGAGAAGCCTTAGGCAAACCCAGAAAGTTTTGGACACACGATGTCTCTAAAAACAGAAATAGTACAACAAGTAGGAACCACGGGTAACGCCAGAACCACTGTGAATTTCTTCTTGATTCAGACTTGGAAGCAAAGAATTTTGAAAACTCTGTACCTGCGGAAGATCCATCATCCTAGGAGCTGGAAACGGAGTGATAACCCTTAATTTCTCAACCTCTCCAAAACTTCCCTCGTGGTAGTAAATCACGAAAACAACAATTGCAGATGCGAGAATCCCGAAGCCCAGCAGCAACTTGAGATTGACATGCATCAGTTGAAGCGAATGAGATCTCCTATCGTCTCTCCGGAACTTTGGAGAAACCAGCTTCCGACTTGTGTGAGGATCTTCATCTTCCGCGTCAGTGGGAGCTTTCCCTCTGCTCCGGGCAGATCTTCTGCTGCCCACAGTCATCTCCTGGGAAACCAGTTGCGAGGTCTATTGGGCTAAACCTCGAAATATGATCGAAGGAAAACTAATGGACAGTGTCACATAAAGGCTTATACCTCAAGCACAGTCTGACACTGCGGCGAGCGCGGGAGAAGAAAGGGCAAATGCAAGACGAACGAGGATCCTCTACTGTTCCGGACTGGCCCACCTGGGCCGGCACATGGTCTAATTTTTACTAAATTATAAATTAAATATTCTCTTACTACATATTTCCTAAATATAATTATTTATTATTTAATGTGTTTAATTTATCTTAATATATTCACACTCAATACGTTTCAAAGTTGGACTAATTAGAATTGGGTTTTTTTAATAAATATTTAATGAGTCTTATTTAAGCTTATCTTTCCACATATACCTATGTATGTTTATTCAATATGTAGAACTGTGGGTTTGTATTAGCAGGTGTTAAGAGGTTGGTCAATACAACCTAAAAGACTGGTCGGTTAAGTGCAGAAAATCATCGCTCACAATAGTGGATGGAACCACTCTGACACCCACCTCGCCCATTCTCTACCGCCTCTCACAGGATTTGAACATGGGACGTGGCGTGCCCCAGAACTCTTGATGTCAGGTTAGCCAATACAACCTAAACGACTAGTCGATTGAGTACGGAAAGCCACCGCTCACAATAGTGGATGAAACTACTCTAACACCTACCCCACCCATTTTCTACAATCTCTCATGGGATTTGAACACGGGACGTGGCTTGCCCCATAACGTACTCGAAACAATATCACTTACCCACAAACCATATAAACCACCCGAATATAGGGAAGAGAGATGATAAATTCACAATGTTACATTTTTTTGTTTGTTTGGAAGTGATAATTTTTTATTAAATAATAGCAAAGACTAGTATAATTAAACAAGTATTCCATTTACAACAAGAGATTAGAGGGAAACTCTTAAAAAGACATAAATTTCTTATTTACTTGATTGTTTTACCTTTCATGTATGAAGGATACTGAGTCAGTATCATAGTCTACTATGGAAAATGAGGGATGAATTTTTTCCTCCAACACTTCAAGAGCTGTAAACTTTAGTTGATGATTTTATTCGATCAACTATTCATATCAGGAAACAAAAACAAATAATTCTCACAAAACACCATGAGTTATTTAGGGTGATTTGCGATAAGTGAATCATCTCATGAATCACTAGTTTTGCTTCACCAAAATGAATAAACTATTAAGAAACAAAGTCTTCTCATAACAAGTAATGTTTAATAATCTTTTTCCAAACAAGATTTCCATCCTCTTGTTTTTTCAACAAGATGAAGGTGTTATGAAAAACTATGATGATCAAGTGAAATGTAAACACGCACGACACAAAATTTTACGTGGTTCGGTAAATTGCCTACATCCTATTTTGTGAATAAAAAATGAAAGGAGAGGGGAGTGAAGGAGCCCTTTGCCCTGTTTTGTACTCCTAATTCAATCAATGAGTCAAACTAATTTAACAAAACTTGTTAGTCTTTTATAGATTGGTTCTAGTAACATTGGACCACCCACTTAATAGTTTTATCACAATGTTACATTTTTTTGTTTGGAAGTGATAATTTTTTAGTATGTAACCTCCCACCCCTTGTTTTTGCTAATTTGTTCACCTGATCCTCTCTTGCCACCAAATTGTAAAGGAAGGTTACCCTTCCTTTAAAGAAAATACATAAAAATAGAAAATAAACTTAATTTTAATACAAAATTACTATTAACATACTAAATGTAGGTTTGATATAATAACAAAAATAAGTTTAACTTTTTAATAAAATAATAATAATACTACTAGAAATTTTTTATCAATTTACAGGCAAATTTTGAATGGACAACTAATAAAAATATAAATTAGAATTTTTTCCTCTCCTTTTATTCATGAAATTGGGAGAGAGGCAATCCCCCTACCCCCTTGTTTTTGGTAGTGGGAGAATGACACCAATCATCCGCTTACGTTTCTCTCATGTTTGCCCAATAGAGGGGCTAAGTGACCCTTATCTTGCTACCAAACAAACAAGGGACGGGTTTGAAAATTTTGATAATCAAAGTTTGCATTGAATTTATGCAAATCATTCAACAAACCAAGGCATCAGTCTGCAAGGGACCGGAGATTTCGCAAAGAAGACCTGCATCTAAATCTTCAAAAATCATAGCAAAGAATCAATCAAACCATTCCCGACCACCCAAAGGCGATAAACAGAGCCATGAGAACAGGGGAAGCACAGTTACAGGTGACAGAGGCAGACGAAGTGGAAGCAGATGCAGGAGTGGAGGAAGCAACCGAAGCTGTTGAAGGCGATTTCGTGGACGACGATTCATTTGAAGCAACCACTTTAATCTTAATCTTCATCCCTTGGTCACAGTGTATTAGTGTCCCACACGTAAAGTATCTGGTGCCCGGCTTGTCCAGCTTCACCACACTGGTGCCCCCATTCATGGAGTCCAGAGCACCACTCATGTCACACTTCTCATACTCTTTCTCGCCGGGAAGTTCCACCGTACTGTGAAACCCAGGAGTATACCTGAAAACTGCACAGGGTGGAGTTATCATTCATCCAAATCAGTAATGAAGATGATTGTTTACCATTGATTTTGGTGATGCAGTTTCTATCTAGCAGAGAAAAGATACGAGGAACATACCCAATTGATCTCCAATCTTGAAAGTTTCGCCTGCTGCCCATGAGGTAAAATCTGCAGAGGTATCCCAGCCCTGGCTTCCTCCAACCACATGTTTGGGTTGCAATGGCGACTCGTGGATCGACAACGATGGCCAGAACCACTACAAGCTGCATATCTCTGTATAATCTGTGCATTTTCGCCGTCTGCAGTGGACCTCAAGAGTGTCTGCCTTGGTTTATAGATAGAAAAACCCTTCAGGGAATGAAAGGGTCATCAATGCATACAGCATATAGAACTGCGAAAGCAGATGAGAAGCTGTTGCCAGGAAACAATTTAAGCAAAAAGAACCGATGTAATAATGAAATCTCTGTAATTTATTAGAAAGCAGGCCTCACTGATTAGCAGCCCCATGTTAGCTTGCGCTGTCCGTCAAGCAAACGTTCTAAGGGTGGAATTTACAAACTATAAAGCATCAGAGAAATGGTCCAGAAAGGAGCTTTCATGATTGTGCTTTTGCCGAGATATTACTGAACAGGTCATATGGTTGATGAAAAAAGTTCCAATTTGTTTTATTTTTTCACTTGATTTGAGCAAGATGGATACAGGTTCAGATTCAATTATTGTTTTCAATACGATCAGCAAGTTTCCCGCTGGAACCCATCATTCTAGGGCCTGCCAAAGGGGAAGAATCATTTTTCCTGGCGATTGAAGAAGGCAACAATTGCATCATACACAATTCGTTTCGCAGTTACTCCCATTACAAAATCGGCGTGGGCGTAGTCCTTAACATACTGTAAGGTGAGCTTGTCTCCATCATGGAACTTGAGATTATCCAGCAGGAGATCCACATCCCTCACGTCTGAAAGCGCATCTTGGCCGCCATGGCTGATGAAGAGGGGGAGATTATTGGGTATGTTGGACATGTTGTAGATAGGAGGCTTCCCTTGTCCATAGTGTCTGACGTTCATGTTGTGGTTGCCGTAATCGAATTTCGCTATATTTCCATCTCGAACAGCTGTAGATTGCATTCCATTGTTAGGCTCTGCTATCCTCCGAACTAATAATATATGCTTTCTCTTTGCAAAAGCCAGGTCTGTAAATATATTTTCAGAGACTTACTCTGCGCCAAATGCACCATGTTCTTTGTTGATGTAGACTGCGGCTCATACATCAAAAAGGTATCAACTGTAGATTCATTCAGGCAGCAATTTTTGCCTGGGGAAGATGATGTTTTCAAGCTAAGAGGTCTGGATTGGTGAAGACAGAAACAGGAGAGCTACTTATTTTACCTGTGAAGGAGGACATTAAATCATAGCAATCAACGCCTGGATTAGCGCATAAACCATTGAGAAAGTTCTGTACAGCTCTCCTGTAAGCATATACACAATAGCAGTCTAAGATTGAAGCTTAGCTCCTCTTTCATTGTAGGCAACTTTTACGTGTTTTTCAGATGAAATCTTTACCCTTTTGGATTAAACTCTGCAATTCCCAACCATGTAACCATCTGAAACAAGGATATGAAAGACAGAAATTTGAAATGACTATTAGATCATATTCAGTATTGACAGAGCAATCTTATGACTTGAAACTGATCAGATGAGTCTATTATCTAATCCCTCTTCTTATGTGTTTTATGATGAACCTATCCTTTTTACAGAACATATGATGAATTGTGTCGGATATAAAAACGGGAAAGAGGACATACTTCTCCAACGAAGGCTTTAGAGGCGAGTAAACCAATGTTAGTGGTCATGTGACTCAAGTAAGCGACAGGGCTGAGAAGAGCAGCAGATTTCAGCTGGTCCACCAGCTTCCCTTGGGCGAACGAAGCCAAAGCAATCAGAGTTCCCTGACGAAAACATATCAAAATTAAGAGCACAAGTTAGTTTAGCAGCTGCAACCAGGAGATTTAATTCAGAAGAAGAGGGAATTACCAAAGAGTGGCCGACGTAATCGATCTTCTGCCCAGTCTGGCGGAACACAAAATCGAAGGTTGCCGGGAGATCAAACTCAACTAGCTCATCCCACGACCATGCCCAGTAAGCCTACTAATCATAACCACTTGATCAGAAAAATTTCAACCGAAATGAACTTTAACAGGGAGGGGAGATGATCACCGGAATGGAGGCGTCGAGAGTGGCATGCCCTCGGCTGAATCTCGTTCCTCGACTGTTCGAGATCCAAACGTCGTAACCACTGTCTGCTAAGACAAATGCCAGAGATTGCTCCGGGGAATTCAGCAGCCATGTCATTCCGTCCTGCCACAGTTCGGCGCTTGCTCAGTCTTATCGCGTAAAGCAGTTCATACGTGCCGCTAGAAGCATGCATGCATGCATGTCTGAATGTGAAAGTCATTCTTCGAGGAAGCGAAATAAAAAAGTGGCTTATGCACATGGCGACATTATACTGCAACAGGAGAGACTTTGGCTTCACGCCGGAAATTGCGCCCAACAGTATCAGGCTTCTCTCTTTTTTCATTTTTTGACCAAAAAGATAAAAAGGGTAGAGGAAAAGAAAAAGCTAGACGAAAGGAATATCTCATTAAAATACTTGAGTAGGGGATCAGAGACGCTTCGGTGATCACTGACAGCAGCTTTGGGACTCGGAGAACTGAATTGACTCGTGGAAGAAGAAACCAAATTCGCCAATCAGGAGATGGAGAGAGAGTGTGAAAACATTTGAAATCAAGCCGTTAAATGTGCTTCGCCATTGTAAAACGAGAACGAATATTGACTCACCGAGTTTAACTGTTGAACTTCCAGCTTCGAAAATACAGAAAATGACGACTCCAGAGGGAGTCGGCTCAGCATCTGCTGCGTTTATACACCCCTACGCAGATATGAACAAAGCATATATGTACTTACCATGAGAACACCGTGTTGCAGTAAGACCGGCGGCCGAATCTTCTCATCGCCGCTGGCTCCCCCACTTCCGCGGCCCTGAGGGATTCTCTGCATGCTTAGAACATATCCGTCTGCTGTTTGAACCTACAAATATGGAAAGTCAGGAATGCGTGGGTGACGCAATATCACCTTGTGAATGAGCTATAGAAAATTTCAGAAAAGTTTTGTTATCAGTGTTACTTCGAATTCTGTGCATGGGTAGCCATATACGAGCACCATCGACTGGCATATTCCGACAAACAGCGGAGCTGGTGCGGCAATGGAACCTTGGCCATCCGGCCCAGAGAAAATGTCAGATTTCCCTGTGGCCAGGCCACCGTCGAGCTCGAAAACGGCCAGTAGGCAGATGAAGAGAACGAATGCCGCAAAGCTTCGGAGAGACTCCTGAGCTACCATCCTTCTTGGGTTACCACCGGAGAGTTGAGTGGGCCTTTTATAAAGCAACAGAGACGGTGGTTGACGCTGGATAGAGTCGACGGACAGAGAAAAGGAGATGGGAGTCTGAACGGGGAAGAGGGAAAAGAGGATTTGATAAAACGGCTTCCATTTTTTTTCTTCTTTCTTTAGACGAAGAATGATGTGGGTGGGCCCCACGTAGAACTCTTTTTTCTCAGAGGAGATCAGCTCGCCATCTTAGCCAAACGATTCGGAGATTTGGATTTCCAAATGCCCAACAGATTGCGGTTACAACGCTTGAAGACTTGTCCCGTGGGACCTTCCTATTTCTACCATTCTTTAGTATTTTTAAGTGGGACCAGTGGGCCCAAGGAGTTTAGCACAGATGGCCCACCCTCATAAATGATAAAACCCGAAATGATCTTGGGACTCTGAGAAGCTCATGATAATTTGCATCTCCCGATCGACCGGCAAAGCACGTTCTCGTGTTGGCCGGTCTTCGTGCTCGTTCACACGAAAGAGTGGCGATAGATATGGGCTTCCATTACCTCTATCTCGTCCTCCGTGCCTTTCACCGTCGCCACTTTGCAAATCGCTTTAGTTGAAAAAGGGATGGTATCTGTGGGGGGTTAATCAAAAAACATAAAATTTGAAGTTCGTTTCGATCTTCATCTGAACTTTTATCTTCAAAATGGGTATTAAAATAGGTGTTAGTGAGGACAAGTTCATGTCCGCTAGAAAACAATAAGGGTCAGTGATGATACTAGTTTTTTAACTCTGATTTTTTTTCTTGGTCAAGTTGAAAAGGTTTGGGTTTTTGGGCAAAAATAGAGCTAAGGCAAAAAGAAAGAGGGCAAGTTAGGGTTTGGTTTTGTAAGAGTTAGGTTGAGAGAAAGGAAATCAAAGGTCAAATTAGTATTCCAACTTCTAGTTGGAGGATTTTTGTGACAAGGATCGCTACTATTGCAACTATATAACTATAAATTTTATAAAAAAAAATCATAGCTCACAAACTCATAGCATACACTAAACAAAAAAGAGAAGGGATAAGTAATAATCACAATAGACAACCTTGGAGACACACTGAGACAACTTCTAAGCGATGCCTTCCAAACACTAGAGTTTCGTTTATATAGATATCGGAACCTTATAGTTTAAGAAAAAAACTATTGGATTCAATACATTTTGGAATTCATGATACAAAACTAAACATGTGTTCTCAATTATTAAGAGCATTTTTTAAAGTCATTCGGATCAAATTTGATCTTTTCACTTTAAGACGATGCATCGTTATTTCTTTTCCATAGTTCCTCCTTTTTAACCAATATGGGCCAATTGTTGATAGTTTTAATGTAGCGTTCTTGAATTGTGGGTTGGTATGATGTACTAAGAGATTTTTTTTTTTGTATGTAGTGAATTTTTTACTGTTGTTTTCCCCACAAATTAGGTAAGCCGACAATATACTCTTCATGGGGCTTGTTTTTTTTTTTTCATGAAGTACCTTTTTGGGATCCAACCATAATTGTCTTAACCTTTTTGTCCAGACTGAGTAAGAAATTGATGGTAACATTGTTATGATGAACCATTTTTTGCAAGATAAATTTTTTTAAGTCTTTGATTGGACTTTTGTGAATAATTGCATCCCAATAGTCACCAACAAATGAGTTTACATCTTCTTTTGGTTGTGAGTTGGGAACCAAACTCACTTCTTCATTGTGATCTTCATGATCAACTTCACTATTGCCGTCCTTAGAGGATTCATAAGCCGAAATAGACATATTGTCATCTTTATGATTTGTATGAAATTCTATAAAAAAAGATTTCTTAATTGAATCAAGAGTTCTAAGTAACAATTCAACATCTCTGTCAAATGGTGACATATTTGTCAAAAACTCCACATATTTGGGAGTTAAAATTTCAAATTTTAAAATAGCAGCTTTGATTTTGCAATTTTATTCTCCATGGTTGTTGTGGCAAATTTATTCCATAATTAAACATGGAATGTATGCAACAAAATTGGCAACTGGAATTCATTGAATGCAATTTTCAAATCCCATTTCCATATTCAAGAAAAAAAGAAAATTCCAAAAAGAAAAGGAAAGTGTTCGATCCTTTCACCAAAAATTGGACATTACTAGGATGGATGACCCTCGATTGACCATATAATTCCTCAACGGGTTCAAGAAAAATTGAAATTGGAGGACCAAATTTAGCCCACCATTTGTATACCCATAAGGGAATAGGTATTTTATACAATTAGTGCTTCTTAATTTCAACACTAAGAGTAATATACCAGTTATGTTTATGCGTTGGAATTTTGGTAATAAGCCATATTTGATCATGCATTAACACAGTCCCATTAATCAAACCCCTTGCCATTCAGAGCAAATTCTTCATTAGCAAAATTATGTTTTCCCCAAATCATTGGAGAGACGAATTTATTTATGGTGCAACTGTCCAATTGTTTGATATTGGACAAAGAGTGATGATTAGTCACATATTGAGTATGAACAATAATGACTTCATAATCAAACCATAATTTGTGATTGGTTATTGGAAAGAAAGTTTCTTTTTGCCACTTGGACAACTTTGTTAGTCTATCTAGCAACTTTTGGCCAAATTCATCTGGTGCTATTGTATAAAAACCTTTGACAACAAGAGGAGGCTCGATAGGAGGAATAATATCCTTCTTTTTTAATGGAGAAATGGGAGGCCTTCTTTTTTAATGGAGAAATGGGAGGTTGTTTAAAAGATTGTTGAGAAACACTTTTCTTCTGGACAACTTTTTCAATCTTATTTAGTTGTTGACTTATTGTACGTAAAGTTAAATTGGTAAAATTATTTTGTTTTTGAATTTGATTCAACGAACTCTAAGGAGATTGAAGTTGGATAGAGGCTACCGCCTCTAAGATAATACTTTCACCCAAAGAATTAGATTTTTCTAATTTAAGGGGTTCAAGAGGAGGATGTGTAAATTGCACATCTTTGCCTGATTGAAGATGTCAGGCCTTAATTGTGTTAAGAGTATTATTCTCCTATTTTTATTTGAATTTGGAATAAATAACTCTATAATACCAATATTCAAAGGACAAAATTACTTCTTCTTGATCAATAAAATTATAAAATTTAGTAGCAAGGATCTTTTTTGTCCTGAAAGTAGGAATATATATATATTAAAAAGCCACGCTTTTAAATTTAGCATTGTCAGGATGTGAAAATTAAAGTTGAATAGCTGTTCTATCTACTTTAAAATTTTCAATGATAATTTAAAATAGTGAAGTGAGCTCGAAGTTAGAGAGTTTTTCTCTTCCTCTTTGCTATGGTAAATTCCACGAGGAACTTGGTTGTGGGAAAGTTTGATTCCTTCCACTGAAATGTCATCTTAGATAATAGGATAAGGTAAGTCTCTTTCAATCTTTCGAGATGTGGATCCGACATCTGAGTATCGAGACATAGGTGATAAAGATAATCGATATTGGGGATGTGTATGTGTTATGAAATTGAGAATCAAAGGTCTTGGTGGAACATGATCTCTGTCAGGAAATTTAATTTCTTCCGAAGAAATCATTTGAGGAGTGACAATATTTGCACTCAGTGAATTTGTTTCAATGATAACAGTTTTATCAATGCAAAAAGTTTTTGTACCTTGGATGCTAAGATATTCAATAAAAAGGGTCAAATTAGTATTCCAACTCCTAGTTGGAGGATTTGAGTGGGGGTTTAGAGCTGGGTTTTTGAAAACCTGACCCTGATTGGATAGGCCAACAATAGAGTTGAGGGAAAAGTCATGAGAGGGGTCTGGGGTTAGCTTAGTGAGGAAGTCAAGGGAAAAGGAAATGGGGTTCTCTTATTGATGCGTTTTGGGCTTGGCGTTGCCGTAGTTGTGATGGATGTGTTGAACACTGAAGCTTCGTCAACTGTTTGTGGACTTGAGGAATTGGCTTTGATTGGGCTTTTGACATCTTCAATTTCGGTTGTCTATAGAACAGTGAAGCATCGCTATCGGTTGGTGGGCTTACAACTTGGCTTCATTACGGCCCTAATCGAAGTCGTTTGCTTTGAATTTTCTGCTGAATTGAACATCAACGGTTCTCCACCTCTTTAAAAACTTTAAAAATCATCTCTCCTTGTCACGGTAACAATAAAATAAATCTTCTCGATCTCTTTAAAGCCATTATTACGTCAATCGTCCGCCTCCCATCTCTCCTTTTGAAAAATATCACATGGCATCTCCACTTTCTGGTGGAGGAGGCAATCAGGGATCGTCGTCCACTTCGCAGCCTCCGATCGATCCTTTTCAGTCAACATTAATAAAGAGAACCGTCCCCTTCAGGGCAAATTCCCATTTCCCAAACAGTCCATCCGCCTCACTGTACAGAACGACTACAAATGAAGGAAGGAACCCAGGAAACAGAACCCATTTGCTAAAAACGAAGCCATTTTACCAGGGTCTAATCAATGCCAATCGCCAAAACTTCCCAACAAGCATCCCTCTCCTTGTCACCTGTTTGACTTCAAAATCCTCGACGAGACGCTCTGATTAGTAGGCAAATATTCCAGTAATCTAACAAAGACAATCAGGCTGCGCTGGCCATAGCGTCGCCCCGCAACAATACAAAAGCCCCGCGTCGCTTTATTCTAAGTCCACACAATGATGCCCTATATACAATTCCTTCCCCACCGACGGTTATGCTTGTCCCCATTCCAAAGTAGTTCCACGTTCAATCACACACTTGCGAATAAAGCGCCTTTGAAATCTCTCACTGGCACTCGTCGATATCAATCTCTGTAATTCGCGAGTGGAAGGGTAAGTATTCAATGCTGTCAAGTGGATTACTTCGATGCTGGTCTGAGATGGCGAAAATCTTGTCTCTAAGCTTCTTGGGAAAGGGAAAACATGGTTTTTTTAATTTAATGTCACTGTCCTTAATTAAGGCGTTTAATTGGAAATAAAATACGTCATGTAGATTTCTCCAGTGATGGGATGGCGGATTCGTCACTTGAACGAAAGGAGAGAGTGGAGAGAGGGGACAGATCGAGCTTGTGAGATTCACAGACTTTCCATTCCGGGCGGGTAAAATATCAACGAGAAAGCGTACCGAAGAGTTTATCCCTTCTTCTGCCACTGTTGAACTGGGAGCCGCCCCCGCAATTTTGCTCTGGCTCCGTGGAAAAAAAATCTCTTCTTTTGGATCCCAACGACGATCGTTTCAGGTATTTAATATTCATCTCTAAGTTTTTTAAACTCTTGATTCTGATTGTCATTTTCTGCTTCTTCGGTGATAATGAATTGTATTTTCTTTAATTGTGGTGGAGAACTAAAAATAACAAGTTCTTCAATTTGTTTTTTTCTTTTTCATTTTAGGCGTTGATATTAGTTGACATCGAAAATGTTGTTTCGTTGTTTTAGAATTTTGTTTTCTTAACTGTGAAGATACGGAAAATGATATTCCAACATCTTCTAGTGATTGTTGTTACTGTGGTGACATGCGGGACTGGCAAGTTACAGTGTGTTTCAGGCTGTAGTGGAAAATCTTGAGTATGCTACTGATGTAAGATTTCGCTGTTGATATCGGTAATTCATTCTCTGTGATTTTCGACATGCTTAGCTTTTCTCTAGATTTTCTTGGGAATGAAAGAAAAACTGCTGGTTTGTTTTTTCACAAATCGATAATCATTAGGAAATACTGCTGCTGTTTGGAGTTTTTGAAATTTGGGATGAGTCTCTAAATGTCCAGAGCTAGTAACCAGTTTGACTGCCTTTCCCACCCTTCATTTCATTGTTTTCATATCGGTTTCTGTCCTGTTTTGTTTTCTCTCAACTGCTTTACAATTTCTTTTTAATTTGTCTTCTCCCAAATGCTGAATCTTTCGACTTCTTTTTTTTTTTGAAATGGCTGAATCTTTCGACTTCTTGAACTTCGTATTTTAGCTCTCAGATGATTCAGTATTTCGTTAATTTCTATAACGTTTGGAAGTTATATTTTCTGAAGTTTCGTCTGTTCATGTGCTAGTTTGGATGAGTCCAGAAAGTCTAAGTCTCCTCTTTTTCTGTATTACAATTTTATTACTTGTTGGAACTCGATATTGAATCTTTCTGTGATGTGGGTTTGTTGGAACTCGATATTGAAATCTTTCTGTGATGTGGGTTTGCTATTTCTTTTTGGCTCTCAGAGACTTGGATTGCTTTGGTTAAACCTCGGTGGTTTGTTTTGAGGTTTAATTTGTACTAGTGACGTAAAAGACCTCTTAAGAGATGCTCAGAAATTTGATGGAGGAAAAACAACTAGACTTCAATGCGCCCCTTCTGTCTGTGAGGCGGTTTGCGTCTTCAGCAAATTCTGATAAAACTGATGGTGACAAGGTGGTGAAATTTCCACCAAGGAGGTCCTCTCTTCCCTTTCACAAACCAGAACTCAAATCTGGACCCATAAGAGATGCAGGGTCTGTTCCTTTCTTGTGGGAGCAGATACCTGGGAGACCCAAGGCTTCTGGTAGACCCCCACCTGACTCTTTTGATGCACCTCCATTAACTCCAAAGCTGCCCCCTGGAAGAGCTGTAGATGTTACGCAAGAACCTCAACAACAGCATCAAGAACCAAAAAAACGAAGAGAACAACTACGACAGCAACAACAACGACAATCTTCTCTGCAGTCGATAGAGAACAATTCCCTTGAAGATCCAAATGTGAGGAAAACCATTGAAAACAAGAATCCAGAAAACCATGTGACAGCAGTGGTCAGATCCAAACAGCCTTTGCAAGAAGAATTAAAACCTACTTCAGAGGAGGATGATTATGATGATGCATTCTCGGATGCTCTTGAAACACTGTCTCGATCTGAATCAATCTTCATGAATTGTAGTGTAAGTGGCCTAAGTGCATTGGATGGCCCTGATAGAAAACCTTTTGGGAACATGTCTGTGGATCCGGAAGCTCGTGATTTCATGATGGACCGTTTCTTACCTGCTGCCAAAGCCATGGCATCAGAGGCACCTCAGTATGCTACAAGAAAGCCAGCTTCAGCACGGCAGCCAGCAAGACCCATGAACTTAGTTGGCCGGGAAAAAAGACATGTTTCCTATCCATATAGACCAGTTGTTGTGCCACAACAAAACACAGAAGAGGATGAAGAGAGTGACAGTGACCTTGTGAATTATGACCACTCTGGCTATTTGTCTGCCAAAGGTTGTGGGTTACTTCCTCGGTTTTGCTTAAAGAGTTCCTTAGGTCTTTTAAACCCTGTTCCAGAAATGAGGATGAGGAACAGAATGCTTTTATCACCGGCTGTCGGCAAAGTTAACACTTGGCCCAAAGCTTCAACCAGTCACAGATATTCTAATGAGGATGATGAGGTAAGCCAATGAATGAATAAAGCCTTTTATTAGTATTTGACTTCTTGAGAAGAAATGGAATGTCTCTTGATTCTTTTCTGTACTCTGCAGCATTCTTGGGAAGCTGTGTACAAATACAAACTAGTAAATGGCCTTCAGTCGCACCAGGCCCAGGGGAATAGAAGTAGGCCTACCAGTGAATCGAACCAGCTATCATTGAGTGATTCACAAACAATTGGTGGTTCCTCACCCCATAGGCGGTCCGCTGGTGATGCTATATCACCCTACAGAAATGATGCACCTCAATCTTCTTTTCATGAAGGAACAGGTTTTCTAGGTATTCCTAAACAAAGTAAGAAAGGTGATAGCTTGGACATTGACAGCGGTCGCCATTCATGGGGAATAGTGAAGTTCCACGATACAAGTCGACAAGGGTCTGGTTCATCAAGTCCTGCTATAGAGAAAACTCTCTATGTTGATTCAGTTCAAGTATTGGACACACCAAAATCACTAAGCTCTTCAGACACGAAGGATCTGCAGAGTCCTACATACAAGGATAATGAAACTGTGATGGACAGTCAAGAGTTGGAGAAGTGCTCTGTGTTAGCAGCTCAGCTGAGTATTGATGATAAAAAGGCATTGCAACCTAAATTCTGTGAGATTGGTGAACCAAAATCTCAGCTTAGATTGAGCCCAGATGCAGACAAAGCAGAGTGTTTCTATGACGATAGTCAGCTGGTTACAGAAAAAGTGCTTACCAGAAGCACTCACAGTGATGATCCAGTGGATCAGGGAAATGCTTTAACAACTTGCTTGCAAGGTCTACTTCCCCCTCCTTTGCCAAAATCACCTTCAGAGTCCTGGCTTTGGCGGACACTACCTTCTGTGCCATCTAAAAATCCATCATCTGGATCCTACCTCGGTGTTCAGGTGCGTTCAAGGAAACAGGCTGCCAAGGCTTCAACAGCTGATCCTAAGTGGGAAAATTTAGTCAAGAATTCTACTACACTCCGGAGCCAGACCCGGTTCTCAGAAGTACTTTCATCACCTCTAACTTAAAAGTTCTTTGGTATGGCCCTCCAAGAATTTGATATTAGATATTGTTTTCCGTGGCTCCAGGAGCTGAATAAATCTTTGGCAGAACAATGACACTAAGAATGTGCCTAAAAGGATTTCATATGTGGAGATAAAAATGCCTGTGTAACTGCAAGTTTTTTATGTCATCAACTGTAAAGGTACTCAGTGTTGTCCTTTCGTTTTCCAACACTTCTCCTTCTCGGACTATACTAACTTGAACTCTTTCTTTTGCAGCACTACTGAATTCAGGTTTTCATTTTCTTTTGGCTCTCGAAGGCTTTCAGCTGAGAATACTATTATCATACTGGTTTTTGTACATGTTAATCATTATAAAGACCCCTTGCTACTCCTTATTTTCTAGGTGAAGCATATAAAACTTTTATTTCAGAAATTATAAGCTAATATGTTGTCCTCATTGGGTACAGTGTATGGGATCTTTGGGGTATTATAATCTGTGGTAGATTGGTCTCCAGAAGATCATGCAGTGCCATTTAAAAATATTAATGGCAGCGAATATGTCCTACGAATTGGCAGACAATTTGTCCTCTCTATTGAAGTGTTTAAATATTCGTCGGTGCATTTGTTTAACCATTTGTTTTAAGAAAAATTAATGGAATAAAGAACGCAACCTGTCTGTTGTAGTAAATTGCATTTCTCAGTTTTTTTGTTTTTGTTTTGTTTTGTTTTCAATCTACTAAATGAGATTGATCAATCCGTTTTTAGTTGAATTCATGTAAAAATTGTAGCAGTTCAGACAGAGAGAAATCAAAAACCATGTATGAGATCGGATGTCTAGATAATTTACCAAGGTTTGGATCAAAACACCGTTACTGTAGTGCCTTCTCTTCTAGGGTTTTTTTGTGCGGAAATCTGGATTATCAGTTTCTATGCTGTTCGTGCAGAAGCTTGCTCTAAAGCAACCAAAAATCTTGGTTACTCTGTTTCTTCCTTTTCTATAAGTCCTACCTAAGGGACCATTTATGCCCCCATAAGAAATTATTTTCCCTTTGACTAATTTTCTCATAGAAAAAATTTGTTGTTAATTTTTTTTCTCTTTGATCGGTTTTCTTGGGTATATGCCACCGTAGAAAACAACAAGAAAATTAGTTATGGTATTTATAAGGTAAGTGATCAAGAACTACTTCAGTATTTATTAATTTATTTTTCCTATAATTTCCTATTGGAGAAAGAGTAAACTCATTTTCTTATCCTTTTTAACATTTCTTAAAGGTTTTCATATCATTTTAACATTGATTAAAGGTAAGGGGAATCAAGAAGAATCAAGAGGAAAATTTTTCCGTCCCTAAAAATGACATAAATACTAAACAATTTTGGTCAATGAAAAAAATTTCTTCTGACATTTTTTCCTACACCTATTAGCACAAACAAACCCTGAGGTAGACCCGCTTCATAATTCGAGAAGCAGTTTGTTTTAATATCAAATATTATGCTTCAATCGTGGGCAAGTGAATAATTCAAGTATAAGAGCGATTTGTACAAAGATGATTAAATGGAAGAGTACTAGACCAATTCAAAAAGGTCCATGTCTCCTTAAGCTTTGCAAGTAAACACATTTTGGGAAATGTAGTATGACTCCTCCACGCCAAACTCTAAGTTGCATTTCATAAATTCATGACAAAAGTTACAAATGTAGAATTTCTAAGATGTTATATTAGTTCTAATGATTTTTTGTTTCTCATGAAAAGCTAGGAAGGTCAACTTCATGAAAAGCTACGAGTCTCCAATGTAAAATTTCTCAATTCAGCCTACGCAAGATGAAAGTAATGATGAATGAAAATTAATATTGAATTTCTCGAAATGAGAAAAAATTCATTGGCTTGTTGTAATTTGAGTACAATGACCCTCTATTTGTAATAAAAGAAACAAGTAGAATCTAATTACAATTAAACTTTCCTTATCCCAGTTACACCAAAAGTTAAACACTAGTAGAAAAGTCCTAGAACAATTGAACAACTAAACATTAATAGAAGACTATTATAACTAAAACACTTTTAACTAAGACTCTTCTTAGACTTCATCATCTTATTATTTTTGGCTATGTGGGACTTCTTACTATGAAAGTCATGTAAGATTCTTCTATACATGCCCTTCAACACTCCCCCTCAAGTTGGAGTTTATAACTTCAGTTTGAAATAAAAATGATTTTTGGTCTTCAATTTTCTTTTGTAGAAAAAATCTTCATAGATGCAAAAACTTCACCTTTTGTGCTCCCCCTTTCTTGAATATTTTGGCCACATAAAAATCATCACAACATGTGAAACAAAATACCTCTTTCTTGTACTTCTTCTTCTTCTTCTCCCCCTCAAGTTGGGGATAAAAAAGACATAGAGACCCAACTTGGACAAAATACAATATGGGATAAGAAAATCACTCCTAAACGTATGATAAAACTTTATATACCAGTTAAAAAGGCCATAGTCTAAAACACACTCCGCACAATTTTAAAGACGGAAAAATTACCCAACTTTAAGACAAAACACAACAAAGAAACTACTCACTTTTTAAGGGTAGCTTAAACATAAATCACATCTTGGGTGGAGAATTAAAGATTTGACTCAAGTTATATGTTGGGCACACTCCTATACTTTTTAGGTAGTGGGTCTAGGCATTGCTCTAAAGTGATAAAAACACAAGATGATAAACTAAAGAAATACTAGAGGAAGACAACTTTATTGGAAGGAGGCGACTGTGCAACACTCAAACTTCCGAAGTGATTTATAAAAAAACTAAGGGAGACTATAACGGTAGAACATAATAAAGTTAACCAAGTATAACTTTTTTTGGGGTGGGCACAATTTTTCGGAGTTAACTATGTGGAAGATAAACAACCAAGTAAAAAATGCAAAACTTGAAAGCAACATTAAAGTAAGATATTACATACTTTGAATGAGCACATCATGGAATGATTAAGTCTGACTAAAACTCTATGATTAGAAGAGAAATTTGGCAAAAAAAAACTCAATTCACATGATTTAAGGAGAGAAAATAGGAAAAAAAAGAGATTTTCAATTGAACCGAACTTTGGTACTTCTGATATCAATATCTCCAAAAATATAGCTCAAAATCACAAATGAATTGTTGCTCAAGAAACTACACTCAAAGAGATTTAAATTGATACCTAATTTGACATAAAAAATGTTACAAGATGGGACCCACCATGATCACACGAGCTAGTGGGACCCACCGTGATCACATGAAATGGCATGATGAGTCATCACACGACCTGGCATCCTTATCACATGAGTAGGAAGATTCGGTAATCTTCCTTGATTAATGTAATTGATTTATCTTCCCTTGATTTATGCAGATTTGGATAATCATGATCGATGTAATTAGTGATATTAGGGATCCTATCTTATCTCTAAATATGTAATAAAAATAGTATAAATAGGGGTCTTGGTTGAAGAGTTTAATCAAGCTCTCTACTTCTCAACTCGCGAAGAATCTCTTTCTAGCCTAAACTCTTTTCTCTTTTCTCATCTCTACCCTCTCTCTCTCTCTCTCTCTCTCTCTTTGCTCTTTTTCTTCTCCCTCTCTCATCTTGCTTGAGGTTTCAATCATGGGGTCCCAAATTCAACATGGTATAAAAACATCAAATTTAGGATCCCCACGTCAAAAGAATGCTCTAAGAAGTTATGATCAAAACTACTCATAGAAGGATCCTTGTGAAGCAAGATTGAAACTTGTGAGATAAGTTTTTCATGCTTGTTATTATTACTTCATGCTTTTGGTTTTCAAATATTTAGAAGATGGTTCAGAGATGATTTTATTTTTGTCTTCATCTTATGAAATTATTGAGATTTATGCATCTTGGATTAGAAGAAGTTTACGAAGGCAGTTTTGTCGGTTTGCAAGTTTTTGGCTGAAAATCGGTGTATGTTGAGATTTTCTTCATAAAAGGTTATAATTTTGTGGGAACAAGATTTTCCTGACAAAGAAAATTGTTCTTGAGCCTGTTATGAGTGGTTTTTTATTCATTGGATTTCAGAAATTTAGCTTCTATGCCAAGCTTTTCCATTAATTGAGTTGTTTGAAGAACTCTATTCGGTTTTGTGATTTTTTGGAGAATTTTTTGAGAGCCACGAGGTGGCTGATTGTTCTTGGAAAATCAAGTATCGAATATTGTGTTTTACATAAAAGGAATCAATCACAAAAGAAGAAAGGAAGTGGCTAGTTGACACCAATCCATTTGAAGAAAGATTGCTGATTTTGAAGACCATACAATATCTTCTCGATTAGGCTTGATTTTGTTTGATTTTTTGTCAATTATATCTTTCCTGATTCATGAGGAACTGAATATATACTAATTTATCCCAAGCCGGAATCAAATATATTTTTGGAATGTTCTGGAAAGATCTAATTCGGAATTGCTACCTTACCTTACTTGATCTCATACTTATTGATTGATTTTTGTTATTCTCTTCGAGGGAGACTAGACAATTAATTATATAAATTTTTGGCCAACAAGTTGACTAGCCTAGGAGGGTTCCCTCCTTGCCTAAAGACTTGATAAGCTCGGGTTCTCCTCCCATCTACCCGAGCTAGCCTTGGCTGGTCTTGAATCTCCAAGCAGCTTACTTAGGCTACTTCAAATTTGAGTACATTATTACCGTTGGATTGGCTCTTATGGCTGAAGAATACATGGGTAACAAGAATGATATTCTCAAGATTACTACCATACCCTTGCGAGGGATATCAAATTTATTGAGTTGAGCCACATCGGTTTGACGGTTCCTTATAACAAGGGATCTACTTGGTCACCTCACCAAACTTGGGCTACCCATTGATGAAGAAGATATTCCTTATGCTAAGTGGTTAAAAAATGACACTTTGGATAATTAGTTGGCTCATCAACAATATGGAAGAACTTGTCTCCAACAATGTTATTTATCTCAACACCACCAAACAAATTTGGGAGACATGTGCTAAGTTCTAGCTCTGACAACCTACACAGGCCATATGATATTCTCCAAATCAACACTAAACAAAGATAAAATATCAATGAATATTTGGCTTGTTTTAGAGGCCTTCTTCAATAATGGAAACTAGCTCAGCCTACCTCCATCGATGTCTCTATCCAAGACAAACAGAAGGAAGCCTTAGCCACTGCCATTTGCCTAGCAAACATTAAGCCATATCTCAAAGTTGCTAAAAATCAACTCCTTAGTGCCTTTGGTATTCCCACATTTGATGATGTATATGCCACATTACTTTGCATTTCAGACTCTTATTCTCCTTCTCCTACTGAGTGTCATCTGCTACGTACTCCGGGCATAGGGGAACATCAACTGATCGTGTCCAAGGTCGTGAAAGAAATTATAGAGGAAGACGAGAAAGAGGTGGAAGAAATGGTTTTATCAGAACATACGGTAGGGAATGCACCCATTGTGGGAAATATGGCCATACTATAGATCAGTGTTTTAAAATCCATAGCATATTGGATTGGGTTAAGGCTAATCAAGCCTCAGTAAGTGATACAAAAAAATCTACTCCACTCAGTTTCTCCTTGTCTCTCGAATAAACTTGTTACCATAGTTGATGGCTCCCAAACTAAAGTTCTCCGGAAAGGATCCACCTCTGTTACACCATCACTTCCGCTTATAGATATTTTTTATGTTCCTATATTTTTCCTTTAATCTTTTATCTGTTAGTTAGCTAACATAATATTTTAATTACACAATTACCTTCTCACCTACTTCTTGTGTGTTTCAGGATTTTATAACGAAGCAGGTGATTGGTGGAGGCTGTGAACAAAGGGGGCTCTACTACCTGGAACTGCCTTAAATAAATGCCATTTCAACCAAGGAAACTCAGACAAGTCTATGACACAATCGGTTGGGACATCCATCCGCACAATCTCTTCATCTTCTTTTCTTTACCTTTAAGGATAAGTCAAATTTAAATTGTGAAGTGTGTCAATTAAGCAAACACCAAAGGACCACATACTCACCTCGTCCAAAAATTAAAAGTGTTGATCATTTTTCATTGATCCACACAAATGTATAGGGACCCTTGAGCGTTTCAAATATTTCCCGATTCAAGTACTTTATTACCTTTATTGATGATTTTACTCGTACCACATGACTATTTCTTTTTAAAAAGCGATATGAAATACCATCCATATTTAAATCCTTTCATGCTATGGTTGTCACTCAATTTGGTTAGAAAATCAATGTACATCGGTCTGATAATTCCAAAGAATATACTTCTAGAGATTTTGACTATTTTTGTCAAGAGAATGACATTATCCATCAAACATTTTGTGCCTACACCCCCAACAGAATGGTGTAACAGAACGAAGAACCGTCACCTTCTTTAGGTAGCTCGTAACTTATTGTGTACCATAAAAGTCTCATACTTTTATTGGCCACATGTCATCCTTACTGCATGTTTTCTTATAAATAGGCTACCCTCTTCCGTTCTCGGTCATAAATCCTCATATTCCTTATTGTTTCCACATGGTGATCCATTTTTTTCCCCTTGAAAGTCTTCGATTGTACATGCTTTGTTCTCATACCTCCCCAAAACATAGTAAACTTGATAAAAAATCTGTCAAACATATCTTCTTCGGATACTCGCGCACGCAGAAGGGTTATATTTGCTACAATCCCACTCTACAAAGGTTACTTGTGTCCAGGGATGTAACTTTTTTTTAAGACCCTTCATATTACTCTATCAATTCTCCTCTAGGTCTCTCTTTTGTATTAGCCTCTCCTCGACTGGTTGTGCTCCGCGCTACAAAAACTGTTGAACCCCCTGAAGCACTGGCTGACACCATACCTACGGAGTTTGGGGATTCCATTGAGGTAAGTCCATCTTCCCCTGTTCTTTTTGGACCACAATGTGATACTCGACTCATTGCCTTAAGAAAGGAACCCAGAACTTGCGCTAGGCTCTCTACTTCTCACACCATATCCAATTTTGTGTCTCATCATCATTTATCCTTTTCATGTTGTCAATTTCTTGCGTTTATCTCCTCCATCTCAGTCCCACAGTCCTATCAGGAGGTTCTGAAACATCCAGTATGGAAGGCGGTAATGGCCGAAGAAATGCAGGCATTCTATGAGAATCGGACATGGGCTTTAGTTCCTCTTCCATCAGATAAAAAACATGTTGGATGTAAGTAGATTTTTACTGTTAAACACAATTCGGATGGGTCAGTTGCTCACCTTAAGGCCCACCTCATTGGTAAAGGCTATACGTAGTGTTATGAGATCAATTATGAGGAAACATTCTCTCCGGTGGCCAAAATTAACTCGGTACGTATTTTATTATATCTCGTTGCTAATTCTTTCTGGCCTATCTATCAACTTGATGTGAAAAATATTTTTCTCAATGGGGATATAAAGGAAGAAATTTATATGCAACAACCACCTGGATTTTTGGTTGAGGGGGAGTCGTTATGTCGATTGAAGAAATCCCTTTTACCGTCTGAAACAGTCTCTTTGTGCATGGTTTGATAAATTTAGCCAAACACTCATACGGGCCGAATTTCACATATGTTTTGTAGATCACTCTGTATTTCTTAAAAACACACCTAAAAGCAAAGTGATTTTGGACGTATATGTTGATGATATTGTCTTAACCGGTAGTGATCCTGAGGGCATTCAGGAAACCAAGGAAAAGATATGTGCAGAATTCAAGACAAAAGATCTTGGACTACTTAAATACTTTCTGGGTATTGAAGTACTACAATCCAAACATGAGATTATAATATCTCAATGTCCTTGATCTACTAGAGGAGATAGGAATGATGAGGTGTAGACCAGTAGAAACCCCTATGGATTCCAATTCAAAATTATCTGCAGGCACTGGAGAAGATGTAGATATTGAAAAATATCAAAGACTTATGGGAAAACTCATTTATCTCTGTATAACAAGGCTGAATATATCATATAAAGTAAGTGTGGTGAGTCAATGCATGCACAAACTATAACTTACTCATTGGCAAACACTAAAAAGAATATTATCATATTTGAAAGGAGCTCCAGGAAGAGGGCTTCTCTATAAAAACCATGGTCACTTCAACATAGAAGGGTTATTAGACGTAGACTGGGCCGGATCCTCGGATGACAGAAAATCTACTTCGGGATATTGTACAATGGTTGGAGGGAACTTGGTTACATGGAGAAGCAAGAAGCAGAATATAGTTGCAAGGTTTAGTGAAGAAGCAGAATACAGTGACATGGCACACACAGTTAGTGAGTTTCTATGGATCCAATCCCTTCTCACTAAACTGGGATTCTATAAAGAAGCCCTTATAGATCTACATTGTAATAATCAGGAAACAATACATATCACCTCAAATTCGGTTTTCCATGAGAGAACAAAGCACATAGAAGTAGATTACCATTTCATACGAGAGAAATTCCAAGCCGGCATATTATCTCTCAAACATATCTCCTCAAAAGGGCAAGTTGCAGACATTCTCACCAAACCAGTTACTCATAAGACCTTGTCCACCATCTACAGCAAGCTGAGAATTTACGATGTTTTCTCATCCCCAGCTTGAGGGGGAGTGTTACAAGGTGAGGCCCACCATGATCACACGAGCTAGTGGGACCCACTACGATCACGTGAAGTGGCATCATGAGTCATCACATGAGCTGACATCCTTATCACATGAGTTGAAAGATTTGCCAATCTTCTTTGATTAATGTAATCGATTTATCTTCCCTTGATTTATGTAAATTTGGATAATCATAATTGATGTAATTAGGGGCATTAGGGATCCTATCATATCTCTAAATACGTAATAAAATTAGTATAAATAAGGGTCTTGGTTGAAGGGTTCATTTAAGCTCTCCACTTCTCCACTCGTGAAGAATCTCTCTCTAGCCTAAACTCTTTTCTCTCTTTTCTCTTCTCTCATCTCTACTCTCTCTCTCTCTCTCTCTCTCTCTCTCTCTCTCTCTCTCTCTCTTAGCACTTTTTCTTCTCCCTCTCTCATCTTGCTTGAGGTTTCAATCATGGGATCCTAAAACAAAAAGCTTCATTGTGGAATCTTTTATGACCTCATAATTTTCTTTGTTTTGTAGTTTGACCTTTGCCGACTCTAATGAGAATATCTCCTTAAATATAGATCAGATTGACATGAAATTTTCTCCTTATTAAACTATAATTTGATACCTTTCATCCAATAATAATTTTTTTCATAACATGTACTTATTTTGAGAGAAATAATTTTATAGATTTAGGACTCTTTAATTTGGCTAAATTGAGTATTCTTTTTTCTTTGGCCAATTTGACCATTGACTCTTTCGAGATTGATATCTCCATCTAGAAAACTCAGATTGAGAATTTATTGGATAGGTAAAAAAATATACTTATATATATTATATAATTCTCTATATAAAGTCTAGTTCTTGATAGTATAAAACTGCTTGAAAGTTTAAGCTTTTTGCTGTTAGTCGGGCCTCTCATGCAGTCAAATCATTGCTGCTTCAAATATAAATTTTTCCTTGTAGCAAACTTCAATTACCAACATTATTTTTTGGTTTGAAAGTAGACTCAAAGATATTTTTGTTAATATATAATTTTTAATACAAAAAATTTCAGGATAAAGGTGAAAACGCCAAGAAAACAATGGGTATTATGACAAGAAAGAAAGAAAGAAAGAAGATAGAATACGAACCTAAACTACTAGAGATGATAGTTCAAAAAAAAATCACATTATCTATGTGGGTTGACTGAGTCCCCCACTGACACCATGTTAATTTTTTGGAAATGAGAAAACTTCATTGACTTATTGTAATTTGAGTACAATAAGCCTCTATTTATTATAGAAGAAATAAGTAGAATCAATTTATAATTAAACTACTCTTATCTCAGTTATACCCAAAGTTAAACACTAAAAGATAAGTCGTAGAATAATTGAATAACTGAATATAAATAGATGTAACTATAACTCTTAAGGGAGGTCTCATTTCATGAGACTCTTCTCAGACTCTATCATATTAATTCTGGCTTTGTGAAACTTCTTACTATGAGAGTCATGTTGGACTCTTCTATACATGTTCTTCAACAACTAGCAAGATTTAGGCTAAACAAATAGGTTTTCAAGCTATAATCACAAGAAGTACATAGTTCTTTATTGGGTCTTTTCAAGTGCCTAAAATCCAATCCCCAATTCAATTTCAAAGTATGAGAGCACTTGAGAATGACCGATTTTGCACACCTTAGGAGTTGAAAGTAAGTTTGTTTGAAGCAAGATAAATTTAAATAAACAAGTTTTCAAAGTTAAAAAATGGAACTATTGAGCTTGGAAAGGGACTTTTTTGTTTGTCTATGAAAGTTTGTAATATCTTGACTAAATACCTCAATGATATTCCCAAAATTTTCACGGTCAGATGCTAATCACATAGATAGGAAATTTGGATAGCTATGGACTGGTTGAATGGTCTTTGTTTTGATGCCTCTTCTTTTTCTTTTAGGCATTCATGTTTTTTCCTTGACCATTTCAATTGAAATCCGGTAGTTTAGAAAATAAGTGTGGAATTCGATATCTTTGTAACTAGGATTTTCAAATCTGGTATGTTGGTAAATGTCCATTTAAAGTATGACATGATAGAAGACATCAAATATCAGATATAATGATCAAATGAAAGTACTCCTATTATTCATGATACTTTAGTTATAACTAAAGAGAAAATTAGCTATATAACTCATAAATACCATAAAATATCTTCCACATACTTGAATCAGTATTAGAGAGAAAACTGTTTAATCCCAATACTTCTTTCCAAAAAGAAGAAGCCAAATTTGTTTCCTGGAAGAAAAGGCCGGCACAATGACAACCAATCTAGATGAATTAAAGGGATGAAATTTGGTAGTTTGGGAAATAAGTTTTGGAATTCGATATCTTGGTAAATAAGATTTTCAAATCTGGTATTTTGGTAAATGTCACTTTGAAGTGTGACATGATACAAGACATCAAACATCAGATATTGATACTTTAGTTATAACTAAAGAGAAAATTAGCTACATAACTCATAAATGTCATAAAATATCTTTCACATACTCTAATCAGTATTATAGAAAAAACTGTTCAATCCCAGTACTTCTTTCCAAAAAGAAAAGAAGAAGCCAAATTTGTTTAAAGGACAACCAGTCCAGATGAATTAAAGGGAAGACTGAAGTGAAGGCAATACAACCATAATCACCAGAGCAAAAGCAATCCGATCATAGTAAATCACAGTAAACCTGATCCTGTTTCTCCATTAGTTGCAACTTTCACTATCTAGTGTTTCATGCCAGTAAAATTATTTATAAGGAATAAAAGGTAAAATTCCAAGCCACTTGAATTCAGTGCTCCATTTAGTGTTGCTGATTAAGAATCCTATTCGTTTATAACAGCCAGAAAACATTTAAAAGAATGATTCCATTTTAAAACACTGAAGCAAGACGCATGTTCTTCTTTAATTTCTGTAAAAAATTCTGCTGTTTTCAGAGAAATTTACATGACAATAACTAGATTGAATATTGAATATGGCTAGCTGCAGTAAACATGGGCTATGCTTTCCTGATCAGAGAATGTTAACATGCTGCAGAATATGAACTAGAACTAATAATTGCTGTACCTTATTGTGAGCAGGCTGTAACTATGCTGCTCAAAGGGCTTCAAGACGAGTACTTGAAAGATCTGACTCCAATGCTCTCATCGACATGGTCAGATCTAAAGTACTCATCCTCCCAGCGGCCCTGTTGGTGCTATTTTTTCCTAAAAACTGAATCCCCGAGCTTGGGGTGTCTTTTTCTCTGTCACAGGACTTTGATAGTTGGCCCGAGTGAGGAGACGAGAGGGAGAGGGTAAGTTCGCTGTCGATGCCTTTTTCATTTACATCATTCTTCCCTTCCTCCTCAATCAAGTTGGAGCTTAGACTCAACTGCAAGTTCGGCAACCATGTCATCTCTTTCATCTTCTTCTTCTTCCTCTCCAGGCTATCGTTCTCTTCTTTTTCCAGCATACTTCCGAACATGGTTAGCGGCATATTCAGTGGTTGCCTTTGTATCTGCAAAAGAAATCGTCAAGTAACGATCATAAACAGTGTCAATCACCCTCTAGTAGATGCTTTTCTGTTCTTCTTTCAAGAAATCTCAAGTTGGGCGATTACTTTCCATGCGGGTGGAGATTACCTCAGGGCCAGGAGGGTGTGCTAACGGCGGTTGAAATCTGTCACTGGCAAGAATGGGGTCCGATGAGGGTACTTGGAAAACCTTTGCGTTAGTGGTATTACTCGAGCCAAAAGTGTGTGCTGTACTGTTCGTATTGGCAAATATAGATACCGGAATTTGGTGCGAGAAGGGCTGGGAGCTGCTACCGATCCAGTCGAAGTTTGCGGAAGGCATCTCCTTTGCTGGGTCCCCCAGTATTCCACAGGGGGGCCTGCGTGCAGTCTCTCCAAGTTGGTGATTGGGAAAGGGCCTATTCCCGGCAATGGCATCACGTACATCTAACAAGTGAGAACTGATCGGCTTTCCGTCCGGCTGAAAGAGCATCATGTCGTGAAAAAACCCTCTGGGCGGGTCTCTGCCTGCTTGAGGAGCCGGCTTGGAAACGTGCTGACTAAAAGCCCACTCTTCTCGTCTGGTATCAGTAATGGAGGAAGAAGAAACCGAATTTTAGATGAGAAGCATGGGGAAGATGAAGTTTTTAAGTTCCTTTTTGTGAGTCTTGTGATGAGATTTAGTTGGGCACCTTAAATTACCGGCTCTCATGTCGAATGGTTGTTGGGAGAATGGGCGTTGCAAAAGACTGCATAAGCGATCTTGCTCGTGAATATTCTTGCCTGGAAAAAGGCCGCCACTGTCCATTCGGAAGGGCTGATAGCCCCTGAGGTAGATGTCTGCAGCTCCATGCATCTGCCTCACTGCAAACGGAAAAATTAAGAGTGTAAGAACTTGTCTGTCGAGGGGGGCAAGAAGGCATTATAGAAGACTGCTTTAACGTACTTTCCTGTAAAAGAACTTAAATTTTGAGAAGCTGAGATTCAGGGAATGCCATTAACAATCTTGTTAGGTATTTTAACCAATCAGACTTTGATGGAATACAGGTCCTCAGAGAGGCTCTAGTCCTAATTAGAGAAGAGGGGGGGGGGAAAGAAAGGCGAAAAAAAAAATAGTTGCTCAAATCCATTTCTCCTTTTGTCTCAAATCGATCTGTATTATGAGTAAAAGTTTCCGGTATTAGCTTGTTTTTCTTATCGAATTCGTTCAGCTCGCAGAGGTCTACCCCATTAACGCCGATGAATGAAAGAAAAAAATATACAGAAGTATACCTTGTCCGGAATCGTCAAGCTTCTTGCTCCGATACATCTGATTCAGGAAATGCAGGATTAGTACAAAGTATCATAAAGCAGAAACATATTTAGAATTTGATCTCCTCCTCTCTTCCAGTTATACCTGTAAATGGCTCTTTACGTGAGCGATGCTAAGGCCCCTCACATTCATCAACTGGAGGACTAGCTTTGGAGTAGCTCCTGAAACCAAATAAATAAAAGGAAAGACGACGGTGATTAAATTAAAAGACCCTAATATGACCTCACTCCTCTCTACAAATGATTAAAAGATCTCACTTGCCCAAAGCAAGATCTTTCTCCCCAGGAAAGGAAAAGAGAAAAAGAGAAGAAAAACCATTTTATTTAGGAGGAGAAAAAAAAAAGTAGAAAAAAGGTACGAAAAAGGGGAATAGAGGAGAAGAAATATACAACAACTTACTGTCCTGCCCACCAAGCTTCTCGACTGCATGAACAAAGGAGTGGTGGAGATCTGGGGTCCATCGAAGGCGAGGCATTTTTGATCGAACATACTGTCTCACAGAGAGGGGTGTTTCCTGCTCTCGCTCCCCACCTTCATCGGTAGTGCTATTATTGCAGGAGCTCCCCGCGGCCCCAGCCTCCATCTCCGCCACATCGGTCACACTATCCTCCACTTCGTCGGTTCCCGCTTCCGTGTTCAGATCAAACGGTATCTGCCTCTTCTTTGGCGATCTCTTCTCCCTATGTGTGCAGCTCTCCGCGCTCCTGTCTTCCATCTGGTCTTCAGCCATGCTTGGGTGAGAGGGGGCTCTGCGGCTCTACACAGATAGTCTTCGGCAGCAGCGGCTGCTGCCGGAGAGAAGCAAGGAAGAGTCGTCAATCGAAATAAAGAAGAAGAGAATATCGATTAAAATATTGAGAAGGCCATGAACAAGTATTCCATGCATTGACGGGTTTTTGTAAACAAAAGGAGAAAAACAGAACAGAGATGGTCTGGTCTTATAGACAGGAGAGGCGGAGAAGAAATGGAGGCGAGGCCAGGATAAATAACCCTCTCTCTCTAATACTGGGAAATTATTACCGCTGACACTCGTTCTAATGACAGCGACGTCTTAAAGAGCGGAGGGGATATCTACTCAAATTCCTGCATGCGCCGTTGTTTTAGCCAGCCGACCTCCCTACCTGTTTTCTGAGTTAGTTATCGAATTAGCATCTTTTCACGGATTTGTCCTCGAAGCCTATGTGCATTTTGTAGCATTTCCTTATGTTTTCATTTTTATTTAAGGGCATAATCGTCAAAGGGACAACTGGTCGAGTTCCAATTTTCTTTAGAGGCCTGTGATTAGTGTATAAGAAATTAAAAATTATAGGCAGAAAAATTCCGGTATTAGAAATATGAGAAAATTTCATGCCAAAATATATTTTAGATAAAAAATTAAATATTTTATTAACAACAAAACTCACTGGAGTATTGCAGTATTAAGATATTTTGCATTGTTATCGAAATTGATGATCCAGCAAATCTTCGTGCAGTATTTAGACATTTTGTGCTGTCATCCAAATTGATGGTCCAGCAAATCTTCGTGCAGTATTAAGACGTTTTCGTGCTGTTATTAGAAATCAAGATCTTCATATTAAAGATCATGCATACGTCAAAGATGACTGTGTATATATTTTATTTTTAATTTAAATTATAAATCGATCAAACACAAAACCAAGAGTTTTTTTTTATTTTCTTATTTTTTTTTAGTTTATGTATATATTAATCGATTTTTAAATTTAAACTGACTTGAGAATTAATGGTTTTGACTTAAGCTGAGCCGTTTAAAAACAAAAACTCAAACTAAGCCGAGTCGAATAAAGAGCCGGTGGAAAGTGCTCTTCCTGGGACTGACAAGAAGCGAAATAGCTGGTAAAAAAGAGAGGGAAAGTGACGCTGGATGATGTCATTGTAAGCACAGATTTTCACGATGGGCCCGCAAGCTCGCTCTTTTCCCTCTTTGCCTGGTTTTGACCTTTTCATGGGCTACCCTCTCCGGTCCCACACGTTTCCCCTCGGATGTCCACCGTCCATTTTCAAGTGTCGATCCTCCAACTTATTGATCGATGATTAAGAGTAATCATTCTGTTACCTGTAAACCGCATCTAGAGGCTATGTGGAACGCTCTGGCTGTACACGCGACCTACATTCTGCACGTAAAAACGAAAAGATTCTTATTTCCTCGGCCGGGCCCACGTGTGGGAGAATGAATCGCACGCGCGCGTTTGCCGTTTTGCGGAGTCTTCTTAATTAGGAAGCAGAAACAGAATTGGAAATTTGGTAGGGAGGGATGCCGCCATGGCTCCTCCCAAAGAATTGAATACCTTTCTCGACGCGTCATCAGGAGCAGGTTATCATCTTCTCTCTCTCTCTCTCTCTCGTGAGGGAGGGAATCGGGAATTTGAGAAACTGGGAATGATGCAAGAAATTCTCCACATGCTGGAGGAGAGGCAGCAGTGGGAGGGGAAAAAGACGAGACCAGTCGTCGTCTTCTCTTTCTGCTGCCGCGGCTTTGAACAAAATCTCTTTTGCCTTTTCTGCTGCGGCAAGTGAAGATTATCGTCAAGGTCTGGACCCGTCGGTTATGCTTTTCGAGACCCGACGATTGGAGGCATTTAAGTTGTTTGGACTTTTTCGGGCTTCGGAGGTAGCAGTGGTACTGACACTCTTCTGCTGCCGCTTGCAGTGCCAGCGCTCTTGGACTCATTCGCCACACCACGTTGCTTTGCCAAACTCCATATTTACGCTCAGTTTCTTTGTTGGTTAAGAGTCCTATAGAGCCGAAATTAACTTAACCTCGAGGGTATCACCTGAGAGGCATATCAGATTGCCCACTATCGAATACGAACGGAAGATTTCGGATCCGCAGCCAGGTTCTGAAACTTGAAAGCGTCGTTCTCGAGGCAGGTCTTTCTTCTTTCTTCAGTTTCCTCACTGGCGACGATCCCAGGAAATGATTTTCAAGATCAAATTCATCAAAATAAGCTGCTGGCCAATATCATCGAATGCTTTTGGCACTGGGTTCCTCTACTCTTGTCCAATGGGAGGGAACGCAGGAAACACACAGCATCGAGTTTGGTCAACTAATAAGAACTAAGAAATCAATCTGTCGTAGGGAGGAACCGGATGTGAGTTACTTGATGGAACTTCAATCAGGTGAGGACATATGCTGAGATTTAATTAATTCCCATAAAGAGATCGATTGCAGAAGCGGAGATCCGGTAGGTTTTCTGTAGAACAAATTAATCTCCTGTTCAAACATGTGAAAAAGGAAAAGATTGATGATGACATAGTATACAGACTTTCTCTGTATACTCTCACTCATGACACGTTCAATTTTCTAGAATTTTTTACCACTTCTCTTAGGGCTGAAATCTGGATTGCTCCGGAATACGTGTTTTTTTTTAATATAAACAGAAGGCCGATTTCCTTGCTGCCGACATTTAATTTTTTTTATAATCTTGCGGAAGAAAGTTGAGCAATACATCGATGCCAAATTCAGGAATTAGACTTATTCTCATCCGTCGGAGGGAAGATGGGATCGATTATAAACGTACCCACCAGACTACTCCTTGCTTCAATCACCATCAGAAATCTTATGCCTGACTTACCGCTCTCTGGTCTTTAAAATAAATAATTCCTAGAACTGAACTCTTCTTTCTTAAGATATATTATCTGTAATTTACAACGAGTGAAGCAGATCATGTCCTAAAGGTGAACGATCACGAATTTTATCTCATATATCCACGTTTCAGAACACGCCCTTTTTGACTCGGGACTTGATGGTTCTTCTGGCTCGTCAAATATATTATCTGTGATCTTGGTAGCGACAGAGCTCATCAAATTAAGTTCTGGTTATTTTCCTGCAAACTGTTTGATTACCGCAGCAGCCTGCAGACTTGGAAGGTTATCAGAAGAATGGAGGAAAGGGGATTAGACGGCTGCGAGATGAATGCTCATCCCTCTAAACTTGTTCGGATAGAATGCTCACGGTAAAAGTAGGGTTCAGAAGAAGAAATAAACAATTCTCGCACCTTGCCCAGAAATTCCAATCCTCCCATCTCCTTTTTGAGTTTAGACTTCGAGAAGGTCATGTGATCGTGTGACTCCTTCAAGCCCCTTTTCTTTCTTTTCTCCCTTCTTTGACAGCTCGTCTTCGTGTGAACTTCTCTGTCTCCTCCATCCATCCGTGATACTCTTTAACGCTTGACTTTCTCTGATTACAAACATAAAACATATCTCAATCTCTCTGACTTCTCCATGCATTCAGATTCACAGACATTGAAACACAGATCCTTTTTTTTTTTCTTTAAGCTGCAACCCGTGTAAAATATACCTTTTCAACTCACTTTTGCACCCAATTTGTGACTTCATGTTAGGTATATATTCTCATCAACTTCATTTATTGTGAAACATGATGCTTCCATATACTTTTCATTCCTTTGATGCTCGAACTAACACCCATTTGAAGTAACCTTTACAGTTCAATGATAGTCTAGTTCTTTATTAGAGTTAGGAAAAATAAAGAATGAGATTTCAAGTAAATTATACAGTAGGCAAACTGGTTAGTGATCTCTAGGTCATTATAGTTTATTCAAACTCCATTTTTTCTTATTGTACTGGCTACAACCAGGCAAACTGGTTAGTGATCTTGGAAGACCAGGCAACCGGACTTTGACTGGGCGTGATGCCCTGTAAGATATCTCTAAGTTTAGTGTAACTGAAACGAGTTTACGGTTTCATATATTAATCTTATTCACAGAAGAGAAGAGCAAACGGTGACTAGATTTATGAAGTTTCAACTCTAAACATTCTTAAAACTTGACCAGGGTAGTAAACAGAAATAGGTTAGGATCCAGCTCCATGCAACTCCCAAAAAAAATGGCATCTGTGCTGAGAATCCAGATCCGGGAGTGAAGATCTCAAGATGATACCCACTATGATACAAGACTACCTGAATTTAATAATATGTTTTGCGGTTTTGGATTTGATTTATCGGATTCGGTTCCTCCTAGAACCTCCACCACTGTCAATTAATGGGGGTAAAAAAAAGGGACAAATCCCAGTTATCTCGGGTCTGGTCTCTCCGTATTTGGGTAAATAGAGTCCTGTTGAAACCCTTACATGAAGTGATCAGGTTTAAAATATAGAATGTTGAAGTCCAGCAAATTTTCCCTGTGCAAGCTCATCACTCTATGGATAAGAACGTTGGCCGTGAAAGTCTGAAGATCGGAAGGGATGGTTTGACGGCTTAGTGACAGTAAACTGAATTGAGTGAGAATCACCCAAGTGATAACTAAGGAATGTGGTAATAATTCCTCGAATAGAAGAGCTCAGTTATGGGTCAATTCAAGGATGTGTTTGTGCAATTCTTAATCAATTTCTTGCAAGCAGCCATGTTCAATTAGAAATTCAGGTATTTCCAACGGTGATACAGAAAAGAAGGTCAACAATGGTGAGTTGTAATAGTTTACTGACACTTGATTGTCTCTCTCTCTCTCTCTCATCGAGGTTAAGGATCAAACACAAGGGAAAATTGGGTTTCTAAACAAAGTAAACAAAATTTTGGAGACTTGCAGAGGAAAAAGAAGTATTAAAAGGCCAGGAACTGTCTGTGATGAGATTTTACTAGCTTGCCTGTCTCTGTTAAACTTTTCAAATTTAATTTTGAAATCGATCTTTGAAGTCTCAGAAGGTTTGGAGACAGCCTAGAGCCACAACTCAGAATTGTATTTATCCAGCAAATGGCTCTACAGGAATTCAGCTCAGAGAAGTAGACAAATTGCAGACCAGAAATATACATATATATGTCTGTAGTATCTTAATACTTCTTTTTCCTTCAGTCTTCAAGTTGCATATACACTTGCAATGACAAATGCACTTGTCAATATATAATTACTTTATGATTCAACTATGAACCCTAGTCCTCTCTACAACCATTGAATAGAATAAGAAATTTTATCATTGTGTTACATGCATCTGGTAATTGTTCACTGCGGGTGTTCACTATGGATGAAATCACAAGTAAATAATTCTCTTGTTTGATCAAAATAATATTTTTTGTGTTTGTGTCGGTTTTAAGAGATGGAAATTTTTTTTACCCTGAGGCAGTGTTTGGAACACAGAAAGTGGAGAGAAAAGAAAGAGAAGAGAAGAGGAAGAGAAGAGGAAGAGAAAAAGAAAAGAAAATAAATAAAAGCGGTTTTTTTTTTCTTGTTTGGATGCCCATGGAAAATGAGAGAGAAAATGGAAGAGAAATATAGTTTATCTTGTTTGGATACAAGCGGAGAAGGGAAATAAAATAAAATTAGTAATATTTTAAAATTTTGATGATTAAAAATTTCTCGCAAGTTTTTGTTTATTTTCTTTTCTTTCAAAATTCCATCTTTTTGTGAAAGAAAATTTATTAACTAAGAGAGAAAGTGATTTTCTTTTCTCTTAGTGATTATCTACCACCAAACAGTAGAAAATAACTTTTTTCTCCATTTTTCTTTTCTGGAGCCAACAGAAAAGAAAAAAAAAAGAAAATGAGAGGGAGAAAATTTATTAATTAAGTTTATTTTATTTTCTCTTTATAATTCTATATGACCAAACATTAGAAAATAACTTTTTCTCCCCCTTTCTTTTCGGGAACCCACAAAAAATAAATGAAAATAAAATAAAATAAAAGGAGAGTTATTTTTCGTTGTTCAACAACAGGGAATCATTGAGAGAAAAGAGTCACTTTATCTCTGAATTAATAAATTTTCTTTCATAAAATGATGGAATTTGGGGAGAAAAGAAAAGAAATAGATACTTGAGAGATAATTTTAATCCTCAATATTTTAAAAGTACGAATTTTGTTTTCTTTTCCATTTTTTGCGTATATCCAAACAAGAGAAATTATATTTTCTTCCAATTTCTCTCTCATTTTTCATGAGCATCCAGACAAGAGAAAAGAAACCTCTGTTTTTTTCTGTGTCTCTTTCTCTTCTCTCCAATTTCTTGTTCCAAACACAACCTAAGTGTCACACAGAAAGTTAAAATATAAAGATAGGGTTTATTATAGACTCGTATTGAAGCCAGAAAAACAAACCAATAAAATCCATTCATGAACAAAAAAGGTAGGCAAGTCAATGCTCAACGGATTCCGCAGGGTTTATTGTAGACTCATATTGAATCCAGTATTCGTATATTCTTCCTCCCATGCATTAAAGAGTGAATGAGAATGATTTCACGACAACAACCTCTTCGTTATCTATCCGTTCATGGCCCCATGAAATGTTGTTTTAGAACTGCTGATGCGCACCGAGATTTTTATTCCTTCTCGCCAGATGGCTCTGCAAGTCTGTTTTATAATTTAATTTTTGTTCTTAATGTCTACCTTAGTAGACTTTGATGAGAGTGATGCTCCGTCGCATTAAAACCCAGCTGAAGAAATGTCACAGTTTCTTCTTGTACTACCCTTTTGTGCTCTTGCACTTGTCTGCATTTCTCTATCGATTAAACTTTTGGAAAACAGGAGGGATTCCTGTTCCGAAGTAAACTGGCAATGGAATTCTTTTCGGAAAAGAAAACCGATTTGTGTCTGCCGTTTGTATCGTTTTTCTATTTATCGATTTGTTTCTTTTAGTTTCAGTGGGTAAGTAGGGTCTGGAGGTACTGTTTTCAGGGATGGAGATGAAAATTTTATCACGGAAAATAGATAAACTAAGACCACCCATTACTGCTATTATTAATGGATGGACTGTAAGAGAGTGGGAAAAAAGGAGACAACTCTTGCCTTATCTGCGAAGGATCGGAAGATAAGGAAAGAGAAAGGGGGAAAGAAAAGAAGGATGACATTCAGCTGAGTGGTGAAAGAAACTTGTCTGCATTTCTTATTCCATCAAGTTGTCCCTTTCCTTGTAATCCAAGGATTTACTTTCCAAAGGGTGGATGGGAAAGACGGAAGATGGATATTACATGGAATGTGAGTGTATGTCTTCTCTTGCAGAGGATCCCATATAAGAATTCATCGGGAGGAGAAAAGGTCAAAGAGAGCAGAGTTTAAAAAGATTAGATGGCAGGCTAGAAGACACTTCGGTGTCTGTGAGTGTGTTATGTACAGTGAAGCAGGCAGAGACCCTCGCCCTGCATTTAGATTCCGAGATCAAAGAGGACAAATATTCGAAGGAGTAAACAATGGAGAAACTACAAGGGAGAGAAAGGAAATCGGGTCTCGTGCGTAAGAAAATGTGGAATCCTTCCCTCTTTAATTGCCCAAGACATGCTTAGAATAATCTCTGTAATTTGTCCTGTCATCTGCTTGGGAGTTGACATTCGAATATCTTATTCCGATTGCCATGTCGAAGAATCTCGCGAGGAATTGGGTCTCTATTTTAATTTCTCCGTGGATGGGGACGTCCCTTCTTATTGTATTCAGGATCGCAGATCGTAGTCGCTAGAAGTAGATGGATAGAGAGGAAAATTCTCGGGATTTTAAAAGTATTTTTGTGAATGATATGATATTCCGCTGGAAAATTGAAACGCTAATACGTACAAACAAGAAAATTATTAAATAGAAAATTTCTTTTCAGTTATTCCCGTCCCGAGATGTTGTGATAGGATCCAGCTTCCGATCACAGTTCATGATAGATCCACACGACGGATGGGTTCATCTTATTCACAGTTCATGATAGATACACACGACGGAAAAAAATATTTTACGAGCTACAGGAAACGATAACAGAACCCACCCATAGCCACACTATTGATCAATGGACCCAGCTTCGGGGTGACAGAAATAGGAAGGTAAAATGAGCTAAAGCTTCATACAGTGCAACGAAGACGACGACATGAAACGAAGAAAAGGAAGAGACCCAACATGTACCCAGTGATTTTTAAAATTTTACAGACGGAAGAGAACGCGTGGAGAGAAGAAGAATCAAGTGATGCCACTGTTCTATCTCTCTTCTGGGCCTTATTTGTTTAAAATGGAATAAACTAGTAAATAAGGTGCAAGAAGACGAGAGGAGAGATTCCATGGTTGAAGCTTGTTGGCAAAAGAGTCGCCGCGAACGTAGGCATTTGATGCGACCAACACAGAACACATTTCCACATGCCAACGTTTTCCGGGCTCTCCTGCATCAGTCTCTCTCTCTCTCTCTCTCTCTCTCTCTCTCTGGCTTCATCTGTCCATCCATCAGTCTGGGACTGTCCCTGCGCTTATCTCCTCGTGTGATGGAACAGGGAAATAATTAATCTCTTCACGAGTTCGAGAAATTCTTCAAGTGTTTATATGCATAAGTCGACAAAAATTCTCGTAATTAATGCAATTCAGCGAATGCGTCATTCTAGTAACAGACACAGCAAGACTTTCCCCAGATTTCACCAGTCTCGGGAAAAACTTCACTGTTTAGGCATCCAATGGGTAAAACCTCACTTAGCTCAGGTGTAATGGGTTAGTCGAAGCAGAAAAAAGAAAAAAGAAGATAAAAATAAGAAAGTGAAGTCCAGAGTGGCTAAAATTTCAAGGTGTAGATAGATTGAATCTAAATACTTTTCTTAAACTCTTAATCTTGGGCATTAAATAACTCAACTTCAAGAGAATTTTAACTGAACTCCCAACTCTCAGTCTCCATTATGCAAAAATAAACTGTACCTAAACTAAGAAACTGACTTAACTCATGACTTCTATTAGCCTCTCTTAAACCAAGTTTTTTAATTAGACTAAGATACATATCTACTAATTAAACTGGCAATTTTTGCTTAGTTAATGACACTATTTACCTCCCTTAAACCAAACTTGTTAACAAAACTTTTCTAGTAAGGCTTGCTCGAAGTCATCTCCTTCCAGATTGGAGCCAGCAAATTCTACATCTTGTTTGGATGCTTCTCGCTCGAAGTCATCTCCTTCCAGATTGGAACCAGCAAATTCTACATCTTGTTTGGATGCTTCTCGTCCTGCTTTTTTTGTGCATCTACCGTCTCCCTACAACATCAATTGACTAGGCAACACCATCCACTGTCAACTCTATCTTCCTCTCCTAGAGTTTCTGCTCATGTATGTGCAAAAAACTTAAACTCAATCTAGGCCTAGAGGCTCCTTGTCAATCTCCAAGCATTGATGATCTTACTAACACTTCAGATCCAACGAGTCTTTGCAATAGCCTCGTTGAAATCCTCTTTTTTTTTTTTTTTCTTATTATTGCTAACCTGTCAACTAGTGGACTACCCAATTGACTAACTCGAGTTGACTCAACTTTCTGGTATTTGATCTCAAGTCGACTCTAGATCATCTACTACATGCAAATTTGCAAAAAATTCTCCCAATCATCCTATTTTGATATCAAATGTTGGACAAAACCTTATATAGGCTATGGTGCAGCAGCAAAAGAAAGAAGAACTAAAGGAAACAGTTGGTTTTTCCTTTATGGTTGGTAGACGTAGACCTGTAGAAGACATCAAAAGCAACTGGTAGAGCGATGGATCGCACTTTTGATTTCTTGGAAGGGGTTTTAGCCTTGTATCGATGATTGGTGCCAATGCACGCAAGCATCTAGGTGGAGATTATTCTTTTCATATGAATAAAAGACTGAAATAAATAATGCTTTCTCCGCTAAAGAGATCGATTCAGTACTGATACTTGTCCGGAATCTCCATTCAAAAGAAGAACTTCCAAAGGAATATAAGAGGAAGGGGAAACAGCTGAGGATGATCCAAACCGATAACTAGGCTGTAGGATTTTACTTCCTTTGGGACATGGAATAGCCAAGAGACGTGGTCCAAGCCGCATCTTCCAAACCTGTTCAAACCCAAACATCAAGTCAGATGAAGAAACAAAAAGCAATATTATCATGGACTAGTTCATGCTCGCTTCTGATAATATTATCAAGAAAATGTCATGTGTTATCTGACAAAATGGACATTTGGTCACCTGCCAATTTGATGTGATTCGGTCAACTGAATTAATAAACTATTGACTGGAATTCTTTTATCTAGGATCTTGATCAGTTGACACATTAGATGTGATGCTTCAACTGAAACTTGTAAGTTATTGTGCTCGTAAGTCTACCTAATACTAACGTATGACAACACATCAGACAATATTTCCGTTCAAGATGCTGGGTATCACAATCCAATGAGTCTAGGTAAGAATCCGACTATATTTTCTCCTTACTATCACTTAAAAAAACTGCTGATTACATAAATGACGAAAGAACAAAAACCAGTATTGACATTCCAAAGTAAAGAGAACACCTCAACTATTCCCTTTCGGGGAGCATGAATTGCAAGGCAAAGGCAATAATCACTCTTTGACAGCTCATAGTAGGCTGAATTTGATGATGAAGCACCGTCTTTCCCTACTAGCATCTCCATGAAGAGGCAAGATGCATCTCGGTACCCCTAAAAAAACCAACGGCAACTCATTTAATGATCTCGTAGTATACAGGACAAGTCAACTTTGTGGGGGCTCCCACAAGCCTCAGCACAAGGCACATAAAAGTATCATAGTTTTGCAACTCGGTATCTGGTCCCACATCAAGATTCTCAAATCGGACCTGAGTTACTTCACATGCAACTCTAGACCTGACTCAGTATCCAAAAACAAGACTTGGCCAGTCATACAACAACCCAACTATAATAGCCTGTGTTTGATTGAGTTAGACCAAGTAATATTGACTATTGGGGGGTCCTACCAAACCACATCACCTACCTGAAAATCCAATCCAAGTCAGGTGAGCAGAACAATGAAAAAGTATCACTTTATTCCTATTAATTAAGAGTGACAGTAGAAGAACCTTCCATAGTCGCACAACAACAAGTGCTTGTGTGTCTAAGAGAAGTATCCGACCAAGTGAATCTGTTATGGCAGCCAATGAACCACTTGGTGATAGGGTAAGTTTTTCTCCCCTTCGGAGTTGATCCTTCAAACATGTTAAAGGAGACGCTGCCAGAAATTACACCAATAGGATCTAGTCATAAATTTGCCGGATGAAACATAAGTTCATGCAAAAGACGCAGGAAAGAAATTATAGCACCATATAAAATTTATACATGCATACCACAGGCACGTTAGATCAGATCTGAGGATGCTCATTCAATATACCAGTGCATACTCTTTTAGTTTGTAAAAGCAGTTATCTTACCTTTTGCAAATGATTGAGGTGAAGCTTCGGGTTTTACTGGTGAGGATTGCTCCCTCCGCCAGATCATTTTGGAGAAAGATGCTATAGTTGAAAAGGTGACTGGAACAACTTTGGACAAAAGAGCTCCAATTAAAGACTGACTTCTGTCTTCTGAAAGCCTGTGGAGTAACATGAAATTTCAAGTAAACATAGAATTTCGTCCAGTGCAGCATTTGGCAACAATCACTGAAGAATATTAGGCATAAAAAAGAAAAGTGAAAACTTAGAAGAGGTTCAGATATAGTCTAATGCTGCGCTTATAAAACTTAACCTGAAGGCTGAAATCACTGCATCTGCTCCAACAGCAACTGCACAATAGTACCGCTGTCTTGACTGTCCAACAACAAAAGCAGCTGAATTCAAATACCAGAAAACCTTCAGAAATCTTCCATAATAGTTACTGAATCAGTAGCAATAAGTACCTGCAGGTTCCAGTTAGAAGGAAAACGTCCCAAGAAAATTTCAAAACAAAGAAAACTAAAAAGTAATCAACTAGTCGATGACAAATATACTGATAGCAAATTGTAAAAATACTAGAAAGAGAAAATTCTCATTAGTGATTGAACTTGAGAATGACAAGTCTTAAAACTTTATCAAGATTGAACAAATGGCATAAATGGATAAACTAAAAGGGGGCAAGTTGAAAACCAGATTAAAAGCAAATAGTTGCCTCATGAAGTTACAACAATTAGTTTGTCAAACTTTCTATGATGAAACCAACCAGATGTTGAAATCCAGCAAATACTTCAACTGCAATGAAGTACAGTCAGCATACACTCCACAGTGACATTATGGTTCAAAATAAAGTGAAAAATAAAGAAACAACGTCCACAGGGCAAGAAGTAAGAGGTCCAAATCCACAAACGTGTACAAACAAGTATATGGTTCACAAATATAAGCAAATTTGACATCCCCAGCTAGATATTGAATAATGTTTCTTTTTTTTCAAGTATACAATATGTATGTGTCAGTACAATGGATATTGATCAGATACCAAAAATCAACTGCCCCATCAGATTTTATGTCTCAACAGAAAAAACTTGAATGTTCTGTGATCCATCCGGTTGGTGAGACTGGATCAGTCGGGCCAATATATTTCATTTTTAGCTGAAACTACTGATTGTGCAAGGAACTAACTCTGGTTTGTGTTAGGTATCAAAGAAATGTTGACAGGGTTTGATCTGAAATCTAAATATTTCAACCATTTAACATTTCAGGAAAAAGCCATTTTAGATATCTTTCCCTGGAAACTTTTCCAAAATTTAAATGTATTTGATCTTCATTTCAGCCCAAAATTGATACCCTACCAAGATGTTCACTGATAAAGACAAGAATCCTAATGAAGGATTTGAACTTAAGTAAGCTACTGCATTACCGTCATTCTAGCAAAGAAAAGAAAATCTTTAAGAAACATATAAACAACTTTTTTTTTAAAACACCAAAGACATAAATAAATAGAACAAGCAAAAAGAAAAAGGATAGGCAGGATCTCACTCAGAACTCTACCTGCCTATTGTGATAATTCCACCTTGAAACAAACTACAAATTCGTTTTTATTCAGAATTTTCCTTGTATTTGTGTTTCTTTTTTTAAAATTTTTTTTGTTGATTTTCATGTTTCTCTCTTCTTCTTTTTTGGTTGCTCGTATATTCTTTCTTTTCCCTCCGGAGCTTCTTTCTTGATAAAATTTTCATCTTCAGACCAAAAACTAAAGAAAAAAGAATTCACCTTGGTCAGGTCATGGTTAACAACGCTCCATAGTCACTGGGTAATGTCCTTCAATTGAAAATCAATGACATTTAATTGACACTTGAAATTATATTAAGACCACAGAGAAAATGTTGTTTTAGGTCACAATTCATCGTTGGTGCAATATAACGCTGGATAATGAGCACATGCTCACCTTCCACTTCCATCATCCAAGCTTAGACTAATGCAAATTAAGCTTCACTTAGAAGCAAATACTCAGTCCTCACAAGTCATAACTATAATCCCATCTTAATGTGCCAAGAGTCAAGAAGAACAGAATGTGGATGGTCTAATAAAAGTTAAAGGTCTGATTTTCAATCAAAGAAGGAAAAATATTTCTTATTTTTTACAAGCAACAAGGAAGATTTTCGTTTTTGGAATACTGGACATACCCATGCACCATGATATCACATAAACCCATGATCTTGAACCTGAGACATCACATTAAGGAACCCTTTCATTTGGTCATTGAGCTAAAAGCTAAATAGAACAAGATGTACCGTAAAATACAACTGGATAGGGGTTGTCAACTTAATGAGAACTTTTGAACCGGGCTATCCACATTGAGTTTCAAAGGCCATGAATGGCAACTTCACAGTACAATTGTATATGGATTCTGTTGACTCATTCATGTAAAATGACAAGCAATTAATTTCTAGGAGATTGTCTTTTAGGGATCATCTTGAAGCATTCCCAATATGTTAAATATAACATGCAAATCACAATTGAATAGATAAAATAAAGAATGGAATGAATTAGGACAGAATCAATTTCAGCATCATTTTTTGGAGTTCGGCCTACCAGGCTATTGACTCTCATGAGATAGATAACTGATCTCAACTCTCAATATTTCACTTACACCCACAAACCAAATTCTGTAACCATAGTATAGCGTGCTTAAACACATGCATCAGGTAAAGTAAGATAACTGATCTGTGTAGATCTATGATGACTTTGTCAGAGGAAGAAAATGTGTATTTTACTGGATATATAAAAGGGGTCAACAGGAATCAGAAAAACCAAATTTATTGAGGGAAGCAATTTAACCTGAAGCTCCATAAGGGGTGGAGGCACTATCCCAGCTATGGCTGCATCGACACATGTTCCATATTTGTTAATATTCCAGACTTGATAGGGCAATTTTCCATGGGAATTTCCGATGTCATCAAGTTCTTTCTTAGGAGATTTTTGTCCCCAGCTACGAGAATGTGATTCTTGTAACCACCTCTGAAGCAAGCTCTGCACCTCAAAGGGGCATACATGTCAGCCACATAAGCTCCTTGAATTTTGAAAGTCAAAAGACAATATACCCAATATTAAAATAATTAAAAGTTAGTCACCAACCTATGAATACTCTTGGAACATTACAAAAGAACAATTTATTTATGCAAGTCCCACATCCAAAGCATGCCCAGAAAAAAATATAATAAAATAAAAAATAAAGGTCCCAAGTATGCATGGATTACTATGTTTCTTTAAAGTTTGCTATTTTCTGAATCAAAGATGGAAATATTTGTATTTTCCAGTTAGTGGTCCATCACTACAAGCAAGGAGAAACAAACCTGTACATCTGATCCATCAATTCGAGCAATTACACCAGGCAACACAATGCAGATTTCTTCTGAAGATGTATCCTGTGCAGGATCAATTTTCATCCCTCGAGCTCTTAGCCTTAGTATATGTCCGGGATGAATAAACTGCAGAAACACAAGACCCTCAAATAAACGTGGTGATAATCATGTTTACTGAAAATGAACCATACAGCTAAATTACAAAAAAAAGGTGCATAATTAATAAGGTGTTAAGAGTAATAGATTTAATTGATAATTACTATTTAGAATATGTTTCAGACTGAATCGGCATGGCTCATTCTTTAGGTAAACCATCATAGAAATTTTCTGACAAAATTTTTTTTACAGAATTTTCAAATAAAACTCAGACTTATTCTTCATAGAAATTATTTGTAGATTTAATCTTCAAGCTCAAACTTCTTTTTAGATTTCTACACACAATTCCCAATTCACATCAAGATGCATGTTCATTATATTGATATAAGCTTTTAATAGATAAGATGCTATAACGTTCTTATTCATCAATAAAAAAATTATTCTTTTTTTGCATCAAGTTTCTCTTTTCCTTCTGAGAATGTGAGAGGGTTTCTATAAGGTTGCCTTTCCATTTCTACTCATTCTATATGTTCTGAAATTTGAATGAACTGGCTTTTATACCAGGCATATATGCAAAAGTATATTATTGAGCCTTATCTTAAAAATTGGGAACATCAATTTTTACCGACTTGAAGTTGGATTTGTTTCAGCCATCCTAGTCAAATATTCAGAAAATAGAAGATAGGATTTCTCTTGGCAACACTATACAGGCTTGCCGCTTGCCTAAAGCACCATGACCTTTCACCTAAGATACAAATGCGATTCAGTCAAAATTTATGTTCAATGTAAAGAATTCTGTTAAGGAATTTATAACCCAGTCTCGATGAAAAATTTCCTCATGCACTATGCATATGGCTGGAGCCAAAGTCATTCTAGAAACGACATATTCTTTCATAGATGGCACAAAAGCAGTAAAACCTGTTGAAGATTGGTCAATATAACCGCTACACAACGCAATAACGGTGATTGTTAAATTGGGTCCAAGGCCTTATCCCAAAATGACTAGCCACTTAGGAAACCTTTTTCCCAGCTAATAAATACAAGATTTTTATACTCACTAATGTATCTGGGACTATCCTTTAACATTCCCCTTACGTGTAGGCACGTGGATAATTTGGGTAGAGGCCCTCACATGGTGGCACGTGGATAATTTGGGTAGAGGCCCTCACATGGTGGCACGTGGATAATTTGGGTGGATGCCCACATATGAGAACCTTGATACCATGTTAAATTGGGTCCAAAGCGTAAAATGACTAGCCACTTAGGATACCTCTTCTGCCAACTAATAAATGCAAAATCTTTATACTCACTAACGTATGTGGATTATCTTTTAACAGTGATCATGAATAGTTCTAAATTTTCAATATCTAAGATATTTTTTTGTTCAGCATCAGAACAGCGAACTCCTCCATTAAAACGCTGATAAGCAGTGAAAGGAACAAGCTTTCAGAACGCAAGTTAACATTAATGAAATCAAATCCACTAGTCGACAGGATTAACAACTAGAAAAGCTAAGAAATTCAACTCGATACTTTATGAGCAGAAGTGAGTGCTCAAAAGAATTACTCAAGGACATCACAAAATGGAGCACCTGTTTGTGGATCAGATCAGTTTCCGAGTAGATGAGGAGATAGCCGCTTGAGGTACCGAGAGCTAAGACGCGAAAATCTTCAAAAACGAGCCATTCGATGGCGGAGATGTGACCTTCGACAGAAGAAAGTGATGGTCTGATCTTGATGGGGTTGGATGAATAATCCCAGCGGAGAATGAGGACAAGAGAACGATTAGCGAGGGCGACTGAATGAGCTTCGAGAGCGGACAAAAGGAAGGGATCGTCGGAGAGCCAGCCTTCCTTGCCGGCTCCCAGGTCAGACAATTCTTCGCATGCAATGCATCCCAGCTCTCTCAGATGCGTCCGCGGCGGCATTTTCCTCGCGGCGCCTTCACCCCAAGGCGTAGAGGGCGAAGAATTGAGAACCAAGACCGGGGAGGGGGAAGAGATGCGTCATCGCACGGCGAACGCGAGAACAGAATGAAATGAAGTTCTGCTCTGAAAAGTGAAACCTGTAAAAGTCCTCCAAAAATCGTGAAGTTTGAGCCCACCTCAATGTGACATTAATACATATCATGTTTTAATTACAGCTTTAGGATTTAAATATAATTGAAGAATACGACATCACATTTATCAAAATTTGATGGAATAATTAGAAATGAATTTTTATATTTAATATACAATTAAGGTGATAAAGTAATAGTTACAAATGATTTATTATATATTTAAAAATAATTAAAATTTTAGAACTCAATGTGGCAAGATCAGTGATCCATCCACTCCTCGAATCACCTTGCAATTATACCCCCACTCCAATCTAGGAAGAGACAAAAGCTTCACCACCTTCCCACTAAGTACATGTGGATCCCTCACCTTACATGACAAGTAAAAGAGAAAGGAGACCCTCAAACAGGGAAGGGAACAATGAACCTTCATTGAGGAGATGGGTTGAGAGCTCCTCTACAAATAGAAGGATCACACCTAATCATAATTCCCCAGTACTGTCAACAGGTTCACAAGTTGGAAGTAGAAAACCCAAGTAACATAGTCTTAACCCATTTCAAGTTATTGTAAAACTTTGATACAAAGAACCCCCAAAATTATTGAAGTTTTTAAAGGTAAATATGATCCTATTTTCAAATGAGAACATATAATTTAAATTTATTTGAATTTTTTTTGTCTGTAAAGCAAACAAAAATAGGAAGATCCAAGCAGCCTTTAAGTTATCTCCATGAGAACACTAATTCCAGACATGGTATTATTGCAGGCTTCTTTCTTCAAGACTCCATTCCATTAGTTAAGGGTGAAGGCCCCAATATATGTACAATCCAAGTGCCTACTTTGCATATCACTAACAATAATTATTACCCAAAATTCACCTTATGGAAGAATAACAACCTTTCCGTCTGTCTGGTTTTATCTAGAAAAAAAAAGAATCCTGCGTAAATGAATCTGAAAGCTGATTCTATTACTTGCTATTGTCATACTCAAACCCTAATAGGGCGGCCCTTGTACACTCCCCGCCGCACCACAAAGTTGTCAGGGGGCTGGAATTCTTCTAACCAGGCCACGTCTGAGATGTTTATTCCACTTGATTCATCAATACCTTTAAAGGGCAAGGCAAAGAAAGAATGTCATAATGTTTCTTTTTTTTCTTTTTTGATGTTCGTAACTTTCCTTTTTTCCACAAGCAAAACAGACAACAGTCATTGGATAAAAGTTTTTACCAGGAAGATCTCTCTTCAAGCATTTCCTGAAATACGTGCAGTGACGCCCATCTGCCGATGAGTAAGGAGGTGATAAGATGTCAAAGAGAGCACAGGGGGTTAAGGCTTTGAAAGAATGGATGTTTCCACCACTTGTCGGATAGAGAACTGTTGTTCCACAGGGAGCAGACATCTCACCATCCCTAACAAGCTGCGCTAGTCTTGCTGCAAGACACTTCAAATATTAAAAAGAATCGTGACAAATCATTAAACAAGGAAACTAAAGGCTCCTCACAAATAGGAGACCTCAATTTTTATCCACTGAAACAGAAAAACTTCTGTTAGTTCTCCCCTTGAAAATTAAAGCTCAAAACTATTGCAGTAACCCCATCCCCTTCATGGCAAAAATAATCTCTCTATGTGCATAGTTTACAAAAAAAAATGACAATTAACTCGAACTACAGGATTACTAGTCCTCAAACCTATGCTTTCAATACTTCTGTTTTACAATGTAATGTATATTCAAGATATGAATACCCTTAGACATTCTCAAATTGTTTGCACCAAAAGTTCTTCAGACAAGATCACCCAAAAGTAACCCTTCACAATACCTATTCAATCATGAGAATATAAACATGCTCAGAAAAACGTGACGCTATTAAGAGCTTTTTCCATATCAGTTATTTTCACCAATTATCTCTCCTACTGTTTCACCTAACTACTCATAATAGGGTCTAGAATTAACGTACTTGTATCCATTTTTATCTGAATTACCAATTAATTATCAAGACTGAAGTAGGTAATATTTCATACAAAATAACTTCGAAGTACTTAAACAATGAACCCCTTAGATACATAAATCATAAATAAAAAAAAACTCTAGATACTTCTATTACATATATTCTAGATACTTTTATTACCTTTCATTACACTTTTAACGCCCTAGAGAATCCTCACCAACTACCCTCAGGTTGTGTAAAGGTATTTAATGTCCTCAAAAAAAAAAAAAAACTAGTCAGCCTTAAAATGAACTGGGTACAGGAATAGCTGATTGTGAACTTAACAAGATGTCAAGCTTGCTATACTTTAATTCTCAAATTTATATCATCAGATATGCAGCAAGTTCGAAAATACAGACCTTTTGATCGATCAACAGGATCAGGAGAATCCAACCAGTCATAAGATTTCACATGAAGTGTACCATATAGCAACTTGCTCAATACAGTCATTCCAGGATGATTATGAAGTGGGATAACTGAAGATGGTGGCATACAGAATATTCCTATCTGTAAAAGCATTTGTTCAACTGTCAAAAGTTGTCCTGCAGTATGAACCAAGTAACAAAAGGGGCAAAAAAATCCTCAGGTAGTTCAAGGACTTACAGAAAAGCTCTCGCACTCATGCAGGTGCAGATATTTTATAGGAGGCAGATACTGAGTACTTCCATTACCGCCTTTCTTACCATTTATACCCTGAGCAGAACCCTTCCATCCACGTACTAATTGTGCCTCCTGTTCCAGACCAACATCAGAAGGCCTGATTTTATCTGAAATAGCACATCCATTAGTAACAGTACACTCCACTAAATAAACGAATACATTTCTGTTAAAAAATAATGTACTGTTATAACCTAGTTGAGAATATAGAGACAGCATTCGTACAAAAATGAAAACTGACAACTTAAAATATAACAAACAGGACATGTTTTTATGTATGCAAGTCCATATATGTCTCTGTGTAAGCGTATCTATGAGAGAGAGAGTACTAGTATTTCAAGTAGTATTAAACATTTCCAAGGCTTTTAAAAAAAATCTGATCTCAGGTTTTATCAGCGTACTAACAGAAAAAATGCACAGGAATTGAAAATCTCAGAGTGAAGTCACAACATTTGTGTCATTGTAAATGCACTTGCTGAATGGCATTTCCTCCATAGGGACCTATAGAACTGGCTACACAATGGCTCTCTGCCAACAGAATAATGAACACAAGTTAGCTCAAGTAGAATCCTCAGGCTCTATATCAATCCAATTGGTGGATCTTCAGATGTTCATGATATCTCTCAAGAATAAATAGTAACCTGATACTAACAAAGCATGACATAAATTATGCCAACTGGATCTTGAATACTCTTTTGCACCTCCATCTAAACATAAGTAGCCCAGATTATACCAGTTCTCTGAGCCCTTCTAAACAAGTCACCTGCAGATAGTTTTGATAGGTGACCAACTGGAAAATCAGTTCCAAAGTATACACATAACATATATATGGAGAAAAGAGATCTATTGAGAGAGAGGGGGCTAGGGAGTCGGGCAAGTATACTTTAGAAATTCAGGCAACATTCTAAATGCAGATAGGAACACTGGAACAACAAATGATGCTCACAATGTCACCACCAACCATACCAAAAGCAGATGAAAGAAATATTAAAACTAATTAAAGCCTAGTGTACAACAACTTTACTAGAGAAAAAACTACTAATCTGCTTGACAGAATGCCATTTCTTAAAAAAACAATAACATGATATGTAACATAAAAAAACAAGTACCAAAAACGCCTCAACCATTTGTCCTCTAATCTTGTATACTTATTTTTTTAATGTTGATTACCCCCCCCCCCCCACCCCCCCCCCGACCATTGAGCCAAGGAACTTTTAATATGGCAGAGTTGCTCTACAAAAGCTACACTGCGGTCCATATGCTCCAGATTGAGTATCAACAAAACAAAATATTCACAAATCTGGATGGTGAAGTTCATTGACAGAAAACCATTTCACTTAAAATTTAAAACATCCATCAGAAAACTAATTTCACCTAATTTTAAAATACCCCTGGTGTGAATAAATGAGAAGTAAAGAGAAACTATCTCATGCTTTCACTGATTGGAGCCAATTAGGTATTGATGACACTAATGGATATGGTGAGACAAGTTTTCTAGTTGAGTTGGCTCATTGCTGTCTTTTGGTAATACAGGAGCCAAGTCTCACAGGCAGGTGCCATGAAGACTAGTATAGCACCCGTAATGGTCAGCGTGGACAATGACCTCCAAAACTGCAATCTGTTAGATTTGGAACAGGTTGCACAAGTCTTGCTCCTCATAACCCATAGTTACAAATTTTAGATGAAACACCACTGCAAGGATGCCAAGGAACAATCACACAGTGGTAAGTCGTTCCTTTCATACGATTACATTCTACCCAAGCAGGCACCTTATCATCCCTGGCTTTAGGCTTCATTTTTAAAGTTTGGACTGATGTAGAAATGTTGCCACTTCCATACAACTTGTGTAGGTTGTCCAGCTATATTATCACTGGTTACATTCAATTCAATCTGAAGAAAGAACATGCCATGCGGCAGTTGCTAGGGTGCTGAACAAAGTTGAAGTTATTTACTAGCATGTGGATAAACCCATGCAATAAAAAATAGGTCCACAAATTAACGTCATAAAAAAAAATAATTGGGACGATTTGTCATTCGCACCTAGCATAGCTCGAATTTTTTCAAGAGCTTCTTCTGAAACAGGTCCATTTGGAGAGAAGGATACTTTGCAAGCTTCATAGAGCCTCTGTATGGCTGGCATACTGTAAGGAGGATATAGATCAACAGAATCTACCCAAGAGTATGCACAAGCTCCTTTGAAACTAGGAAAGCTTTTCAACTGCTCGTAGGTTTCAGGGATGGTACAAAGACGCAGCTGACTATCTGTACCCGTTCCAAAATGCAGTTAGGAGAATAGCAGTTCTGATTACAGGACAGAAGCTGATGGCAACGCCTCCTCATGATAACGAACTGATCTGAGGTAAAACGACAAGAAACAAATGAGAAACAGTAATTATTGTCAACCTATAAAACACAGAGACAGTTACTCTAAAGCTAAACTTGGATGTATTTGAGGTATTATGTTCATTCCTTGGCACCCCACACAAAGTTAAGTGAAGGCTGCAATTCTTCATAGTTGAAAAGTTTAGCAGTGGAGAATCTAAAAAATGGCCAAAAATTATGATGCACCATAGATCCCGCTAACATTGATAAATCCTAATGATACACTACAGTGTATTTAAAATCGAATAAGAAGATTCGAAGGGTCAAAATTCGACAGAGCAGTGGAAGGTGAATTTACGACTCCCAGAGTGGCACTGGTTCTGCCCCTTGTACGAGCCTCTGAAGGAAACAATGGATGAAGCAGAGTTATTTAAATTGGACAAATTACGGTATTACTTCACAAATGAGACGATGCATTTCCGAATTATACAATTAATGCAGAGCGAACGAACCAGAGAAAAACTGCAAGAGAAAAAAAACCCTAAAATCACCATGGTTGCCCGAGAAACTAAAACTAGTAAGAGAAGACATCTTACTTTCCATTTAAATTCGAACCAGACATAAAATTCCTATCACGGCTCCTTCTCGAAAGCACGATACAGTGAAAGAAAAACAGTGGCAACGGCTATCCGTCTTGTCTGAGTTCTATGGCAAATGGATAGCATCAAAACGGTTGCCAAGTACGCCGAAGAGCAACAGCGTAGTCAAAGAAAACATCGCACAGACGGGACTTGACAGAACAGAGATTAAAAACAAACGGAAAAGGAAAAGGAAGACAATTAATCCATGGGAATAGAATTTGACAGCTGGTGAAAGCGGTTACGGTGGAGCCATAGTGCCTACTGGTTAACCCACCAGGTGTTATGCGGAGGATAAGGGAAAATGTCTTCCCCCGGGGGATTTGCTTCAGCAGTGAAGGCTAAAGAGAGATCGATGCCGACGCGGGAAAAGCGGTCATGGGTTGTATCTCTTCGCTTTTGCGCTCCGGCAAAAGAAGCCCTGCCTGACTGCCTCCGTCGGTGCTGCGTCCTGCTCTCTTGCCAATTTCGCCAAGCTCGGGGACCCCTCTCCGCTATATAGGGCCTGTGAGTGCACTCGGAGGAGTGGAACGTGAATTCCATTTACGTAATAAATCACAAATCGTGTTAGAATGCATAAAAAATTGGAGTAGAATTTACGAAATGATAGAATCTATAATTTCACCTCATACAATTGGAATCCGCTTTCCATTAAATGATTTTATGTTTTTTTTTTTGGACACAAGAGGGTGATGGCCGGATAGATCCTCTATGTCCCTTGGCTAGTCTTCTTCGATCTTTTAAGGGAGCAAGCCTCCCGTGAGAGGTTTCTCTCTTTTTTTCAAAAAAAAATTAATAATCAATCAATATAAAATTAAATTAGTTTAAATTATATTATCATCTTCATAAATTTAAAAAATATGTTTGATAATAATAATTTACAATTTAAATAATTTTTTTATTTAGTTACTTAAATAAGATAAATATTATATAAAAATAATAATGTATATATATCTTAATAATTTATATACTTTTTTATTCATTTTAAGTAAAATATACTTATTATACATTCATTTGATGATCTAAAGAATATTTTTATTATTTTTAATTGATTTTAATTATTTTAGTTATATTGATTAGATAAATTATATTATATAATGTCACTTTTATTTTTAACTTAATATCAATATAAATTATTATGCATGTAATATTTTATTCTGATTTTATCTCTAATTTAATTTTACGATTAATTTGATTCTTAGTTATTATAAAAATCAAATTCAAAATATTATATTAAAAAATTATATTAAAAAATTATAAATTAGAAACTTAAGTAGTTGCATAAAGTTTAATTTTCTTCTAATTGTCTCATCACTAAATTTATTTTATTAATTAATTCAACAATAAAAAATTACATTCTTTTAGGGCATATTTGGAACCCACATAAAAGAAAAGAAAAAAAAGAAAATGAGAGAGAAAAACTGTTTTTTTTAACAGTAAATAATCATTGAGAGAAAAGAATATAAAAGACAAAGCCTTAGTTAATAAATTTTCTCTCGCAAAATAATGCAATTTGGGGAGAAAAAAAAATAGAAACTTTAGAGAAAATTTGAATCATCAATATTTGAAAATATTAATAATTTACTTTTTTTTTCATCTTTTGTGTGTCTTTTCCAAGAAACACTAGAAAGACATTTTATAATAGAAATATGTTTTTAGGGGCTATTAGTACCTCATGTTTTTTTAAAACACTTTTCTACCTGTAACTTTTTACCGAGAAAAATCCCCAAAAAAATTATATAATTTTCCAAGTAAGATAGGCCGGAAAACCATATGGATTTTTTTTAATAAATATTTGATAATTAATGTTGTAATACTTTCAGTGCAAGGCAATTTTTATGCCAAATTTGTATTGGATATGTTATTTTACTAAAAAGTTATCGAATAAGTATGGTAATGTATAAAGTTTATTATTAATTTTTATTTATTTTCCTGCAAAAAAGTAAGTCCATTTATTTTTTCTTGAAAAATTCTAATTTTTTCCATATAATTTCTTAGTAAGACACTAATGTCAGAGTGGTTCTGTCCACTTTTGTGAGCAGTGGCTTTCTACACTTAACTGACTAGTCATTTAGGTTGTATTGACTAACCTTTTGACATCGGGAGTTCTGTCCCTTGAGAATGTCAAAGTGGTTATGTCCACTATTGTGAGCGGTGACTTTCTGCACTTAACCGACTAGTGTTTTACGTTGTATTGGCTAGCCTCTTAACAACTCATAGGATTTTATCTGAAAATTTTTTAGAAATATATTTTCTAAAAAAAACATTTCAAACTTTTGATGACATATAAATTTTCAACCAAGTACACTAACAGGGCCTAAGTAATCTACTTTCAAGACGAACACTTACATAAATTATCACTAGTAATCTAACAAATGTATCGTGTAGACCGTATGCTAAAACATTATGTATTATAATATTTAAGTATATACAAATAATATTGGGTGTATAAATGGACTGTGGTACTGAAAATATACGATTCGATTAATACTCCTAAAATTATTTGGTGGTTTGGATCTATTGATCACGTGGATCAGTAGGAGGCTAGTCACTTTAATCGTTTTATAAAAGGGTGAATGAGATCAATTAACGTGAGAGAAGTTTGTCTTGTTCACCTTTTCCAAGTAGTTGGCGAGGCACAGCTCTACTTCAAGAGAATTAGATAACCGAATTCTTCATGAGTCCCATCTCATGCGAAGCCGTCCAAGAGATACCAGACTGTTCCAGAAATGACACCGGCGAGAGAAACGACCGCCGGTCTCGACGTTGGAGTTCCGGAATGCCCGTACTAAGATGGAAACTCTTGTTTGATGCGGGAGTCACCTGCACATGCAAGAATCTGACAGTCCAAGGTAAAGAAAGAATGAAACTGTTAAGTAACAAACCAGTGGTTACATATATCCAAACAGTAAGACTGCACTTTGCAGAAAGCCAGAAACAAAGAACCTGAAGCAGCTAGTTGTGAGCGGAGGTCTTCTGAAGCAGGACGCCTGAATCTCTCGATTCAAGTTGCCTGATATGACAATTTATCCACAGGGAACGAGATTAAACAGCTGAGCACGGAGATTTTTCTAATGAGAAGTGACCGGAATCTGCTTAGGATTGTCAAGAAATCTCGAAGGTAAAGTGGAGCTGTCGCCTGTCGAATCCATCTAAATGAAAAAGAGATCGTTGCGCATTTGTAATATGGATTCGCAAGGGGAAGTTCATGCTCCAGAACCAAGTTCCATGTACCAGGTCATGCTCATGCTAATCACGGACAAATTATCATCATATCACTCTCCTTTCTTCTCTAAACTGCCTGCTTCTCCAGCGATTCAGACTTCATTTTTTTTTTTCACTGTGTCTCGATTGAAACCGGACTCCACTTCGATTCATGAGGTCAAAAGGATTTTCTAAGCCAATCATCTAGGGTATCACATCTCTGCTTTAAACAGATTTGGCGGGATTTTCGAATTATAACCAGTTCCTAAATTCAGGCACTTCCCCTTTGGCGATTCAAATCTCCGAGTAGCCTATCTGGTCAGGGCAATACAAAGATTAATACGATTTATATAAGGGAAAAAGGGGTATAACACCTAAAATTTGGGCCAGCTAATTCAACTGTTCTGTGAATCTTGTCACATTGACGTTGATTTTGACTACTTAACTGATTGATGTTTGGGGCTGTTCTTGGTGAGTGAAATAACATTCTTCTTATGTAGTTGCGGACTTGCGAAAGCAAATTTTGGGAAGATTCCTCAGACATTTTCTTTCTCAAAAATTTCCATCTCTTTATCTAGAGAGATGCTTTTATTATGTAGGGTAGTTCTTCGAAACTTTCTTTCCTATTCTTCAGCCCTTTTCTTCAAATAAACATGAAAAAAACAAAGAAAAACCTCCGAGTCAAAGTTAGGTGGTTCGGTCCACTTGGGTTAGGTTCCGTCTACCCTTGGTCCACATGGGTTAAGTACTTAGCTTTTCGCCTTTAACAAACCGGTCTTTTGGGTTGTATTGGCTAGGTGTTTGACAACTACATGTATGCAACTCCAGGATCGTGAAACACTACCATTGCTTGATTTGTTCTTCACCATTATCACAAGAAGTACTGTTTATTCATAGCAGCATTGCAGTGGTCCTTTTATTTTAGTGAAGTAATCTCTTTCAGGAAGAAGTCATAAAGGGTGATGAGTCTATTTCCCCAAACTCCTTAAAAGCAAATGAGTTTGAAATGATCCAAAATTTTAGTAATGCCCTTTGTATTTTTTTTTCCACAAATGGAATTCGGGGAGAAAAAAGAAATTTGAAAAAAAAATTAATCATCAAAATTTCTTCATCATTTTTCATGAGTATCCAAAAATAAAAATTTATATTTCTCTTCCATTCTCTCTCTCATTGTCCATAATATCCAAACAAGAGAAAAAATATATTTATATTCCTATTTTTTTCTCTCCATTTTCTATGTTCCAAACACAGCCTTAAGGTTCGCAAGGAAACCATCTTCATCGAACATAACAACAGGGGCAACCAAGCAATTGAAATAAAATGTGTGATCCGAGTAAGGCGACCATTGTTCATTGGTCTCGATAACACTTATTATATATAGAGTTATCTCTTATTCTTTTTGTTTAAATTTTTATTCATTTCATTTAGAACCGGTAAATGGGTTTTAATTAGTTAATGGATCTTTAAGATTTTAACTAATATTTTAAAAATAAAATCATCTACTATATCTATACCCTTTTAACCTTATATGTTATCTATTTAACAATGATAGAGAATCAAGGGGTAATCTTAACCTAACTTTTAAATGAGAAAAAAATATTTTATATTGTTATCAGTCTTTATTTTTTTAAGTCTTAAACATAATTTCAGGAGCTGAAATAACTCAAAAACGTCCTATATTTGCAGTAGTTATAAAAAAAAATAAAAAATGCTTTGTACATGTGCATATAAGTTTCGCGAGTCACGAGTCACGAGTCATGGGTGCAGTCGAAAAATGATGGGTGTCACCCACCGACTCTGCCATTTGCAGCCATGGGTTCTGCCTCGTCAACAGCTCCTAAGGTCTTTCCGCAGGAACGAGTGCGATCGTCTATATTGAGAAAAACCCTCGGAGAAAAGTGACAAGCCGGCTTTCCGTCTTCAAATTCTTCGATGGATCCACTGGGCTTTCTTACCGCAAAGGAGCGGCAATGGATAGAGGAGGTTCATTATCTGCACTCATTGTGGAGGCAAGGCCCTCCCAGAACTGGTAAAGTTAACCTTGGTCCTCAAAGCTCGGTAGCTTTTAAGCCAGAAAACAAGCTGAAGACGAAGAAAGAAAAGAAAGCTAAGAAAAAGAAGGACACGATTTTAGCTTCTCAAACGCAGCAAGAGCCGTTTGATAATCATCCCGTTTCAACCGTATCCGAAGTCGAATGGCCGTTGAATCCTGTCCCGGAGGAGCCCCAAGAGATCGGCTGGCCGAGTCAGACTCAGAATTCCCAGGTTGCTGCAGCAACTGGTGAAGAACTCGCGAAACTATCTTCAATCCAAATGCAAAAGGAAGCAGTAAAATTATGCCGGGATTTTTTCAAAAAGGAGTCCTCTGACGGCGAGGACGACAAGGGGGAGCCTACAGACGAGGACAGTGACTCTATATCCGAGCACTTGGACTTCTTTTTACGGCTTTTCGCGGAAGACGCAGAATTGAGGGGTTATTACGAGAAGCATTGGGAAAAGGGAGAGTTCTCTTGTTTGGTTTGCGGAGGAATCGGAGTGAAACTCGGGAAGAAGTTTGGCAATTGCGTTGCACTTGTTCAACATTCGATTTCAATCTCAAAGACGACAAAGAGGGCATCCCATCGAGCATTTGGACAGGCTTTGTGTCGGGTTCTTGGGTGGGAGATTAGTAGGCTTCCCACCATCGTCTTATCATTAGGGGAGCCACTTAGTCGCACATTAGATCAGGCCGCTCCCCAGGTACATTAATTCCTGTTGCAAGTTACCATCTGTGAAATGTATGACAATTTCACATATTAAAGATCAGAAACACGTCACGTTTTGGTGCGAACACGGTTGAGTAGTATATCGAATTGCTGGGTCGAGTTAAACTATGTTTCTAGAACTAACCCATTATCTTGGTGTTACTCAAAATATGATACAATTTGTTATAGTTTGAGATGCTTCTGATGTAGTTTTGTATTTCTTTTCCAGAATGCTAGTCTTGCACAGAATATGATAATCTCTGCAGATGTGGTTCATATTGATAATATAGCAGAAGAGAGTAAAAACACTGATGGACCAGCTCAGGTGGTTAATCTTGTGGAGAAGATTAAAGATTGAGGGATCAGATGTTGTTCAGGAGGAAGATTTCCACTGAAAGATACGCTTTTCCTTCTCTGAGAATTGGAGGAAAGCAAACTTTCGGTAATCTGTTACTAAAACTTCCTGGAAAGTGAAGCACTGGGATAGGAGATGGTTCCTTTGGTACATGTTTTCGTAGTTTTTTTTGAATTTTGGGTGAGATAGCTAAGTTTTCTCTTTTTTTCCTCTTCAAATGTTGTTCAAATATCTTCGTGTTCACATTATTCTAATCTAACTTTTGTTTTTAATGAACATCAGATGAAAGGATTGACTCTTAGTTCAGATTTTTTGTTTTTTTTTTAATTCCTGTATTCTTATTCTCTGGCCATGCAATCCTGCAATGGAAAATGAAAATCTAAAAAAATCATTTTGCTGAAAACTGATACAGTGAACAAATAGTAAGAATTAGTCTTTCTCCAGTGGCTGTTGAGTGTCTTTGTATTCTTTTTCTCTGGCAATGCAATCCTGCAATGGAAAATGAAAATCTAAAAAAAATCATTTTGCTGAAAACTGATACAGTGAACAAATAGTAAGAATTAGTCTTTCTCCAGTGGCTGTCGAGTGTCTCGTAATAAATAGAGGATTAGTCATGTAGCTAGCAGATTATAGGCAAAATGAAGAGAGATTATGTGGTTGCCCATTGAAGGCTCTAAAGAGGATGAACATGCAGTCCTCAACCTCTTTTTTTGCACCATAGTCGAGGCTTTGTACAATTGTTGAGGGCCCTAAGGACTTGAGTTGTATAGCTCTTTCATGTCCCATTTGATTAGTGCATAAGGTTGTGGTATGTGTAGGTTCATTCTTAGGTTCCGTTATCCTTTCTAGCATGTTTAATTTGTTATTTATTACCGTTCAGATTTTCCCAAAGAAAAAAACATAATAAGAAATAAAGTACCCAAATAGCTTTTTGAGACAAGTTTTTAACTTTAAAAAACAGGAACATTGGCCCTCTAGAAGTAGGAATATTGCATGTTCGAAGGAAAATTTTCTGGGCTATTTCTGGAAAATTGGAATAGTTGGGTGGGGTGCAATCTGAGCAGGAATCTTCATTATCTGGCTTCTCATAATGATATTTAGATTGGCTAGCTCATTCTTGAACCTGAAAAGAGAACTGGTAGAATTCAGTTTCCATTTCATATTGGCCAGAGCAAATAGGATTTGAAGAGCTCTCATGATCATTTGCATCCATTAGATACGGAAAACAGTGGAGACTGTTGTTGGCTGCAATGTACTTGGAAGTGAGGAAGATAATCATCCCGCATGAGAGCCTCTGGAGCGAAGTGAAGCAACATGTTTATGATTTTTGGTAGGGTACATGTCAGGGAGGCCAGGGAAGTTTCAAGGGATCTTATCTGAGTTGGTAATCAAGCTCTGTCAGGTGAAGAGTGAGTCTAATTTTATAGCGGATGACTTGGCGATGGGGGTCCCTAGTCGTTGGTTGAGCTGCAGTGTGTGATACCTCTGCAGGTTGCCTTCAGTGGTTAGTGATGTCAGTCTTAGACACACGTGTATTGGTGAGATATCTCAGATTTTAGGTGGTCTGACTCAAGATAAGGGATCCTTCTTGAGGGACCTGTTATATTGTATAAATTTGTATCTTGATGAGATATCTCACTTACTGGCAAGATAACTCAGATCTTGCACTGGACTTTTGCTACACCCATTATGAGATCCAGTACGGGGTTGTGAAACCCTGTATCTCATTCAACATCTCATTGCCATTTTCAATTAAGATTCATTTCAAACTTCCGTAAAACGATGAACTTGAAAAAGTTATTTTAAGGTGGAATAGCCTATAGCCATGGTTCATTCTTTTAAATGTCTTAGTATATGAATCCAAGTTGACTGCATGTTTATATGACCCAGCAAAACAAGTGGCACTTAGTCTGAATTTTGGGATCTTGGATTGATGTAAGTTTTAATTCGAGAAGGTGATTTGGCTTAAGGTGGATGGTGAGGAAATCTCCTCCTTAAGGTTAACCTCTATTTTTTTTTATATATATATCTCAGACCCTTGCAACCAGATTGAAATTATTTGTCTGCATACTCCTAGATCTGGTAATAGTTCTTCAGGTAAACTAGTCAAAAACAGGTGTCTCCCACTTGTTTCTTGAGGCCTTCAGTGAGTTTCAGTCTTGTTTTCTGTATCTTTTTCAAGCAATGAAAGTCATTTTTTCGAAGAAAAGAGTTTTAATTCTGATTCTAGATCTCTGAAATAGCTAGGAGCTGTATCTGAAGGTTTGTTTCTATTGAGTAGCAAGCTGGACTATGTCTATAACTCTTTCTGGGCATTGTTTTATGGAATCTACTTCTCTTAAAACAGTTTTTCAGTTTCTTTCATTGATCTAAATTACCAATTTGTAGATTAATCATTGAATAATAGTTCATTGCTTAATGCAATGAACTTTCTCCTAGTCCTTGTCTGTACAAGCTGGCAAAAGATGGGAAATACATGAATAATAATAAAAAAAAAGTGTGATTGACATTTGACAGTGTTATTCAAGATATGTAGCCATGTATTCTTCAAATCCTAGGGGCCTGCTTGGGCTTTCAAATAATCAATAGACATGTTGATTTAACATTAAAAAAAAAAATGAGAGAAAAGGCTTCTGGAAAGGTTCTCTAGTGTAAGAATCTAATCCGCTTAAGAGCTGATCCTCGCCATTCCAATATGGGCCGCACCTAGGCTATTTGACTTAACTAAGACGACGGATCAAATTCCTACCACACAAGGAACATATTGTGCCCGAATCTGGCGTATCGGCCGATTTGTAATAAAACAGTCTTTTGACTTTTTCTTATCTTATCTTGTTGCCCTTTCCCACTGGCCCACTCCGGGTCCCGCTTTCGGTGTAAGGCAGTTAGATGTAGAAAATATCCGCGGCGGTAAGGTTCAGCATTCGGCATGGTCCGTGGAGGCTGAGTCTCGAAGCGACAGTGGTCCCTCCGATATAATTTGTTAAGTTGTTCTATAAAATGCGCGAGAGGCCTCAGCAAAAATAAGACTTTCCTCTTTGCTGTTCTGGTCTGACTGTGACTGTGAGCGAAGCTGAAAATCCCAAACCCTAACCGGGGAAAGAGGAGCTGGGTCGCTTGCATTCCGTGCGATTTTCATCGTAGAAGATCAGATGGCAGGAATAGGTCCTTTGACTCAGGACTGGGAGCCCGTCGTGATCCGCAAGAAAAATCCCAATGCTGCTGCTAAGAAGGACGATAAAGCCGTCAACGCTGCTCGTCGTAGCGGTGCCGAGATTGAAACTTTAAAGAAATGTACGAATTGTTGCCTGCTTTTCTGCTTTCTAGTTCCATTTCTATTATTTCTACTATGTACTTCCATGAACATTTTCTCCGTTGGTTTTTTCCTTTTGCTTGAGATGAAATTAGATCATGCAGCATGGCCTTCTGGATCTCAAATAGTTCTAGTTCCAATGGTTAGAGTCGGTTTCTAAGTGAAAACGCTGCCATCTGTATGCGATAGAAATGATGATCAATCTCTAAGAGGAAAAAATGGAAAGTATTGTATACACTGCTAATGAATTTTATATCGTACTTTATGGACTTTGAGCCTCTCTTTGAAGAAAGACGATTTTCGATTGATCGTTTTCCCTAAAAAAAAAGGAAAACAAAAAGAAAAGATGATATCTATTGATGCATGCACCATTACAATCACTTCTTCGTGTTTGTTTAAGGTAGGTGAATTGAGGAACTGACTCCCAACAGCATATTTTATTGCTGGACTGATTCGAATTTAAGCATTGCGTTTGAACTGTTAGTTTTATGATCAAGAACTATTTTTTCTATTCTTATCTTTCTCGTGTTGTTTTTACTTGATCTGATTTTTCCGAAGGCTTCACTGCCACATTTCAACCCTCAAAATGGATGTATTGGGTGACGTATTATGGATTTATTTTTTATTCCTATTTCTATTTAATACTGTAATATTAATAATATTAATTCTTGAGTCTAAATAGAATCATTACGTATGTTTGTAGCTAATGCTGGGACAAATAAAGCGGCTTCAAGCAGCACCACTTTGAACACAAGGAAGCTTGATGAAGAAACTGAGAATCTTGCCCGTAAGTACTGTTGCCTTATCTGAAGTTCTCTCTCATGAGTCCTTGTAAACAATTCTATGCACGCGCATCTTCAACATCATCTACTTTGGGGCTTGTTTTCTTGGACTCGTTTTCTTGTGTCTGCTTGTTAGATTTTAAGTTTTCCCAATTGCATATCCTTTATAAATTGACAGAAATTTTGTGTTCTTACTCTGTAAAGTTAACCTTGCTATGGTGGAACAATCATCTTGTGTTTCTATTGGTTTTGTCATGTCTTATATTTTGCTTCTTGGGAATCTTGTTCTTGTAACTCAATGTTGAGAGCATTTTTAGGAGGACAACTTTTACTGGTTGAATTGCTGCTATCATAGACTGATCCCTTTTCCTGCATGTAGTTTGTGTTATGTTGTTGGTGTCTGGCATGTAAACATAGTAGACTGGTCTTTAGGCATGGATGCAGCTTTTTCTAGTATCCAAGTTAGTACTCCTAATCCTTCATTTACAAAGGGATGAAAATGTATTTTGTGTTCCAAATCTTGAATCAAAATGTCATTTTTGTTGTTATTGTATGTTATAGAAAATGCACAAAATGCAACATGTTCTTTCAGATTTAGCTCAACCTAATGAGCATTGATGCCAGAGTAATATTAGCCGTATTTTTTACTGCATATTGGAGAATAAACTCTTAACTGCTGCTTCAAAATGTGTATTATGTGCATCCAGCTGTACTTTCAGTCCTGCTTTTGTTTTATCCAGTTTTCCTATCAAAAGGAAAACAAAAAAAGTCTTATCTGGTCCTAGTCAGCTTGGAGTTTCTGTAGTTGTATTTGTTTTTGGTGTTGTGCTGTGACTAACTATTTTAAAGGATCCTGTTTTCTAAAATTGCATATGCTCCGGTTCCCTTTTGCCATTAGGGAACTAAAGAGAGACCTGATACAAATTCTGGCAGAAAGGAGAAATCAAGATCTCTGGGTGATACCTGTCTGGTACATTTGCATCTAAAACGTTATCTTATCCAGAAAAAAAATATGCTTTTATATTGGCTAAAGCATTCTTTAAAAAAAAAAAGATCTCATGTATTTTCACTCACCAAAATGGTGGATGTGACATACTGGTGGGGACACCTATGCCCATCGGGCCCCAGTGGAACCACTTATCTTTCCTGATTTTATTTGATTTGATTAGATAGTGATCTTATCTAATTTTAATTTTAGTTTATCTTTTCTGATTTTGTTGGATTTGATCAGATAGTGATATTATCTATTTTGCATTTTAATTTTAATTTTAGTTTATCTTTTCTGATTTTATAGAATTTGATCAGATAGTGATTTTATCTATTTTGAATTTTAAATTTTAATGTTAGTTATTTATAGGCTGTAACAAGATGTTGAATTCAGTTTTGAAGATTAACTAATAAAATCCCTCGTTTCTAGTCTCTCCCTCTCTCGCTCCCCTTTTTTCTTCTTTTCCTTCTTCTTCATTCTCTATTGTTCTTCTTCTAAATTATTCTCCTTGAATCTACTATTTCTTATTCCCAATTTCTTTTTTTCTCTCTATTTTCTTCCTTTCTCATGTTGTTCCGGCAATTAACCGATATTCGCATACATCAATCAAATTCACGTCTTGTCATGCATCAGTTTGGTATTAGAGCGGGCGAAAATTGTCTTCCTTCGCATTGGCGAATTGCCCTTGTTGCTTACGGAAGATCACCTTCTCCAACCAGTTGTCGTCGCCATCACCATCGCCAAACAAATTCTCCATCGTCTAGACCAAATTCCTCGAGCCGCGAAACAATTCCTCTTCATCCTTTTCTCAGCATCGCTGCCTCTAGTCGTCACCGAAAGGCTCTCACCCGACTTCTAATCCTTCGTCATTCCTTCTTCTAGTCATCATCTTCCGTTATCATCGACTCGTCTAATCTCCACTGGAGTCTCCAATTGAAAACACTAATGGCATCTTTTCCATCATTTATCTCCCACCAAACCACCGATCAAACAATTGCCAATGTACTCTAGATCAGATCGAACAAGAGCAGCCTTCAAGCCCTTCATAGTTGTCGATCGCAGCACTGCCATCCACTGTTATACCAGCCTTTTGCAGCCGAGAAAATGAAAATAAGAACTCATTGTGAGTGTGCTTGATCGCCTTCTCCAAAATAGTGCCAATAGCCATCGTCGACCAACAATTCCGAGCCCTCTGCAGTCGTCGACCATTGTCCTCGACCTATCTGCCATCGACCCCAACCCTGATCTTCTATTGTCTTCAAACTCCACCTTTCTGTCGCCTCGTCGGTAGACATCTCTACTGCAGCCATCACCAAAGAAGAATGAGCGAGACGAGCAAGATCCCACCACCGCCAACTCATTCCGATGTTTCAACTCCTTTCTGTTGTCGATCTCCTGCCAAAATCACCGTGTCAACCGTTGCCACGAACAGTCGGAACCTTTGCCGCTGTTGATAGCCTCAAAGGTCACCTGTGTCGCTCCATCTCCATTGCTCCTTGTTGGCGCTGAACCAAGTTCCTTTGCGGAATCACCAGTCTTCGTGATGACCTTAGTCTTGAGGAACCTCCCCATAAACCGAAACAAACTCTTTAGGCATGTTGAAAGATAGCAAAACTTGTAGTCAAATTATTTATTCAACAAGAAGGAATTGATTATCACGATACATTCTCTCCTGTTTCCAAGAAGGATTCATTTCGGATAATTATGACATTAGTAGCTCATTTTGATATGAAGAATACCATTGATCAATGTATACACCATAAGGTCAGTGGGAGCACATTAATTGTCTTAGTCTTATATGTAGATGATATGCTACTTTGCTTCAAGTGATTTAGGTTTACTTCATGAGGTTAAGTGATTTCTCTCGATGCAATTTGATATGAAAGATATGGGTGAAACTTCTTATGTCATAGGCATAAAAATTGAGAGAGACAAATCTTGAGGAACATTAAGATTATCTCAAGAAACTTATATCAATTAAATTTAAGAGAAATTTTTTATGAAGAATTGTTCATCTGGTGTTGCACTTATTGTCAAAGGTGACAAATTAAGTTTGGAACAAGGTCCTTAAAATGATTTGGAGATCGAACAAATGAAAAACCTTCTGTATGTTTCTGTGGTTGGGTGTTTAATGTATGCTCAGGTTTGCACAAGACTTGATGTTGCATATGCAGTTGGAATGTTGAGTAGATATCAAAGTAACCCACATTTGGACCATTGGAGAGCTGCAAAGAAACTCATGCGATACTTTCAAGGGATTAAAGACTACAAACTAATATTTAGGCGATCTGATCATTTGGAGGTGATTGGATATTCAGACTCTGATTTTGCTATTGCCTTGACTCAAAAAGGTCAATATCAAAATATGTTTTTTTATTAGCTGGAGGGGACATCCTTTTCTTGGAGAAGTGCAAAACAATCTTTAATTGTTACTTTCTACCATAGAAGCAGAGTTTGTAGTATGTTTTGAAGCGATATCGGGGGGGTTAGTCCAAAATGAACCAGAATGAATTACTTCCGCATTACTTAGTTCATTAGATTAAGCCGTTAGTGTGGAATGAATTCTTTTTTTGAATCACGTCAGGTAATTGAATCAGGCAAAAATTGGGGAAAGCTGATACGGACCTATTTTGCGATTCATGTTAGCGTCCCGCGTTGCTTCCCCCCCCCCCCCCCCCACGAAAAATTTTCCTCCGGCTCGGCCTTCCTCCCCCAAATTGTTTTTTCTCTTCTCCCTCTCCTCTCCCTCTTGACCTCTGTCGCATAGCACGGGAGGCCGAGCCTCTGTCGCAGGCCCTCGGTCTCCCTCTCGGCTTACTGTTGGAGTGCTGCCTCCGTCGTTGTTGCCCGCTGGCCCGCCGTAGTCTCCCGCCATTATCGGCGCTGAGGAAGACGAAGTTTAATTTTTCCAAAGTTTGGAAAAATTAAACCAGCATCATAAAAATAATAATCTATATTTTTATTTATTCAATATATTCATTTTATAATTACTGTATTAAATTAGTGATTTAATAGTCATAATTAAAATATTATTAATATAAATATTTGATAAATTGTTTTGGTTTAATTATCCCATTGCTATAATTAATTAAGCCAATGGTTTTAAATTTTGTGACAATATATTATTAATTAATAATACATAAAAATATATATTATGTTATTGATAAAATAATATAATTAATTAATTATTTTTTATTATTGTATTAAATTAGTGGTTTTTAATGTTAAAATATATCTTATGTTATTAAAAATAATTTATTTCTTTATTATATCTGCTTATGTTATTTTTTATTGTTATTTATTTATTTTTATAATTTATTCTCATCACACATAATTATTATATTAATTTATAATAAACTGTAATCATTAAGTAATATAATATAGTCTTTAATTAATTAGTTTATTAATATATTTTAATACTACACATTAAATCACTTATAAGTGTAGTAACCATGCTTATTTTGGTTAATTATCTGTTTAGGTATATGTTCTATTTAAGTATATTACAAAAAGTTACTCATTCTCTTGTTTATATCATATTTTTAATTTAGGGCACTAAAACTTGAATTTTTTTTTCCAGTGCACTTGAATTCGTCTATACTAACACTAAGTTGAAGTTGACTCAATTCATTTAAGATGAATTGAAATCTTCACTTCATTTCAAGTTCATTGTGGACCAACCACCCCACCCCCCCATCATAGGCTATAGGGTTGAGAAGTGGTTTGAAATTGTTGACAATTTCCAAGTCATTTAGGATCTATTGCGATAATTCTGTTGCGGTGTTTTTGGCCAATAACAATAAGAGTGAAAGTCATAGTAAACATATTGACATTAAATATTTTGTTATTCGAGAACATGTCAAAACAAACAAAATGGTTGTGGAATACATCAGCACTGGATTCATGATTGCTGATCTGTTGAAAAAAAAATGTACCACCCATTGCTTATAAGAGACATGTTGAACACATGAGACTCAGATCTACCAGGTAATTTTATGTGATTGAGATACCCATTATGTTTGTATTGCATTTTGTCAATTGAAAAAACTCCGTTAATTTCATATTTGTCTATCTTATTTAGTTGTATACATGAAGTTTAGAGAATGACAATTGTATTTGTGAAATTTTGATGATTTTGAGTAAGAATTTGGAAGTTTATTCATAAAAATATATGCTACATATGATTTTCATTCAAAAGGCGAAAGTTGCATTGTGATACGTGGAAGGTAATACTTGCTCTAAAGGACTTACCGTCACGATTCATGCAATTTAAATTCTTTTGTCTATGAGAAAACGTTTTGAGAATGCATCAATAGTAAATGGTACATATTAAGTATTAAATGAGTCAAGTGGAAAAATGTTAGCAGTTCCTACTTTTAAAGGATAACCCATTATCCTTTTAAGAGTTAACAGTTCTTACTTTTTAAGGATGACTCATTATCCCTTAGATAACATCTAAGATAGGCAGTTGTAACCTCCCTCTTATGATGAAAAAAAAATGGATTTAATAAATTCGGATCTGGTCTAGCATAGGCAATCTGTGACTTCTTCATCGAGGAACTTCTAAATAGAAGAGACACTCTTCTTTCGGAATTTGATTGCCTTGGCTGGAGGTAACCATCTTTCATCCATCGCTTTCATTTAATGTAAGATACGAATTTCTACCATTATATGAAATTAATAAATTGAATGTAAACAAAAGCAAAGGATGAAGTGCTTACCTCTAGCCATGGTGATCAAATTTTAGAAGAAGAGTGTCTTGTTTATTCAGAAGTTCCTTGATAGAGAAGTCACATACTACCTCTGTTAGACCAGATCCGAATTTCTTAAATCCATCTTTTTCCATCAAAAGAGGGAGGTTATAATTGTGTATCTTATCTACATTTAAGGGATTGGTCATCCCTGGAAAGCAGGAATTGCTAACACTTAAAGGGATAATGGGTTGTCCCTAAAAAGTAGGAACTGCTAACATTCTCCCACTTGACCCATTGAATACTTTATATGTACCATTTAATATTGATACATTCTCAATTTTTTTCCCATAGAAATAATATTCTTATACCCAAACAAAAGAATTTAAATTGCATGAATCGTGATGGTAAGTCCTTTAGAGCAAGTATTACCTTCCACGTATCACAATGCAACTTTCTCCTTTTGAATGAAAATCGTATGTAGCATATATTTTTATGAATGAACTTCAAAATGTTCACTTAGGATCGACAAAATTTTAAACATACATTGTCATTCTCTAAACTTCATGTATACAACAAAATAAAAGAAGACAAATATGAAATTAACAGAGTTTTTCAATTGACAAAATGCGATACAAACATAAAGGGTATCTCAACCACATAAAGTTACCTAGTATAACTGAGTCCCATGTATTCAACATGACTCTTATAAGCAATGGGTTATAGACCTTTTGGCAACGGATTAATAATCATTAATCCGGGGTTGATGTACTCCACAATCACTGTTTTCTTTGACATGTTCTCGAGTAACTAAATACTTAATGTCAATACGATTTCTGCTCTTATTATTCTTGACCAAAAAACACTGTAGCGGAATTATCGCAATTGATCCTCAATGACTTGAAAATTGTGTCAACAATTTCAAGCCCATAAATAAAACTCCTCAACCATATAGTTTGTGATGTCACTTCAAAATATGCTATAAATTCTGCTTCTGTGGTAGAAGTAGCAATCATAGATTGTTTTGTACTTCTTCAAGGACTCTTCCACCTAATAAGAAAACATATCCTAATGTTGACTTTCTCGAGTCAAAGCAGCCAACAAAATCAGAGTCAAAATATCCAATTACCTCCAGATGATTAGATCGTTTATATATAGTCTTTAGTCCTCCCTTGAAGGTATCACAACTCTCTTTGCAACTCTCCAATGGTCCAAACATGAGTTACTTTGATATTTATCCAACATTCTAATTGTATATGCAATGTTAGGTATTGTGCAAACCTGAGCATACATTAAACTCCGAATTGCGGAAGCATACATAATGTTTTTCATTTGTTCCCTCTCCAAATTATTTTTAGGACCTTGTTATTTGTCCAACATTCTAACTGCATATGCAATGTTAAGTCTTGTGCAAACCTGAACATATATTAAACTCCCAATTGCGGAAGCATTAAAATGTTTTTCATTTGTTCCCTCTCTAAATTATTTTTAGGACCTTCTAAGCTTAATTTGTCACCTTTGACAATAAGTGCAACACTATATGAACAATTCTTCATACGAAATTTTTCTAAAATTTTATTGATATAGGTTGATTGAGACAATCCTAATGTCCCTCAAGATCTCTCTCTAAATCTTTATGCCTATGACATAAGAAGTTTCACCCATATCTTTCATATCAAATTGCATCGAGAGAAATCACTTAACCTCACGAAGTAAACCTAAATCACTTGAAGCAAGTAGAATATCATTTACATATAGGACTAAGAAAATTATTTTACTCCCATTCTCCATAAAACCAAATGAAGAAATAACATCATAGAATTTTAAATTCGTATCTTAAATCCATCTTTATTGATATAGGTTTCTTGAGAGAATCCTAATGTCCCTTGGGATATCTCTCCCTCAATCTTTATGCCTATGACATAAGAAGCTTCACTCAATCTTTCATATCAAATTGCATCGAGAGAAATTGTTTAACCTCATGAAGTAAACTTAAATCACTTGAAACAAGTAGAATATCATCTATATATAGGACTAAGAAAATTATTATGCTTCCACTGACCTTATGATACATATATTGATCTAAGGTATTCTTTGTAAAACCAAGTGAAAAAATAACATCATGGAATTTTAAATACCACTAACGGGAGGCTTGTTTCAGCCCATATATGGATTTTTTAAGCCTACAAACCAAGTGATCATTCCCATTTGAAATGAAACCTTCAGGTTAAACCTCTTCCTCTAGGTCTCCATTGAGGAAAACTGTTTTCACATTTATTTAATGTAATTTCATATCAAAATGAGCTTTTAATGTCATGATTATTCGAAACAAATCCTTTTTTGAAACAGGAGAGAAAGTATCATGATAATCAATTCCTTCTTGTTGAGTGAATCCTTCGACTACAAGTCTTGTATCTTTCAATATTGCCTCCGTTGTCGCTGACCAATAGTTTCTGAGTCCTCCGCACATCGACCATTGTCTTTGACCTATCTGCCATCGCTTAGACGCCATCAGCTCGCCGTACCCCAACCAGAACAACCGATCTTCTATTGTCTCCAAACTCCACCTTTCTGTTGCCCTGTCAGTAGACATTCCCACCCCAGCCATCATCAAAGCAGAATGAGGGAGAGGAGCAAGATCCCCCACCGTGGACACATATCGACACTACAACTCCTTTTTGTTGTCGATCTCCTGGTGACATCACTGTGTCAACCATCGCCACGAACAAGTGGAACGTCAACGGCCACTTGTGTCGCCCCATCTCCAATGCTTCTCGTCAATGCCAAACCAAGTTCCTTTGCGGAACCCCTAGTTTTCGTGACGACCTTAGTCTCGAGGAAACCCCCTCACCCAAAACACCAAAAGATTGATCGTGCACGTGAGAACTTCGTATGTGCAAAAAAAAAAAACTCCCCCTATTTGTGAATTATTGTTTACATTCAAATAAATCCGATGCCCCGTTTGTTGAGGTATTATCCACACTCGAAGAGCTAACTAGACGGGGAGTTCTCCAACAGTGAGAGAATTGGTGGGACACCAGTATGCCCATGGGGCTTTGTGGACCCACCAATTATGGTTGAAAATTATTTTTATTTTATCTTTCTTGATTTTACTGGATTTGATCATCTAGTGATCTTATCTATTTTGAATTTTGAATTTTGAATTTCAATTTTAATTTTAGTTTATCTTTTCTAATTGTATAGGATTTGACTAGATAGTGATCTTATCTATTTTGAATTTTAAAATTTTATTTTATTTATTTATAGGCTGTCACAGAATGTTAAATTTCAGTTTTGAAGATGAGTTAATAAAATCCCTTGTTTGTGGTCTCTCCCTCCCCTTTCTTTTTCTTCTTTTCTCTCTTTTAAATTATTTTCTAGTTTCTCTTATTTCTTATTCCCAATTCTTCTTTCTTTCTCTCTTATTTTCTTCCTTTCTCTTTCTGTTCCAGCAATTAATCAATATTTGCATACAACAATTAAAATCTTGCCTCATCTCGCATCACATACCTTTGAATGTTTTTATTGATCTCTCCACTAGTACATTGGTTAATTGGTAAGAGCAATGCCCCTTTTTGTTTTAGTTGATTTTAATCACTTCTATGTCTCACTGACCAATTTGTGTTCCAATTTCATTGTTATATTCCTCTCGTAGCACACGAGTGATTTGTAATTGTCGGTGGGAATATTGTGTTGTATTAGTTAATAATTTCTTACTGGATATTATTTGTGAATCATTTCATCACCAATTACTGTATGATTGTGCATTATTGACTGCCCGCATACCACAAAATTTTGAAACCCAGAATTTATAGAAGTGATAAAGAATTATGATATGATTCTGGGCTCGACTGTCAGAGGACCATTATCTCTTACTCTGGGTATTTCATGCGGTTAGATGATCGGGTTCCTACAGAGCTGAAGAAGGCCATTATGCAAGCTAGAACGGACAAGAAACTCACCCAGGCTCAGCTTGCTCAGGTAGTTGCCATGCTTTTTTCTGTAATGACCATGTATAATTTTTGGGTTTCACTAAGTGGCAGATTCTTATTTCAGTTGGTTAATGAGAAGCCGCAAATCATTCAAGAGTACGAGTCTGGGAAGGCAATCCCCAATCAACAGCTAATTACCAAACTGGAGAGGGCTTTAGGTGTAAAACTGCGAGGGAAGAAGTAATGCAGGGTTGATTGGGAGTTTCAGCAGTCAGCGAATGTCAATACAGAGAAAGCTGTTACAAATAGTAGTCTTTTAGTTTTGGAGTGAAGGATATGAGTGGGCCGAAATCAGTTTGTTGAGAAACTACTGCGTTGCATTTGTAACTCAAATGTTTATCCTGGATCTTCCTCACATATTTTGTGGTGGTTTGATATGAACTCTGGAATGATCTCGGCTTTTGGCTTTACAACGTTGAATACGTCTTTGGCGGATAGGAAATAAGGAATATGGATACGGTTGATGGGAAATGAAGACACTGATACGTTGACAAGCAAAGCGACCGTCCAGTTTCTCCCCCTTTTGCTTCACGTGCATTCTTTTTCACTTCCTTTGGTATTCAGGTTTCATTCCCTTCCTTAACCTCCCACTGTACTGCTTTCGTAAAGCCAGTTAATCAAAATTTAGTAGTTTTTTCGTTACAAGCCTGGAGACGGATTTGGTGCGATCCACTACCGTATCTCACAGACTATCTAATGTTAGTCTGTTTAATCTCGCACCTTAATTGGTCCAACCAAATGTGGACCCATCAGACTCGAACAACTGATGACGTCTTCAACATTTTAGAAATCCATACCACTCAGGTTGAATCTAGGTCCGTGGTTGTCGTGTCGGATATTGGTCGATACTCGTCGAAATTTGGGCAGAAGTTACAGGTTAGTATTTTATTACCATATAAAACCCCTAAAGCCAATACTTTTTTTTTATTTTATTAAAAAAAAAAGATTTTATCTGCCTTTGTATCAGGCTATAACATGTGAGATTTCGATATACTGCCCAAATCCAATTACTGATTGGGCAAGCGTGTATAGGCCTACAGATCTGCACTGTTTTGGACAACTAGAATCAGGTGAGAGAGACAGTAATGGCAAAGCTTCACATATCATACATAAGCTAATATACATTCTACACGCGTCACCTACTTAATGCTGCCATTCGTTCAAGAGATCTCAAAGACAAGTTTGTAAACAAATCCGAATGCCTAAGAAACATCAAAATGAAGGTTGGTTCCTTCATTCGCAGGCAAACTTCGTACCAAAGCTGGTGAGGCAGATGGCAAACGCTTGAAATGCTGACAACGGCTGCCTATAATCCATGGTAAACACGTCATCCCCTACTTTCCCAAATTGAAGTAATACTGTTTCTTCATCCCCCTTAGAGCCTGCTTGGCTGGGATCCACAGTGGCAACCAGCTGGAAGTTTTTCACTGAAGCAACCGTCACCCGTCCATGAAAATTTAAACACCAGCACTGCAAATGCTCATGCCACCTTGGGGTTTTGTTTTTCAGATGTGCACACCCCGGTGGGACAAGTGCACCGAGTGTATCTGCTTCTCCTTCAGAGTCATTTGGAGTTTCCCTTTTTTGAGGAGGGCACTGAAGAGTGCACAACATTCTTCTGGGGCCTCTTGACTTCAGTAAGTTGAATTTGTAACACACCTGTCCGATCTCAAAACTACCTGCAGCAACTTGTGGACATACTTGCTTATTGGCCACCCGGCGGCTTGCCCGAGTACTTGAGAACTTTGCACCAATGTACGGGGGCTGACTGTCATAAATAGTGAACTTGGTACCGAAAAAATCAGAGCTGCAAGGAGAAAAACACTTAAAATAAGTACACATAAAAATGTCTAGACCGTCCAAAGTTGTTTACATGATATTATCATGTTGAACACAGTAACAACAGCCACAAAATGTGATATCAAGCTTCTTTTTTGGCATCAACATCCAAGCTCTTCTGTACAAACTTTGAGGGATTAATTTCTAAAGATAGTTCCCCAGAGACCCTGTTTGAGCTAAAATGTGTCCGTTTCTATTCCAGTCAGACATGCAGAGGAAGAACTTCTTAAAGTGAAATCGGGGCTCTATGTGTGCATCTATGTTACAGAGTTCAAGGTTGGAATTGTATGTAGCTTATTGAAGTGCATGACTAGATCAATCATCAATAAAATATGTGAAGTTGGGTCCAAGGTCTATCCCAAAATAACTAACAAACTTAGAAAACTTATTTCTCAACTAATAAACTCAAAATCTTTGTATTCACTGATCCATGTGAGATTACTCCTTAATACTCAGAGTTACTCCCCTCACTGAACTGGTTGAAGTTAAACTTTCATAGCAGCTCCTCCAGGCACCTAGAATAGTTGGAATTGGAGGTGTCATCTATAATCATGAGACTAATGATCTCTTAGTCCACTGGCAAATACAACTCAGCAGAAGCAAAAGTTTGGCTCTGCTGCAAGGAATCAGGGTCTGTTGATAGCATCCATCTTCTCCTCCAGTGACAAAAGGAACTCAGCAATGGCATAAGCAGATGCAAGGTTGCTGGCTAGAACACATACATGAAGAAATCATTGATTCTTCTTCCTTTTCATACTGTTTGGCAGCATACACGTTATATCTACCACTAGTACCTGTGATTTTTCAGAAAATACAGGTTTTTCTGTCAGCATATTGCTGCAATTGATTCTTCTTCCTTTTCATACTGTATGGCAGCATACACGGTATATCTACCACTAGTACCTGTGATTTTTCAGAAAATACAGGTGTTTCTGTCAGCATATTGCTGCAGGTAAGCTCATTCCCCGTGTATGATTAAAGCTTGAGGTTCCCTCTCCTGCTCTCCTTCCCTGTGCATTATTTATTCTTTATTGAAAGTACACCACAATTCCAAACAAATGCTAACAAGAAAAGAGTTGTTAAGTTTTGGAGCATAGAGAAAACAGATTGTCTATATAGAAGTTGTTGCCAATTAATTTCCACAGTTAATTATCAAAAGCATCAGAATTGTACTTTTAATTTCCTTTACTATCTAATTGCCAAAATTTTCTTTACTATCTTGATATTTTTAATGTGTATCATATACAGACTATGACATATAAATCATAGAAAATTTGTCAATAACCATGCAAGATTAACAGAAATTTCCCCTACTAAAAAAGGAACTCTGAAGTGGAAGGATTAGTTATTAAGGCTTCAAGCTGCAAAAGAAACAAGGAAGGTTGAACAGCTTACCACAACTTTCCCACATAGGCATTACTTCCTTGGGACAAATCATCAGCATCAAGAGAAATGATATACTCAGTATGAGCACCATGTCTAAACCTCCGTGCTGCCAAGAGAAATTTTCCTTTGTCCATAAATGCTGAAAAAGCAATAAAATGAGATTAGGTAAATTAAATATTTCAAGTAGGCTACAGGATAAATCACGTACAACAAGTACAGGCTACAGAATAATCATGTATTCACACACTGAGGCTAGAAGTTCAGGGAAACTTACTAACCATAGAATAAAACATAGAGTTCAGTGGTAAAGTAGACTATCATTTGCAAAGGCAAGACTGAGAATTTCATTGCTCAAAATAAAGAAGATGAAGGGGATAAAGAATATTGAGATGACTAAAAAAAAAAAAAAGACTCTGGATTGAAGCATTTCCTTTCCATATGGGCTCATGAAATCCCATTTGAGTGCTGACACTTGTGAACTAGCAGGCAGAATTTAACACCACCCCACAGAGCAAGGTTTTGTAGTAATTGCATATAGCAAGGTTTTGTAGTAATTTCATAGGATGAGAATAAATAAAAATTTGTAGGGTACTGTTAAGTAACTAACTGATATATCTAAAAGCTTCAAATCTGATGGAACGTAGAAAGTTAGGTCTGTAAACCTATCCTGATGGAACTGATATTTCATTGTACAGACACATAAAAATCCACAACTACTGTGTAGCTATGTCTATCGCACTCTACTGATGGCTTTTACTCCGGATCAAGTAACCATTTTCATCTTTACCACAGCTCACATACATGCACCAAGTAGGCCTTTCAACAAGTTGTCCTCTTTGAGTTTTGACACAAGACATAGTCCTTGCTTTGAAACCAAATGCTCAGTACATAGCCAACACACCAAAACTCTAAAGCAAAAGGTTGCACTCCTACCCTTTACAAGGCTAGACTCAACTAACGTGCATAGCCCACTTGAGTCCACAAAAATATACCAACTACCTGTGTACTCTTGAAACAACTAGGAACAGTCCCATAGGCATGTGCCCAGTTCAATAAACTGGCCATACTAAATAACACTCAAGATAAAATTCAATTAAAGGAATAAATATAACAGGGAAGATGTCCTTTAAACCAATAAGTGATTTGCTTATGGGTTTAGCCATACTCTCAAGGAATTTTAGAGGGGCCAAAGCGTCACTAGTAATTTTAGAGAGGAATGTAGTGAACAAATTAATGACAATTCCCTCCTATAGGTGTTTCTTGATGCTGTAAGTTACTATCTTAAGTTCTTATGTCTTTGTGAACCCACAAACATCATAACAGAACCTATTTCCTGCCCAGGATAAATGTTAATCATTAGATGCAAGCAAGCTAACTGGCCAATGTAGCAGAAGTCATGAGATACTAGAAATTTTCTAAAAGATACATCCAAAAAAGTTATAGTGATTTTGTGTGGATCAATGGGAACGCGTCTTTGTCAGATGAGGCTTCATGGTTTTCACTAGAAGATTTAGAATGAGTAAACAGACACAGAAGAAAGATAAAACTGATTGAAACAGAGCAATAAGACCATGGCAAACCTAACACGAATACTAACAAAGCCTATTTTTATATTCTTTGCAGAAAGCACCACACTGCAAATTTTAATCAACGAGCGGAAGATTACATAGAAGTAGTTAAGAACAGAGAGGTCAGATAGAAGTAGTTTGAACAGAGGGGTCAGCTTTACTTACTCTGAGTCAGTCCAAGATATAAATAAAAGGAAGAGTTTTTCTTGTTCCTTTTGATGAAGCATTGTATAGGAGCATCACGGGGTCCCGGCTGCACATTGGGGGGAAAAAACATCACTTTACTAAGTAAAAACACAGCGCTGTTCTCTAGCAATATGCTTATCCTTCATGAAATAGCATTATTTTGGAACAAAAGAAAACAGAAGATCTAGATGTTAAAAATGGGAGAGAAGAAAAACAGTAAATTAAACGGCGATACCCAATTTCGAGGGGGAAATGGTGGTGCGACGGAATGTATATGCATGCAATAAAAAATCGACTTCGCTTTACATACCCACTCAGAGATCTAATCAGTTATTCAGTGTTGCAAACCCTAAAAAGATACCGAAGCACCAAAAGTTAAAAAAGAAGCACCCATAAATGTCTTCGGAAAGACCAAGTGAAGGATCGACACGCATCAAAAGCCATCAGATCCAGTTGGAGGAAAAGAAAACCTATGTGGATGCGTAGCAGAATGCCAAGTACCACCCGAAAAAGAAGTCACCAATGACAGATATCCGAGATCCCAACCAACCTCTTTAAGAGAAGAAGGAAAAGTAATTTTGCCGCTCTCCATTGGAGATTTAACGATCTGCCTAGTGATCTCGCTCCACCTTTTACAAACGCAGGCACAAGCGACAACATTCTTACGCAGAGGCCATCTCTCCTGGTCCGATTCAACGTTCTGAATGATCACCCCGAGCAGCTCCGGAAGCATTCTTGACCAACAATTTTCCTCTTCATCCTCTCCCACTGCCTGTATCCCATGATTGTCTTCCTCTCTGGGTAGCACCCTCGCTTCCTTGATCCCAGAAAAACATTTCCTGCTTCTGCAAAATGCACGAGCCGCCGAGGTGGAGCCACTTTTGGACAGAAACGCCCTTCTCAGAGACATCGCCCCCGCGCTCAAGGGGAAGCAACGAGGGAGGCTTCCAGTTTGGCTTTACAAACTGAGGACGAACCGAGGAAGCGGGAGGAGAACCTCGGAGTAATCCTTTCGGGAGCTGCATTAAATGATTCTAATTTGACTCGGTCTCAAAAGAAGAATTTTTTTTTCAAAAGCATGTCTTAAATCTGCTAATCCTGTTCTTTACGGATTACTAATTTTTTCCTTTTCCTCGCCATTAGTCCACTAATCTAACATTATAACTCCCATTTAAGTACTACGTGTCTCTCAGGCCGGTTTTTTAACGGTTGAGATTTGCCCACACCTACTTTAATTGTAACTCTTCTGACATCACTCCAATTAACCTTTTCGGGCTTCCAGTCTCATGTGGGCTAATTGATCCTGTCAGGCCCACATCCTGGATTCCTTTCTTGACTTGGGCCGGGCATATTTTTAGTAAGTAATGACAAAAGCCGTGACTCGCGGGTGCATTATTTCGACTTAAAAAAGTAACCTCTCGGAAGCTTGGAAAATGCGTGGCACGCACGAAGTTGCAGGTTGAGGTCGCCCAGCCTTGTTTGACTGCTGCTGCGGCATCGACGACCGGGCGAGTGGCGACCACACCCACCGTTAACTCCGTCAGTTCGGTTGACTGGTAAACTCCAACCTCTGCTATTCTTCGCCGCAAAGCTACTGGGACGGGGCGGTGAGTCGGATAAAAGGAAGACGTGGATCGGAACTGAACGCGTGCGGAGAAAGAGCTGCTGCGTTCCAGAGGCCGTGCAGTGTGGATGGGTAACAACATGATAGAAGGAGATCATGAAACGAAAAGAAAGGAATCTCATAAACGAGAAGGGCTTCGTTTTCTCTTTAACCCTGCGCGCCAAAAGGGGGGCCTTCGTCTGATCTAGATAATCATGTCTGGGTGTAGAAGAAACATCTAATTATTCCGTGAAACGGGAGGCAAGAAAGAAGCTAAAAATCACCCCCATGAAAGCGACCAAGCCAAGTGAGATTTCTCAGGGGTAGCTCCCACTCTTGATTACACCTGCCACGTCTCATAACACTGGACTTTAAAAATAGTTCTCAAACTTGAAATAATAAGGTTTATTAAATAAAATAAGTCAAACCGGAGAAATAAGGTTTATTAGATAAAATAAGTCAAACTCGAGATTTGTCAAACTCGGCTTGTTAGTTTGTGAACCGACTCGCTAACATAATTTTTTTTTTAAATTGTATTTTACTCTAATTAATCTCGTCAATTCACATTTGATTTTATTTACCTAATTGATCATTCAACTTTTTTGGGTATTTCAATATCTAATACTATTGTTTGTCGATAAAATAATTACTATTGATGGAAGTGTTTATTTTTTTTTTTTAGTCTATTACACTGGTTATCATTCATTAGTATGTTCCACGGCAAAATCTTGGACTTCTCTATGATATCTTATTTATTTCTTTATTTTTTAAGTTTTAAACGAAGGTTGACTCTAGCTCGGGCTCAAATTCGATTAAAAATTTTGAACTCAGGTTGACTTGAGTTCGAGTTCAAAGTATTCAGATTAAACCAAACTCGAACATATGAAGATTCGGAATTTAGGTCGGCTCGATACTACCCTTAGACTCAATCTAGAGCTCGGGTTCAAATTCGATTAAAATTTTTGGGCTGGAGTCTGAGTTCAAACTTGAGTTCAGAGTATCCAAATCAAACCAAGCTCAAACATATGAAGTTTCGGAATTTGGGTTAGCTCGATACTACCCTTAGACTCAATCCAGAGCTCGAGCTCAAATTTGATTAAAATTTTTGGGCTCAAGGCTGAGTTCAAACTTGAGTTCAAAATATTCAGATCAAACTAAGCTCAAATATATGAAGTTTCGGAATTTGGGTTAGCTCGATACTACCCTTAGACTCAATCCAGAGCTCGGGCTCAAATTCGATTAAAATTTTTGGGCTCGAGGCTAAACTCGAACTCGAGTTTAAAGTATTCAGATCAAACCAAACTCGAACTCAGACCGGTCCAACTTAAATTTGGAGGTGATCAGATTGGATATCGGGTCCTGAGTAAAAAAATTTATGTCCGATACACATATATTATCTGCTTATGCACTTTTTAAAGTTTTTTACTGTTAGAGAATCCGACACTCGGGTAGAGATGGAGTTCTTGGAACTCCCTGATTTAGAAATCAACAAGTCAGGATGAAATGAACCTTTGAAGGAAAAGCCAGACCCAGTAGTCACTGGTTTTAGAATCGGCGTCCAGGTTGTTTAAAACTTCTTCCCCAGTTGAGTTATCAGTCGTAGGTTTCATGGAGGACATTGTTTGCCTCCAGGTTCTGGTTCCAATCAGATCGGATCCGGGGTCGGTTAACTAAACCGAATGATAGCAAATCTGTGGTAAATGGACGTGGGCAGGGATGGGAGGCAAGGATTCCATACAAAACGAACGATTCCGAGGAGGCCGTTCGGACTGTCAGGTTAGCGCGTACGAACCGAACGGTGCTGGAGCTCAAATCCTCCGGGGGCAACAGGTAACGGCCGCCTAACCATCGAGTTTCCAACCAAAAAAAGCCTTCAATGAGTTAAAAAAAGAAAAAGAAAAAAATCCCCAGTGATTTTTAATGGCATGTGAATTCATTGTTTTCTATCGGGCGCTTATCTTTTCACAGAGAAGCCCCAGTTACAAGAAATAATTTCTGAGATGAGGGACTCAGATTCGGGAACTGCCTCCTGCCAATGATCGCTTTGTTCGCCGATGTTGTTCTGGTGAGCGCTATAAATAGATTCAAGACAAGCATCTGGCACGCAATTCGTTAATACTTCCACTGTCCTCATCGATGGAAGTCTTAGAAATAGAGAAAAGGCTTTTGTACAAATATCTGGCTATTTGGACGACTAGCGTCTTATTCTAGTGCATTTTCTCCTACTGTTAATACTGCATTTTACCACTAAGAAGATAGACTTCGGCCTCTGGAGAGATGGGGGATCGATGTAATGGCTTTTGGTTCCAGCTGCAGGGTTTCTTCTGCTTTGCAATGGTCTTACATGCCTTCGTCGGAAAATGCTGGTCCCTCAATGATGAAGGTTAATACCGTTTTCCATCAGGTTAACGCTGTAGTGTTCTTTCTTTCCATTGTATTAATTGCAGTCATTGGTGGAAATGCAGGGCGCCTTTTGTTGGCATTCAGAGCCAAGGTTGAGACAGATCCTTTCGGATCTCTTGTTAACTGGGATCCTTTCGATGCTAACCCCTGTAACTGGGCTGGCATATATTGCAGAGATGGTCATGTTAGCATGCTGTAGGTTGCTTCTTGCTCATACTTTTTCTCCGAGTAGTTTTAGTCCTGTAAAAGAATGTCTATTCTTGTCTGCTTCTCTAATCTTTGGGTTGAAAGAAGATTGTCGACAGATGTATAACAGATTAATAATTTTGTCTTCTTCTTTCTTTTTGTTTGTTTAGATTATGTGATTATTCTGAAGATGTTTGGGTTGGAACTTCAGGAATCTAAAAAAGCTGTCTTTAGTTGGGGTGCTGGCACCAGAAATCGGGAAGCTTTCCCACTTGACTGCCCTGTAAGAAATCATTAGTTTTTTTTCAACAATGAAGCTCTTCATTTCAAGATTTTCAGGTGCAGGGGATCATACCATATGGATATATCCTTTGTGTCTTACAATTCATGTTGGCTGTGTTTGGATTTTCTTAAGTGTAATAGTTACCCTAGTTCTCATTGCTCTGAACTATTTGTCCTGCTTGCAAGCATTCCAAACAATGGTCTGGTTCATAAATTTCACTATTAAATCCTAGCTATCCAATTTTTCTTGTTGAAAACGTTTTTTTGGAAATTATGTTAACCTAAGGTCTTTAATCATTTAGATTCTTGGACAGTTCTTACCATCAGAGAGGCCTTGCTTTATCTTATGGAGATTCTGCTCCAGAGAAGTCTTTCATGGCACATACATAACGGTTAGGATATTCCTGATTTATTTTAGCATATAACTACCAAAAACTTCAACTAATGGTATCCTTCAGGCTCACCTAGGAAAAACGAAGATGTTTTTCAAAGATCTTTTTAGATTAAGTGATTCTTCTTGGATGAGCAGCACTCTTTGAATTGAATTTTAGGCCTCTGAAGCAAAATTATTGATAAACATTGTCTTCAAATTTGATTCATCTTGTTTCTGTTTTTTTTCTTCTTTATGTCAACAATGATTTCTCTTGAAGGATGGTGAAGACCAACAACTCCTCTACTGGGACTTTTTTCCTTTTGCAGAGTGCTCTATAAGAATTATTTTACTGGAGAGATCCCTAAAGAGATTGCAAGCTTGACTATGCTTCAGCTATTGGACTTGAGAAATAATAGCCTGAATGGGAGAATTCCTGCTGAAATTGGCTATATGCCATCACTTAAGCGCCTGTGAGTTTACAATTTATGAAGATTGATTTAGTTGTCCCAATACAACCAACTTACTAGTTCCTATTTTTTGTGCAGTCTGCTTTGTGAGAATAGATTTGAAGGCAACATGCCATCGGAGTTGGAGAAGTTTAAGATGCTCTCTCAGCTACAATGTGATGTGGCAGTAAATAGAAAAGTAGGACATTGGTAAGGATGCCTATCTTATTTGCTTATGTTGACCTTTATCCCAATTACTCTTCAATTACAATTTTTTTCATACATTAAAAGATTAATAGAGGCAAACATTTTCTTATGGTGAATCTTTTTGCTTTCTGTTGCTACCTTTGTGCAATCTTTCAGATGGCTTGCTTGAGAGTTCTAAATGCTTCCATGTGCATGTTAGGTGATTTTTTATTAGGTAAACTGGAGACTGCATAATGCTGCATAGACTGTTTTTAATCATTATTAGTTGCAAATGTGTTACGCATGCAACATTATTTGTCAAGGTTCAGGTCTGGCAAGGGATCTTCACATTGCTATAGAGAGAACTGCATCGATACTGAAACAGGTTATTTTCGTAATTTTTTATTTAAACTTTTGTTGACTTTGCATTAATTTGGGCTCTGGTAGTGGAAGGTAAATTTCTCTAAGCGGAAAGTATTTTTGTTTTGTGTTATTTCTGCAGGATCGACTGAACCACGTATGCTTGCAAATGCATGGAACCTTAAGCATTCTGGCCATCGTAAATTGCTTGGAGTATTTAGTAGCAACCTTGCTGCTCTTCCTGCACCCTGGGTCTCAGTTGAACTAATTTTTTTTTCTCCTTACATAACAAGTGGTTCATTTCTTGCCACAACTTCTCCAAATGGGAATACAAACAAACCCTTAATACCAACAGGGGGAACATCTCAAAATGTCCAACCAATTTCAACTATATCCCCATCTCACTCAGCTTCTGATAACATAAATACAGATGATGTCAAATCAAGAGCTAACCATGTGGGCAAGTGGAAGTATATACTCCTCGTTGTTGCCTTTGCTCTATTAATTGCCACTATAATAATTTTCATGTGTCGAAGCAAGGGAGTGGCTACCATAGGTCCCTGGAAGACTGGATTGAGTGGACAATTACAAAAAGCGTTTGTAATAGGTAAACTTTTAATTTGGTCTGATTTCATCATATTTTGGTCACAAAGTCTTCATAAAGCTCCTAATTTATGATGGGTTTCAATAATTAATTTGAGATGGAAGTTAGAACTTTCCACTCTATTTGTGGGACTGTTTCATTTAGTCTGTGATTTTGAAAATTTAAACAGGGGTTCCTAAGCTAAATAGAGCAGAATTGGAAATAGCTTGTGAGGATTTTAGTAATATTATCGCCACTGTGCCTGAGTGTAAATTGTACAAGGGGACGCTATCAAGTGGAGTTGAAATAGCTGTTGCATCTACTTCAATTCAATCTTGCAAAGATTGGTCAAAACGTGCTGAGCAACATTTCAGAAAAAAGGTTAATCAATTCTTGCATCACTTCTTCTATTTGTATGAATGGGATTGTGATGTGAAGAAAATTTCTTTTTAGATTGTCAAAAGATTTTGTTTCCAAAGATATTTTCAGATTGAAATAAACAGCTTTTGATATGTTCCTAATTCGTAAGACTTTTTGGATTTTAGATTGATGTTTTTTCGCGGGTGAACCACAAAAACTTTGTCAATCTTCTTGGCTACTGTGAAGAGTATGAACCTTTTCTAAGGTTGATGGCGTTCGAGTATGCTCCAAGTGGAAGCCTCTATGAACATTTGCATGGTGACAACGCCAACCATTGAATCGTTAATCTTTTCAACATTCATAATTACATCAATGTTCTGATAATTTGTTGTTGTTGATTTTTATGTAGTGAAGGATGTAGAACACCTTGATTGGGCTGCTAGAATGAGAATTATAATGGGAATATCTTATTGTCTGCAATACATGCACCATGAACTGAATCCACCTGTTGTACATTCCAATCTACAGTCTGATTGTGTATTCCTAACAGATGATTATGCTGCCAAGGTATCTAGTTTTTCTCTTTTTATTACATTGATTTATATGTATGAAATTTCTTTTGATGGTTATTTTTGCTATATTATTCTGTCAGGTTACAGAAGTTGGTTTCTGGAAAGACTTGGTGACAAGAGGAAAGATAATAAGCGAGGATGACCACGATCTCTCAGAATTGCCCCCCGCAGATACTGAAAACAATGTATACAGTTTTGGATTACTGCTACTTGAAATCATATCTGGAAAACTTCCTTACTCAGAAGAACAAGGATCTCTTTTAAATTGGGTACGATGTCTTACCTCCTTACAACTCTTCTATTTGTAGAATCTGATAAATGATTGATTTGGTATTAAAGCATGTGCTTCATTTCAAAGTGAACAAATGGTATACAAGATCTCGATTCAACATATTACAAAAGACTGATGGACTCTTTCTGATTTTCCTAATGGAGAAACTCTTGTTCTTGTTAGGCAATTGAATACTTGAATGACAAGCGTCGCATCAGTTACATGATAGATCCTAACCTGAAGTCGTTCAAGACGAATGAGCTTGATGTCATTTGCGAGGTCATCCAAGAATGTATACATCATGATCCAAGGCAGAGATCGACCATGAGGGAAGTAACACTAAAATTGAAAGAAGCTTTGGGCATTTCAGCTGATGCGGCTACTCCAAGACTGTCCCCACTTTGGTGGGCGGAACTGGAGATACTCTCAATGGAAGCTAGCTGAGATTTGCCTTTTGTAAGTCCCTTTAGAGGCCATTGTTTTATTTATAGAAAATTATGAAGTGTATATACGTGTTTGTTTATCTCTCTCTCAACAAGGTATACATGATTCTATTGTTTAGCCGAGTTTTCCCCCATAACCCCTTTTGCTGCCCACGATGATTCTTTTTCGTAAAAACCATCTATCTTATTTTTCTCTGCACTTTTCTGCAATTTGTTTTTACAGTTTCCGAAAGTAACAAACGATTACGGCACAAAAAAGCTGTCTAATTTCATTAGAAACTTGGCTCTAGGCAAACGGGCGAATACAGGGGTGTAATGTATGGTTATCCCCTGCAAATAAATGTCCAATTACGTATCAGCAGGTTAATTACTCTTCTTTCTTCTGCTGCAAGCCTGCAACTGTATCTGAAGTTCAATGCTCCTTGTATTTCAACGTCAGAGGACAGCCCGATGTGTGTTTAGGGGTTGCACGAAATGCCATCGAGGAGAGCGATCCTCGTTGATTTCTTCGCATAAAATCGTTAAAATTTTAATTTTACAAGTCGTAAAATGGAGCTCAAGGACTCACTGGGGAATGCTAGGATTTATTCATCCACGTCAGTTGCCCTATTTCCCCTTGTCATCCCATCTCTCTCTTCGCCCCACTGGCGGATCCCAATCTGCAACTCGGCAGCAGCAGTCAGGAAATCGACGGCCTGAAGCGGGTTTAAATTTTCCACAACCCGTCGGATGGTAGCTAGTCTCAGTTGATCCGCCTCCTCCAGAATCTTCTGCAACTCCTCCATCATCTTGTCCAATTCAGAGAGCGAGTCGCTGAAGCTCTCCTGCCAGTCGGCCATCTGGGCGGTGATCCACTTCTCCTCTCTCACCGTCTCTAAGTGCAAGTCGCTGATACGTTGAAGTTGAGCGGGGTCGAGATCGCCCAAGTCCCTTGAGCCCCGACCGTCGAGGATGTCCGGGAGCTGAGTCTCAAAGCGGAGGCTGGACTCGGAGTAGAAGAGGTGGAAGGCGACGGTAGGCCTCCAGCCGGCGATCCAATGGAAGGGTCGCTCGAAGGTGGTGGACCAGGTGGCGTCGAAGATGGCCAGAACGTCTTGCTTGGCGAATCGAGATTTGGCGAGGAAGTAGGTGTGGTAGTGGGCGACAACTCCGTCGACGAGAGCCTGCAAGAGGTGGTGGTGAGGTGGGTCTCTGGGGGCGGAGAGGAGTCGTTGGAGGTAGCGACGATGGTCTTGAAGCCACGTCCGGTAGAAGCCATCAAAACCCATGAACCGAGTCCGTAACAGCGGTACTGAAATCTGATTGATGGGGAGATTGTTGATTAAACCAATGAGGTTGGAAGTGCGGATTTATAGGAAGGAGACGAAGGACTGAGCTTTCAGGAGTTTGTCGTCACCGATCTGACCACGCCGCGTACAGCCATTCGTGCCTATTATCTCGGTTACTTGCGGCTTCGTTGTTTTTTATCCTCTTTTGTCAGCTTACGGAGGAGCGAAGGGGGGGAGTCGGTAGGCGGCTTTCTGACAGAGAGACATTTGTGGCTGTGAGAAATAAAGTAGAGGCTGCGACGTGGTGGCGTGCATGAGATGAAAGTGGCCAAAGGGGCGAGACCAGAAGAGCAGAATTGCATGCAGGCACCCACGCGTAAAGTTGCTCCATTGCACGCAGTTCGTCTTATTGAATTTAAAAACCATTTTAATAACATTAATTTCTGGTTTTACATTATCGATTTAATATATTATTTAGTTAATTAAAATATTTTGTAAAATTTTAATTTAGTTATTTGAAAAACTTATTTGTTGGTACATATTTTATTACCTTCTTTTTTATAATAACAAAGTATAAAACTTGTATATGAATTAATAAAAAAAATTATTCTAATCTATATAAGATATTTTAAAAATATAGAATAATTTAAATTTTATTTTAGTTTTTAAAAAATTTATTTGTTGGTACATGTTTTACTACCTGTAATTTATTTCAATATTAAATAAACAAAAAATTATATTCAAATTTATTTAACACCTTTCATTATCGATTTCATGTATTTTTATAATTTAAAATATTAAAAAAATACTTTTAATTTTCAAAAATCTGGTTATTAGTCCACATTTTATTACCTTCTATATATTTTAATAAAATATAAAAAAATTATATTAATCAACTAATTTTTTTTATATATTTTATTACAATAAATAGAAGGTAATGAAATGAGTACCAATAAATAACATTTTTAAAAACTAAAATAAATTGAAAAAATTACTTTCAAAATTTTAAAATATCTTAAATTGATAATTAAAGGTGTTAAATAGGAATCATGTGCAACGTAGCTACTTTATGTGCAGTTAGAAAATCCTACTTATTGATACCCTCGTCTTTCTTCCTCTACCTCGATCGATTTGTCTTTGCGCACGTCCGAGTGGTTAATTTGTAAATGAACTCCTATTTATAAAAAGAAGAAGTAATATAGTCTAATTATAATTAAACTACATTTGTCCTAATATAAATATAAGACTACCATAACTAAAACTGAGACTTTTTTGTGAGACCTCTCCCTTATAAAATTCCACTGTATTATTTATAACTTCGTGAGAATTCTTACTGTAAAACCCTAAAACGCTAAGCCCCGTAAGATTCTTCCCTATCTCTCGTCACATAACCTACCGTACGATGTTTTGATCTCCTGTTAGGAGAACCCGACGGGAACTTAACTCGCAACATCGTACAACAATGTTGATTGCGCTCTTCGGGGAAGCGTATTGCATGGGTGTCTCAGCCGTGGTGTACGCCGCAGATGCCACAACTAGCGGCGATACGAATCCAACGCTTGAAGCAGTCGAAGCCGATGGTGACGGTGATTGGAGAGCTCTGTCGCCGAGGAATTGAGAAGAGCAGCAGGAAAATGAAGCTGAAGCAGCCATGGCAGAGTGTGACTCCGTTACAGTAGGTAGAGAAAATCTAGAAGGGATAAAGATTGGTCCGACGACAAGAGGTGAAAAGGGTCCATCTCCAACAACGACGCTTCGCCATCGTCGGAGACTAGAAGACTCCCAGTCTTCACCGTACAAGTTCACGATCGACTTGGCTACAATGTTGAGGGAACTAATAAGTGTGATCGTGATCCCATAACAGAACTTGGCACAAATCTCAAAAGCTTCAACTACGTCAGGAAACTCTGGAAGCTTGATTATGTTTTTGGGGTTTGTGACTTCAACGCAGAGATTCTGCAAGCGAGCGCATTTGGATAGAACTTCAGTCGTGTAGAACGTATTCGACTGTGTCCCTGATCAACGAGAACCACAACTAGTACCCTTTGAAGCGCGAATACGAAAGGCAAACTTTCCTCATTTGCTGAGAAAGGATGGAGATCTTGTGAGCGATAATGGCGATCCCGTCATTGTCAATGACCAAAAGAGCGTATGATCAAGTGTCTCGACATCGTTGTTGGCAGATTTTGTTCGGGAAGGTTAAAGAAAAGATGAACACAAGACTCTAATGAGACAAGCCATGGCAAAGGGGACAACATAACTCCCTTTTTCGATTTCCGTAAGAACGATTGAACGAATCAAGATGTAGTTATTCGTGTAAAATTGCAAACATGTCTCAACAATTGAGGCATCTTAAAAATACTTTCCGGTAACAAAACCCAAAACTTCCTGATGATCGCAAAAATTAAAGCAGACAGGCGGCGATATAAGTCCCAGACGAACGAAGACATTATTATTCAGGTAGAAACTTGAAAAAACTTCAAGCCTGGGTTCTGATCCAGAAAAAGATATGGAGAAAAAAAAAAAAACTGCAAGCCCTGGTAAACACAAGTTCGACGATCTCTCTCACTCTTACATCTGATTGCTTCCTGTCCGGGTTCCTTATCCCAAGCACCACTCATGGAATAATTGCTGAGATTATACTTCTCGAGCTATCATCTTCACAAGTCAAAAATTTAGGGAGACTACATAACTAGGTCGCGATCTTTCCATGGCAGCTAGCCCTCCTCTTCCCCCATACGTTGATGCTGAGATGAAGCTGCTTGCTTGCAATCAGAAAATCCAGAGACTGCCTAGGGGTAAATATGTCCAACAACTTGGTCAAGGTGCTCAGTCGAAGCTTATCTGCATCTTCTATTATCTTCCCCATAGCCGAAGCGTGGGCATTCATGGTGCCATCAACTTCATTTAAGGAGGACGACCCAGAACTATCGGCAGCAAAACTAACCAAAGGCTCATCCACTATGTTTTCCTGCAAACTGGCCAGCCGACTTGACAATTTGTCTTCCTCTCTCACAGTCCGAACGTGGAGGTCATTCACCTGGGAGAGCTGCACGTAGGAGAGCTCCGCGAGATTCCCTCGCCTAACCCCGCTCAGATACTCCTCCAGTTGCGCTTCCAGCTGGGAGCCGGAGAGGGTGTAGGCGAGTCGAATGAAGAAGGATGGCCTGCAACCACCTATCCACAGGAAGGAGTTCTCGTAGGATGTGCACCAAACGGGGCAAAACAAAGAAGGCGCATCCTCCTCGGAGAGTTTAAGACGGTGAAGCGTGTAGCTCTCGAAGTGTTCCAGGGATTTACGGATAAGGAGGCGAAGTTTGTTTTCGTCGTGGGCGTCGTGGAGGAGGGCCTCAGAGAGTTCTTCCAGGTCCGCCCTCTGCTGAGCGAGCCAATTCTGGTGGAAGCCTTTGTCCTCAGGGGGCATTTGGACGGGGCGAAGAAGGCGATGGTCGTTCAATTCGTGTAAGAAAAGAAAGATTGCGGAGGAAGAGATGGAGTTGGAACGGGAATTTATGGAAAGAATTGAGCCGAGTGCCCACGCATTGGTCGTGGCGGAGCGAGGAAAAGGTTTACAGTGTGCGTTGAGATGCGAGGTTTTTTTGTTGCTAGCGGGTTGTGAGGTCGGAAAAGGGCGGAAAAGTCAGATCATATTTGGCCGTTTAAGGGCTTCCTTTGTTTCTTTTCCGGTAGGAAAAGGGCGATGCTTTGTCACAGTTGAGCCCTCCCAGGCACTCCTACGTGTTATCCGGGCAGGGATTAACATTATCATTTAACTCACTGATATCACTAGGACAGGCTTGAAGGTGCAAGCTGTTTTGTTGTCGAGAAGCAGGAGAGGTGGATTCCGGGCGTGCTAATCTCCACCTCCACCACGGCCTCTAATTAACAGCACGCATACCACCCCTACCCTTGGCCCTTTCCTTCTCAGATTTCCGATGTCTAAGCTTGGCGTCTTACTCAGCCGACATGATATTTTGATTCTGACGCGGGTCTCTACGCTTAACCTCTAACCATGATTGGGAATTGGACGGCGCCGAGGATCCATCTCATCAGATTCCATACTCCAATCCGGGCGTGCTAATCTCCACCTCCACGACGGCCTCTAATTACCCTTGGCCCTTTCCTTCTCAGATTTCCGATGTCTAAGCTTGGCGTCTTACTCAGCCGACATGATCTTTTGATTCTGACGCGGGTCACTACGCTTAACCTCTCACCATGATTGGGAATTGGACGGCACCGAGGATGCATCTCATCAGATTCCATACTCCAATCCGGGCGTGCTAATCTCCACCCCCACCACGGCCTCTAATTAACAGCACGCAGACCACCCCTACCCTTGGCCCTTTCCTTCTCGGATTTCCGATGTCTAAGCTTGGCGACTTACTCAGCCGACATGACCTTTTGATTCTGACGCGGGTCTCTACGCTTAACCTCTGACCATGATTGGGAATTGGACGGCGCTGAGGATGCATCTCATCAGATTTGCTAATCTCCACCTCCACCACGGCCTCTAATTAACAGCACGCAGACCACCCCTACCCTTGGCCCTTTCCTGCTCAGATTTCCGATGTCTAAGCTTGGCGTCTTACTCAGCCGACATGACCTTTTGATTCTGACGCGGGTCTCTACGCTTAACCTCTGACCATGATTGGGAATTGAACGGCGCTGAGGATGCATCTCATCAGATTCCATACTCCAATCCGAGCGTGCTAATCTCCACCTCCATCACGGCCTCTAATTAACAGCACGCAGACCACCCCTACCCTTGGCCCTTTCCTGCTCAGATTTCCGATGTCTAAGCTTGGCGTCTTACTCAGCCGACATGACCTTTGGATTCTGACGCGGGTCTCTACGCTTAACCTCTGACCATGATTGAGAATTGGACGGCGCTGAGGATGCATCTCATCAGATTCCATACTCCAATCCAGGAGTGCTAATCTCCACCTCCACCACGGCCTCTAATTAACAGCACGCAGACCACCTCTACCCTTGGCCCTTTCCTGCTCAGATTTCCGATGTCTAAGCTTGGCGTCTTACGCAGCCGATATGATCTTTTGATTCTGACGCGGGTCCCTACGCTTAACCTCTGACAATGATTGAGAATTGAACGGCGCTGAGGATGCATCTCATCAGATTCCATACTCCAATCCGGGCGTGCTAATCTCCACCTCAACCGCGGCCTCTAATTAACAGCACGCAGACCACCCCTACCCTTGGCTCTTTCCTTCTCAGATTTCCGATGTCTAAACTTGTCGTCTTACTCAGCCGACATGATCTTTTGATTCTGACGCGGATCTCTACGCTTAACCTCTGACCATGATTGGGAATTGGACGGCGCTGAAGATGCATCTCATCAGATTCCATACTCCAATTCGATAATTCGGTGGCACCGCATAATCCCACCATATGATCCAATCCGACGAGGGCGGGGTCTGCGTTTTAAAAAACACTCACGAAGCTTTAATTGTTTATGTGTGCAGTCAAAAGCAATAGTAAGCTTTGATTGTTTATGTGTCACTACGTCATCAGTGCAGTAAACATAGATCGATACGTCGTCTGCCACATCATCTGTCACATAAATTGCCATGTCATTAAATAAAAAATTAAATAATTTTTTAAAAAAATAAAAAAATCAGATACATTTTTTATTACCTAATATCTACAATATTGGACATTTATCTTTGGGAAAAGTAATAAATTTTATGTCTTTAAGCCTAAAAATTATTTTAAAGTTTAAAAATACAATTTATTTGTATAATTTTTATCACATTATTTAAAAAATAATAAATTATTAAAAATATATATTAGTTAATTAAAAATCTTACAACACCTTTTATTATCAATTAAAATTATTTATTAACTGAAAAATATGAAAATTTTACTTGAGTTTAAAAAATAAATATACCGGTACACTTTTTATTACCTTATATTTAAAATAATAATTTATAAAAAATCTTATTCTTACTATTTTAACACCTTTTTATTATTGATTTAAAATTTATTTTAATAAAATTTTTTGAAAATTTTAGTTTTGAGTTTAAAAATCAAATTTACCAATACGTTTTTTTCAAATTTATTATTACCTTATATTTAAAATAATTAAAAATAAAATAAATATATAATTAATTAAAAAATCTTACTCTTACTAATTTAACATATTTTATTATCGATTTAAAATATTTTTTAATTTTTTAATTGAGAGGGGGGCGTCGAGGACGAGCAGTGGGGAGCGGCGACTGCAGACATTGCGAGAGGGGAGAGGAGGCCGAGGCTGTGCGGCAGTGAGAGGGTGAGAGCGTGAGAGTAGAGGGGGCAAGAGGAGAGAAGAGGAGAAAGATGAGAGGGGATATGTAAGGCATTTAAAACAACTTATTTTGAAAAACAATGTCTATGGTTGAATATGGTGAGGATTATTTAATTTTTTATTTAATGACGTGTCAACTTATGTGACAAATGACGTGGTAAAATAATGACATGGCAGACGATGTGTTGATCTATGTTTACTGCTTTGATGATGTGGTAACACATAAGCTTACGTGTTATTTTTTATTGCACACAGCCATTTGACATGTCAAAATTAGAAATATTTTGATGATATCAGTGTTTTTGAAAATAATTTATTTTAAATAAGTATTTTAGAAAAATTCCCTTGGATAAATAAAGTGAAACAGTCGTAACGTCCGATTCTCTCACGCACCTCACCCTTCCAGTAAAGCCTACCCAACTTTTACTATTTTGAGCTTCTCTGCTCCGCCCCTTCCGGTTTCTTCATTCTGATACAGTTGTTTCTCTGCTTCCCTTTGAAGAAGGGATTTAGAGAAATTAAGAAAAAAAAAAAGTTGCCGGAAAACTTTTCTCTTCTCCCAGGAGGTGGAATCTTCTGCCATGGTTCGATTCTTTCCATATCTCCCTTCAGCTCTGCAACCAGAACAGCAAAATGCAAGCCCGAATTGGGTTTGAGTCTGGCTTCAGTCATCTGGGTTCGCTGGGAAGGGGGGGAGATATGGACAAAAAGGGATCGATTTTGATGCAGCGATACGAACTTGGCCGGCTGCTCGGCCAAGGAACCTTCGCCAAGGTCTACCATGCGAGGAACATAGTCTCCGGTGAGAACGTCGCCATTAAAATTATCGACAAAGAGAAGATAGTGAAGGTTGGTATGATCCAGCAGATCAAGAGAGAGATATCTGTAATGAGATTGGTGAGTCACCCCAACATCGTCCAGCTCGACGAAGTCATGGCCACCAAAACTAAAATATATTTCATAATGGAATATGTGAAAGGTGGGGAGCTCTTCAACAGGGTAGCGAAAGGGAGGTTAAAGGAGGACGTGGCGCGGAAATATTTCCAGCAATTGATTGGCGCCATCGATTTCTGTCATAGCCGGGGTGTCTACCACCGCGACCTCAAGCCAGAGAACCTGCTCCTGAACGAGGACGGCAGCCTCAAGGTATCCGATTTTGGGTTGAGTGCTCTCGGAGAGTCCCGCAGACAAGATGGCCTCCTCCACACTACCTGCGGTACACCGGCGTATGTCGCGCCTGAGATCATCAATAAGAAGGGCTACGATGGGGCCAAGGCAGACATTTGGTCGTGTGGGGTTGTTCTCTTTGTTTTAATGGCAGGTTATCTTCCCTTTCATGATTCAAATCTGATGGAGATGTACAGAAAGATTAGCAGAGGAGACTTCAAGTGCCCGCAGTGGTTCTCGCCAGAGTTGCGCAAGCTTCTGTCCAGGATCCTCGACCCCAACCCGGCAACCAGGATTACCATAGCCAAGCTGACAGAAAATCCGTGGTTTAAGAAGGGATTTAAGCCCGTTACGACTCATCCTCCTCAAGAATGTTCCATCGATTCCATGGATATTTTCACCCTGGATAGCAATGAAGTAGGCAACACCATAGCTGGTAGCTCCAGCTCCATGAAACCCACTTGCATGAATGCGTTCGATATCATCTCTCTCTCAGCAGGATTCAACCTCTCGGGCCTGTTCGAGAGTCCAAAACATCACCAGGCACAGGCGCGTTTCACTTCTCAGAAGCCTGCGTCTACAATTGTATCAAAACTAGAGGAGATTGCTCAAATGGAGTGCTTTAAGGTGAAGAAGCAGGATGGAATGCTCAAGCTACAGGGAAGCAAACAAGGCAGAAAGGGGCAGTTAGCCATTGACGCAGAGATATATGAGGTGACCCCCTCCTTTTATGTGGTGGACGTCAAGAAAAAGGCTGGAGACACCTTAGAGTACAAGAAGTTTTGCGATCAAGACCTCAAACCATCTCTCAAAGATATTGTTTGGACTTGGCAGAGCGGAGACCAGCAACAAAACCAACTAGTCCCATCAGGATAACTATAACCAATCATTGCTGTTACTCCCAATCACGATGATAAATTCAACCTGTGATAGGTCTCTGGGCACCAGCAGTCCACATTCTCTCCTGTAAAAGCAATTAGAAGCTTGATTTCTGGTCCTATTTTAAATATTATGTCCTTTTGTAAATTGTTTTCCAGCTTACACCCAACATGCATTTATTTTGTAAAGTTTGGGCATGTAGGACATCTCTCTTGTAAGGATCTCGTCAGTCTCAGTATTCAGTTCAGAACTACAGATGACAAAAGTTGTAGCATTTCCCGGGAGCCACAAACACCAGCACCCATGCCTCCACTCATGCTTGAACCCATTCATGACTAAGAAAGAAGAGGAAAGGCACGCTTGGGACAGAAATACAATTCCTTTTGCATCATCTTGCAGCTGTTGTACCCTTTTATTCGAGTGAGCTATTTCGATACATTTATTGATAAGCACTAAAGTATTTTACTCTGAATAGACATGCGAGCTCACATGTTAGTTAAAGAACCCATGCAGACCTACTTAAACATGAGAAAAAAACTGGAGTTGCACAAGAAGTGCAAGAATAAGAAAGTCGTAAAGTAATTTGTCAAAAAAAAAAAAAAAAAAGTCATAAAGTAAATCCAAGGCAGGTCCCAATGTGAACCATCACTGGCATGATTGGAGAAGTGCATTGCAATCTTATACAAGAGGAAATCAGCTGGATTTGAATATATACATTATTAAAAGTCTACCACAACATGAATGATTTTGCTTCTACCAAAGAAGAAAGTAAATTTTCCTTCCAAGAACCCCAGGCAATTACATTTCAGCTCCTACCACACAACCATCACAGCACGAGCAATGTAAGACTGCTGATAACAAATCTCTTTATAGCAAACTTTCACTCTTTGAAGCGATAGACTTATTTAAATTCCATCATCTAGTCGAGTTAATATCTTTCTGATTAAACCAACTATGTCATTTCCTTTATCCAAAACAGAATATCATAAATGGTACAATATTTTACCTAAGAAAAATAATGGCTCTCACATGTCCTTCCATGTCGCCTAAATTTCTTCATCTCAAATTTTCAGAAGTGGACAAAATAAAGAAATTACTGAAATTTTTCCAATATCTGGCTCCAGATTGTCACGAGCTGCCCACCCTAGCCCGTGACAAGATGCACTCCCTCAAAAGCTATTTTGCTTCCAAATAATGGATCATTTCACAAATGATACTTGGTCAAGAAGGTTTAGTAAAAATATAATTTTTTTGCTCATGAAATTTCACACTTTGAACCATAGGATAAGCGCCTTCAGACATTGCCCTTCCTCGCCTCACAAACTACTACTCTATTCCTCTTTTTCTTGATTCCAATTAGTTTGTTCCCATTGCAACCAAGGTATTCAAAAGTTACCCAGAAAAAAAAAAAAAAAAAAAAAAAAAAAGGTATCCCATGCATCAATTTTATAAAGCAAACTTTTGAACTTACCTACCAAAACAAGACAGTTCTACTGAAATAGTCATAATCTGCTTCTTCAGTTGTTATTATATGTGGTATCACTAACCTTCGTATCTACCACTCATAGTGCACATTTGAAACAAGCAATATCATTTAAATTCCTAATCACTGATCAGAAAGAGAACACTTAAAGATTTAAATGTGTATCCTAAATCCACCTTGAATGCAATGGCATTGTAAGTACCCTTCTAGCAATACTGCTATTCAAAATAAAAAAAGAGAGTATGTATACACTAATCAAAGATGCACTTCTGTTGACTTTTACATGAAAAGGAAAGACAGAGATTTCAGTTCTGTTATCACTCAAGGAAAGCTTTACTACTGAATTTTTCAAAAAAAAGAAATCCCCAATGAATAAGCAGTAGCTATACGAAGAAGAATCTGAATATAGAATGCAAGCAAAAAAAATAAAAAAATCCATTGACAGAATTACACGGAAAATTTCAATTTGTTTGCGCTGGTTTTAAGGATGTAAAATATCAATCTAATCCCTTTTGTCACACAAAAAGTTACAAAATACCCAGTCACTCAGGGATGTCACACATTTCTACAGCAATAGCAGCACAAACATAGTTATCGAAACAACTCAAGCAACAGAATTATAGAACTTGCTCTATGTCCTGTTTGTCACGGTAATTACCAGAACTGCAGATTTGTCAAATTTTAAAGGGGCTTGTGATCTAATGATAGCTGGACTACATGTAAAACTTAAAATTCGATATAGAAATTGCAAAGATTTTGCTTGTCAATGACCCATTCCATGAACCTGATCAGTCATCTCCTTCGTCAAATTAAGTTGGTGTACAAGTTTTGGACATCTAACGAAACGAAAACCCTACTTGTCCCGAATGCGGCGGATATAGAGCCTCACCAAAAGACTCTTCCATAAACAAAATCAATCAATAGGAGAAGGATAACCTCGTCATGATCTGACAGCTTCATTCACTACAGTTGGATTTTCAGACACTTGGGCAGTTTTCAGCGCTGATTTCCGCTCGTAATCTCGGTACCGATTTATTGCAACGGTGCAGATGACTGCGAAGCGTGGGAAGAATTTAGCAAAGATAGTAAAACAGGAAAAGATGGGAGTTCGAAAAGAAACTAAGAAAAAGCGAGGGAAGAAACTTTGATGTACCTCCGGCACCGACGAAAGAGAAGAAGCGAACAAGAGTGCTTCCAATTTCTTCTCCCACCATGACGGCGCAGACCTAGTTACGGTTCACCCGAGAAAAGCCCAAAAAACTCGACCTTGCCGTCGACCCGATACTTAATTGTGAAATCGCAATGCGTGGCTGACGTGGTAGATGACCTCAAATTGTAAATAAACTATCACCATCACGGAGGCAGGAGACAGGGCGATGGCCGCAAAACTTCCTGAAATTCCGCGTCAATCAGAGCCTTCAAGGGATCATCTTTCCGTTGGTTTTCGTCTACATTCATTTTGTCAGATGATTAACAGGATCATAATGATTAGTGATCATGACTAAACCCCGAGATGGCTATTAAATAAGCCTGAAATTTAACAAGGTTCGTTGTTTGTAGTTAGAAAAGACAGTGAAGAAACAAGGTATTAGAAAAAGTATTCTGGATTAGTGGAAGCTTCCTCCTTGCGTGTAGCATCGGAAACGATCAAAGCAAATAATGAATTTTAAAGCATACTTGGAGACTTCTGTCTGGTTGCTAATGTCATCATTTTAATTGCATAATGGTACCCACTACCCTCTTGCTGATTAAAGAATCTAAATCAAGATTTTATTGATGATGACGGCAGAAATCATGATGCATAAGCGTCAAATCTCAAAATTTGCACTGATTATGAGACGGTTCTTACGAGCAGAATCTGATCGATCAAAGTTGGAAGGGTCGCAACCACTTCAGCCTGCCGAACTGGTCATTCCCATCCCGTGAATCTCAAGCTCCTCGTCGTCTTCGACAGGCCCCTGAATCTGAATCTCCTGAATATGTAGTTCATACTTTCTGCTGCAAAGACTTCCCCATTTTGCTAAATCCATTCAAGGATTACAAGTTTTTCAGTCGAAGAAAAGAAACCAAAAAAGAAAAAACTTACAAACATGAGTTGTTTTATTTCCTTCTCGTTATGGGTGTCATCTTCCTAAACTTTACACAGCTCCTGGGTTCTGCTCTAATTCCGAATCGAGGATGTCCAAGCTTCCACCTAGCTAGCTGACTGTTCGTTAATTCTCGCGAGAAAGACGAACAATCTATTGCCCATTAACCATGTTCATTGAAATACAAATGCAATCTCCACCAGCCTTCAAAACTCGTACAGAATTACCACAACAGACATTAATCATTTCCTCCAAACATCTGGAATTGCAGAAGATGGAACAATTCAGAACACGGAATTATACGATTTGTATTTTTTCTGAAAAAAGACAAAATCTTTATCTGAAGTTGGACGTACAAATTCATCGGAGACGAGAAAGCAGAGAATAAATACTCTGTACCTACCAGACCACCAGAAATTCGAGTTCCAAGCTCTATGAGTAAAAGAATTACGCAAGGAGAAGGCAAAATAAAGAAGAAGAAGAAAAAAAACTAGCTAGATATGATACAAACTACAGACACTCCAAGAAATAAGTTTAAAAAAAAAATATTTACGGAGAAGAACATACGTCCGAGTTCAGTCTCCCTATTCAGTGTCAGAAGCCAAGGAAGAAGAATCGTCGTGCACAAGATTCCGTAATCCGGGCTTCAGTTCCTGATTGCAAAACTCTTCGTATTCACCTTTATCCCCTGCTTTCTTCTTAACCTCCACGACCATCAGTGATGGTGTGAGCTCAAATATCTCTGCAGCGATTGTCAAAGGTCCCTTCTCCCCTTCTCTGGAACCTTCCAAACTGACCCTACAGTCCTTCTTTCTCACAGAGAAGCTCACCACCTTTGCAATCTCCTCCAATTTGGATATAATTTTAGGTACAGACGCCCCCGAAAGAAATCTCGCTTCCTCCCCACCCTCCTCAAACAAACCAGACAAGTCGAATCCCTGTGAGAAGGAAATTATATCGAACGCATTAAGACTTGCAGGCCTTGGGAGGCCCAATCTTCGCCGTTCCGGAAAGGATTCTGGCTCCGATTCGGCTTCTGAAAGTTCCGATTTGACGGATCCGTCCGTGTCTTCGTCTTCGACGGTGCAGAATCGATCATCCTCAATATAGAATTTAATGTGCTTGAAGCCTTTCTTGAACCATCTATTTTCCATGATTTCTGGGATGGTGATCCTCGTTTCGGGATTCGTATCAAGAAGGCGAGTCAGCAGACGAGACAGGTCAGAAGAGAACCACCGAGGGCACCGAAATTCGCCCTTGTAGATCTTCCGATACATCGCCATGATGTTTTGGTCGTGGAAGGGAGGATAACCGGCCATGAGAACAAACAGAATGACGCCACAGGACCAGAGATCGACCTTGGCCGCGTCGTACCCCTTTCTCGCAAGAACCTCCGGAGCAACATATGCCGGCGTTCCACAAAACGTGTGAAAGAGCCCGTCCTGACGGATCTGATCAGAAACGGCGCTCAATCCGAAATCGGAAACCTTCAAATCTCCGTTTTCATCCAACAAGAGATTCTCCGGCTTGAGGTCCCTATGATAGACGCCCCTGGCGTGACAGAATGCGACGGCGGAGATTAATTGCTGAAAATACTTGCGAGCCGTCTCCTCCCGCAATCTCCCCTTGGCGACCCGATTAAAGAGCTCGCCACCTTTGACGAACTCCATGACGAAATAGATTTTGGATTTGGTAGCCATAACCTCAAAGAGCCGGACGATATTGGGATGCCTGACGCGGCGCAAGATGGAGATCTCCCGCTTGATGTGGGCCATGAGACCGCCTTTGAGGATCTTCTCCTTGTCGAGGACCTTAATGGCGACGCTGTCCCCAGATTTGACGTTCCGCGCGTGATAAACCTTGGCAAAGGTGCCATGGCCGAGGAGCTTCCCGAGCTCGAACCGGCCAAGGAGAGGAGACCGATTACCCTTGTTCTTGAAATCCGCCATGGAAGTCGTCTCAATTCTCAAGGTAGAGGAGGAGAATTCTCCATCAAACCCGTAAACCTTATTTCAGACTCCAAAACAACGATGTCTCAGCGTCGACGTGCTTTCTTTCTTTCGTTTTAGGTCTTACTTCCGCGTATGAATCGAACCGATCATTTGAAGAGGCGGAGAGTAGACGGAGAGGCAAGGGAGGAACTTTTGCCAGCTCACCTTCGAGGGGGGAGCGCGTCGTAAGTGATAATAACCTCGTGGACGGAGGAGGGAAGGGCAGGTGGACTTGGAAAGAGCGGCAGACATCTAGAGGATGATCTGGAGACCAATTACATGCAGCAAGTGTTGCCACATAAACCAGTAAAAGTGGCCGCATCGCGTTTGCTGACCTGTGATTGGGTCCAACCTTCGTGACCCTACACAGAACCCTAATTCCTTATTTTATTTTTTAATCACACAAATGTCATTTATTTATTAAAAAAACGGACCTGAATGGTCTGGTCCATAGAATGGGTTGCAATCAGGTTAGCTTAGCTAACCGGGGGTTAGTAGGTTGTCGGAGAAAAGGGGTGTTAGCATCAAATCAGGTACCTATTGTGGTCCAAAATAAGGAACCGTGCTGAAGATCATTTATCCGTGACATCCGAGGATGGGATGACTCTCACACGTGAGCTCAACAAGAAAAATCGGCAAAGTCGGTCTGGGTCTGTCCTTCTCGGCCATTTTTCTTACTTGTTAAGGCATCCCCTTTTCGGGTGGAGCGCAACGGTTCCAAAGCATGGGTGGTTGATCTTAAATGATCACGTCACGACTTTTTGGAAGTCAGCGATCACACCGAGTTCCCCGCTGTGAGATGGACAAGGCACCTCCTCATGATTTGGTGAGTCACGTCTCTGTGTGCCACGCGGGGTTCTGGAAAGGAAGCAAAACCGCCGCAGACTCGTTTCGGTGGTGGTGCAATGGCCTATTCCCGTCCTACAGCCTCTACTGTACTCTACAATATCCGGATCTCATTTCATCCCACCCCGGACACCTTTCGCGCTATTTCTCAATTTTTGTCATTAACCTCCTGGCTAGCTAGCAGATCCTTACAGACGAAGTAAGAAAAAGAGAAATCGAATATGCGTTTGCGGCAGTATTTATATCCGCCTACATCTCCCTGGCTCGGCCCTGATGGCTGTTGATCTCAATCACGCCACCTATTCCTTCGAGTCTTTCTTCCGCCAATGGCTCCTCAACCAGGAGGAGTACCTGCGGCAGCTGCTCTCCGCGCGCCATCACGGGGGCCAGCAGCAGCAGGAACTGGAAAGCCTTCTCTCCCGTGTCCTCCGCCATTACCAGAATTACTACGATGAGAAGTCCCGATGCGCCCACGTCGACGTCTTGCAGTTCTTCTCGCCCCTTTGGCTGACGGCGCTGGAGAAAACGTTCCTTTGGATAGGAGGTTGGAAACCGTCATTGGCGTTCCGGATCTTAGACAACTCGGTGGGGGGCCTGTCGCCGGAGGAGATGCGAAGCATCCAGCAGTTGAGGGCGGAGACGCGAGTTCGGGAGCTGGAGCTGACGGAAGAGCTGGCTAAGATTCAGGAGAGTTTAGGGGGGCAGACGGTGTTAGAGCAAGCGAAGAGAGTGGGGAAGCTCAAGGATGGAGTGGGGAGGGAGGTGGAGGTGGTGTTGGAGCCGCTCCACCTGTCGCTGGAGGCGCTCCTAGAGGCTGCTGATAGTCTAAGGGTGTCGACGGTTAAAAAGATAGTGGAGATCCTGGGGGAGGTCCGTACAGTCGATTTTCTGGCCGCTGCGGCGCAGCTTCATCTGGGGATAAGGAGGAAGGGCATGCAGAGGGAGACGGGTTGGAAGGGGGAAGGAGAAGCTCGTTAAGGATCAGATACGGTGTCGTATTTTCCGTCTCAGAAGTAGTCCGCTTTTCCCCATGCCTCCACTCTTTTATTTTATTTATAGTCCCAAATCCATGTTTTGCCGAGGACTGGACTGTGACGGTAGCAAGCAACAGAGCTTCCATTGAAATCAAGTGGAAGACGATGAGTTACAGTGTCAGTAGGCATCGGTAGTGGGTGTGGTACTTTTTTTAGTCGAAACTGTAGTGGCTTCCTTTGCTGTACTAAGGTTTTTCACCGAATAATATTACCAATAACTATTATTAGCTATTATTCACTCCCATGATATCAGTCCGCCGCTTCCAACTAATCGGAAATTCGGACTAGTTGCTGAAACTATTTATGTTGGCGGGCGGTTTGTTTTAAGCTTTTCTTAGCCGAGGAAGGGAAGGGAACAAAGGGATTCAATCCTCCCCGTGCAGACCCAAAGCTATTCATTTAACAAAATTTTAAATTAAAGGTGCAAGAACAGCCGCCGGGAAAGCTTCGTCGCGGTGGCTCTGTCATTTCCGTCGGGTATAAGCCGGCGGAAGGGCCAAGGCGGATCGCACTCGTTGGTGTCGCGTGAACCTGTCAGTTAAGCGCAACGAGAAAAAAATCGTCAACAAAGAATAGTTGACCACCCCAAATGACACCAGCCAATAGCGCCCTTCACGGCTTCCACCGTCATTAATTAATTCTGACTTGTCTTATTTATCAATCTATAAAAAATTAATCCACGTACACCGTAAGATCTAAAAGGAAGATTAATTTTCGGCTTATCTTCTTTCTGTTACGGCGTACAAATAAAAACACCGTGACAAACAAACAAACAAATTACCAAAAAGTAGGAAACGCTACCTTCCCTCCTGGATGACATCTGAACTGGACAAAGAGACCGAAGAGGAAAGCGACTCTCTGAGCTCTTCAAAAGTCGGGTGGGCCCGCTTCCTTGAGCCGTAATACTTTGACCACGTCGTCCGATCCTTTACCTTCACCTTCTCTAGCAGCGATGCCTCCATCCCTTCCACCAGTTTGTCCACGTACTTTTCCCCTCTCGTGGGTCCCTCCATGGCCCGCACCACGGTTCTCATATCCGGTCGCGCCTCCGGGTCCGGGTACGTGCACAGTAACCCCAGTCGTATTACCCACTCCACCTCGTCTTCCGAGAAACTCCCGCACCGCCTCAGCCGCTCGTCCAGCACCTGCGTCAGCTCGTCTTTCTCCATCAGGCCCCACACCCATTCCACCAGCGGCGGCTTCCCCTCCTCCACCGGCCGCCTCCCGCACGCCACTTCCAGAATCAGGACGCCGAACCCGAATATGTCCGACTTCGGACCTGCTTTCCCGCTCACGAGCACCTCCGGTGCCATATACCCGACCGTTCCGACCACGCGCGTCGTACTCGCGAGGTGAGAATGGCGCTGCATGCGAGCAAGGCCGAAGTCGCCCAATCGGCCGTTCATCTCTTCGTCCAACATCACGTTACTCGCTTTGATATCTCTGTGTAGGACCCGGGATTCCCAGCCTTCGTGGAGGTACAAGACGGCGGACGCCACGTCTCGCAGGATTTTCACTCGAGCTTCCCAGTTCAGAGCCATATCCTCCGAGCAGTCGAATATCCACTTGTCCAAGCTCCCGTTCTCCATGTAATCGTAGACGAGCATCAGGCTGCCTCTCTCCCTTTTGCACCAGCCCCGGAGAGACACCAGGTTTCGGTGCTTCAGCCGGCCCAGGCTCGATACTTCCGATAGAAACTCCCGCACGGCTTCTTCGCTCCCTTGGTTAATACATTTTATGGCGACTTCGGTTCCTTCGCTGAGAACCCCTTTGTACACCTTGCCGTTCCCGCCAATCCCGATAAGTTTTTCTTCTGAGAAACCTTTGGTGGCATAGTGAATATCCTGGTAACTGATGCGGTGCGGCCAGTACTCCAGTTCCCACTCTTCAGTTGCTTCTTCGTCTCTCTCTTTACGTTTTCTTCGCGATATACGCAACCAAATTAGAGTAACCGCCAGGACGGATGCGACGAACAGGACCACCGCGACCGAGACTCCAGCGATGAAACCTCTCGATTTGTGAAACGAGGTCTTATTCTTGGGAAGAAAAGAGGGCAAATTGGTGGTAATTAGAGCCTCGTGAGCAGAAAAATTCGTGTTGCTGAAGCTCCAAGCCAGTATCTTGTGGCCTTCAACCAACATTCCTGTGGCGGCGCAGAATCCCACATACATTTCGTCAAAGAAGATGTCGGCCAGATCGAGGGGAATAGAGAGTAGAGGACGTTTGGGCTTGCGAACGCCGGCGGGGGCCATGGAGACTGTGACGGTGAGATTCGCGTAGTCGATCCAAGCTTGGTAATTCGCGCCGTTGTTGAGGGTGAGATTAACGAAAGCCGAGGAATCGGTGTCGGGGTAATAGCCGGCGGTGTGGGCAGCTACGGAGGTCAAGGAATTGATATCTACGCCGACGTGGTTACCGTCTATGTCATCGAATTCGGGGTTCGCGAAGACATCGAACTCGACGGCGAAGACGTGGTTTCCGGGACTGCCGTCGTTGGTGCGGTTGAAGAGGCCGAGGTGTTGCGCCTGGTTCGCGCCAAGAGTGCCTGGAGACGGCGCGAACAAAAACGCGAGGCCATGGCCTGGCTGATAATTTCTCAGAGGGGGAATGGCAAAAATGAAAGAGGTGAAGAACGGAGAAGCAGAGGAGGAGGAATTGGAGGTTTTTGTGGGAATTTTGGCTTTGTACAGAGCTCGGCCCAAGGAGACAGTAGAATCGTTGGTGACGGCGAGGTGGCGTGATCGGATGGAGGCATCGGCGTACAAGAGCAAAGGGGATGGCCTGTCATCGAAGCCATTGAAGACGAATTCGACCCCTGAAGATAATCGAGGCACCAAGACGAATTGAACTAGGAGTAAAGGGAGAAGCACTAGATATTTCGCCATGGAGGAGGAGAAGACAGTCCCCCCTCCAAGCAAGATCTATCTGTACACAAAGATACGCACTTGTTTAAAGACCACGAACACGAAGTTTCTGGTCAAAGTTGGGAGGAAGAAGCCAGGACGAGGAAGGTATAGTGCTTAAACTCGAATCCTCGCCTTTCATAAATTCACAATAATGGTGTCACCTGTCTTCTTCCCCTCTTCATGTGCTATTTACATCTCTTTCTTGCCCATTACCGAATATGAGACAGGTGCCTCATGAATGGAAAACTCGGCTGCCGGAAGCACTGAGAACGGCAAATTGGTTTTCTATAGCTTTATTCTTATATTGGACATGGGTGGTGGTCGTAGTTAATCGGAAAATTATGGTTTGATAGGTTGCTGGAAGCCGACTTCAAAGTGATGACTCGAGAAAGAGCATAGATGATGTTACTGCGTACGGAACTTTAAAGAGATGTTGGTGGAGTAAAGAAAAAGGTTGGAGAAGAGGAGGAGATGGCTGAGTTCAGACACCTGCGATGTTGAGTCGGAGACCCTTTTTCTTCTCGTCTTTTTCATTGTCAATTTTCAATTATCAAACAAGCCGGCTGCCTGGGAATAGAGTCAACAAAACCTGAAGCCTCACTCTGTCGGTTTCATATTTCATCTCCCTTGGGTGACGGATTTGGGAAATCTAACGCCGCTCTGGAAATTGCGAACGATGGATGATTGTGGAAGCAGTGTGGTTGACTGGATCGTGCACGATTGAGAGTCGAAATGGCGTCATTTGGAAAGCTTAAATTGTTACAAGTGGGTGGATGGAAAATGGATTTTACGCTGACAGGCGTGAAGTATTAAAATTTTGTAAAATCGAGATCTTGGCATATCGTCATGGCTGCGGGCAGGCCGGGGAAAGTTGAAGAATTGCGGATTCAATTCCATGTCGGAGATTTCCAACTTTGAAACTGGAGCCACTTGTTTTTGATAGTAATCGAATCAGCGTCGTTTACGACAACCCTTTTGCGCATATAGGCTTGACCTCTTGGAAGTATTAAGCCCACTAAAACCTAAGTGATGTTGACAACGTGTGCGAGAAGGCAAAAGGGGATGTTAAAGTCGAATAGTCCGTGTAGTTTTCGTTAAACTTTGTAATCTCAACGGTTGAGATCAGATTTAGAGTAGTATTTCTTGTGTTTATTTATGTGAACAATAATACGTCTTCTTAAGTAAAATATTTTCTTGAGATTATTATTGATTGTATGCATCTAGTGTTATCTAGAGAGAATATTTGTGTACACAATTGTATTGATAGTGGAAGTTTTAACTGGATTAGGTCCCATGGTTTTTTCTCTTTGTTTCGAAGGGTTTTTCAGGTAAAATTTTTTGGCACTTTGTGAGTGTTCAGTTTTCTTTATCAAATTACTTCTCGACATATTCACACAAAGTGGAAGAGTATCCTTTCTCCCAATATTTAAGTACCAAGAAGACACACGAAGAGCCGCCTTATTCTAAACACAAAAGTAATGTAGGCCATGTTAGTGGACGTTGAGGCAAGCATCGCCGCCCTCCTCTCTCAAAACCGAAGCATACTCAGTCCCCCTCTTTCAAAATTTTCTTAAGTCGGATCCCTCCCTCAAAACCCACTCAAAATTTTCCAATGTTGGAAAAAGAAGGTTGTTTCCCCTACAACCTTCTTCCCGCTAGTAGGAGTGGCTTCAAACCGAGCCGGTTCACGAGCGGCTTGAGCTCGGCTCGATTCCTGTTCAGTTGGATTTGGTATACTCGAATCTTGTGCCTAGTTCGAGATCCAGGATTGGCTCGTTTAAATTAACAAGCACAACTCGACCTAACGAATGTTCGGCTCGAAAGCTCGCGAACCGGTTCATTAATTTAACGAGCGGTGTGGGATTCGGGGGAGTCGGGACCGAAGCGAGGGGGGAAATTATTCCTCCCCTCATCATCGCCGAGCCCCTCCGGCCATTGTTGTGCCGCTTCTGTCGCTGTCGACAGCTACCTCGCCGACCGCCTTCTGCCTTTCCCTTCCCCTCCCCCCCCCCCCCCTCCTCGCGAAGATGATTTCGCACGTGCGACATCATAAAATGAAAAAAAAAAAAATTAAAAATACATTTTAGTATAAATAAGTTTCTATGGACCATTAGTTTCTCATTTTTTTGTAAAAAAAAATTATTGAAATTTTTTATTAAAAAAATCATATAATTTTTTAAGTAAGATTTTCCTACCAAGATGGGCTAGAAAAACGTATAAAAAATTTTCGAATAAGTATTTTACAGTTGATGCTGTAATACTTTTAACATAAGGCAATTTTCATAGCAATTTTGTGTTTGACATTTTATTTGATTAAAATTTATCGATAAGTATAGTAGTATATTAGATTGATTATTAATTTTTATTATTTCCCTAAAAGAGGCAATAAAAGGTCCATTTAACTTTCCTAAGAAAATTTTAAAATATTTCTTGTAATTTCCTAATAAGTCACTAATAGTAATAGGATATTATTTAAAGGTTTTTTTTGGAAATATATATCATAGGAAAAACTAGAAAGTTTTTCCTATAATATAAATTTTCAACTAGGGGCACTAAGGAGGCCATAGCAAATTTATGGCCAGATTCAAAAATTACAAAATAAGTTAGACAACATTTAGAGTCAAAAAAATTAATATTGGTGCGTTGTAAACCATTATAGAAATTCATTCCTGAACCTCCCATATCATTCTTTTTTTTTAAATGTATGCATAATTTTATATATAATTTATTTGACATATATTTTATAAGCGTATTAAATGTAGGTTACGTTGTAAACCATTATAGAAATTCAATCCTGAACCTCCCATATCATTCTTTTTTTTTAAATGTATGCATAATTTTATATATAATTTATTTGACATATATTTTATAAGCGTATTAAATGTAGGTTAAGCTCGAATTCAATAAGAGTTCGAGCTCGAACTTGGTTAAAATTATTATGTTTGAGTTCGATTACAATTTTTGGTTCGAGGCTAGGGTCGGTTGAGCTCGAGTTCAAACTATTTAAGTCAAGCTATACTTGAACAAGGTTCACACTCAACTGGATTCGATGTTATCCTTATTCCCAATTTTAAGTAGAGGTCATTCCCAATTTTATATAAAATATACGTATAATTTTATATACAATTTATTTAACATTTATTTTTTTAAAAGTTTTAAATGGATGTTGGAGCACGAACTTGAGACTTGTATTTTTTGAAAAATTTTGAATGAATGTTGAAGCTCTAGTTCGGCTCGAACTTGGTTAAAATTATTAGGCTCGACTTGATCTCGAGATTGAAATATTTAAATCAAGTTGGCTTGAACAAAGACAAGTTCGGGCTCGGCTCGGTTCGATGGCACCCCTAGCCACAGGCTCATTGCTCGTCAAGGAAGAAGATCCTTACTAGCTTTTTTATTTTTGTTTTTAATATAAAAAATATCTTATACTTTAATATTTTAAAGTATTTTGTTTTTTAACTTATTTACATCAATTTAACTTTACATTTACATTGATAATAACATTTGGATGTTATCTATTTTGTATTATTTTTATTTTTTATTAATTTATAGTTGTTTAAATATCTTTTAAAGCTTATTTAATTTGTTTAATGTTTGTGTTTCTTTGAAATTTATTTACATGATTTAACTTATTCCTAAAACACTAAAAAGTACAAATTAGATCCACCCTACTGTCTGTATTATGTGCTTTCAATTTATTCTTTTATTTTATGTTTGTAGATTTGTATTTTTGCATAATAATTAATTTTTAAAAGTAAATAGTTTTAATTTCTATTTAATTTATGTATTCAGTTTATTTACTTTCTATTTTATTTTATTTTAATTTACATTATTTCAAACTATTTTTAAAAATTTACCCATTTAATTTCTATTCAACTTATGTGTGTTTAATCTATTCATTAAAAAAATACTTTAAAATATATTAATTTATTAAAAAATCATTGTTTATTATTTGCATAATGTTATAACAAAATCCGTTCCAAAAATATTTTACATTTTCCATTTTGTTTTTCAATATAAATCTATAATTTACTTTTCTATTTTCTTTTTAGTTTACTTTTTTTTCATATTAAATCATGTATATATATTTATTTATGTTTTCTATTTTTTCTTAGTTTAAGTAACCATGTTTGTTTAGGAATATTATTTTTTATATTTACTTATTAATATTTATTTTATTTTATCTATTAAAAAGTTAAATAAAACTATCTTAATATAGTTAAATATATAAGTATTTTATTAATATTTCATTTTCTATTTTCCATTATGGATCAACTTTTGCGATAATGTCGATATGGAGGTTAGAGATAAACTATTTTATCTTCATAGTGAATTATTGTACGAGCTTAATATAGGATGTAATCTCCGTTTGAAGTGAACCTATATAAATTTTATCGATTTCTTCTCGCGCATCCAGGAAACTTCTTTCTTTTACCTTCTCAGCAAGAACCCTAAGTATGATTAAGAAATTAACCATGAAACACCAAGTCTTGGATGAGTTTTTCTTGGGTTGACTCGGAGGTCAAAAGCATAAGAAAATCAACCCACTCTAAGACCCCTTTCACATGATCCCGTTCCTCATTTTTGCGTTTTTAAACGCAAACAGGAGCTGAATGAATGGGTTAAACCAGTCGTTCATCACAAAATTTGCATTTGCCTAAATATTTATTCTTGAAACTAACTGATAACCACAAACGATCAAAGCTGTCTTATTCTAATGGGAGTGGAGAACGGAGAAATGGGTGTTATCTTGCTTGGATTATTCGCTTTGAGGTGAAGAGTGGGTGGGAAAGAATTTCAGTCATCCAGATTCGCTATCTTAGTTGTCGTTTAAAATTCTACCAAAACTGGGGAATCTGTGGCGGTTTGCACGTGGATTAGGTAATCTTTCTTCCTCTATTTTGAATGTTCACCACCGATTCCATTCATTCCCATTGGGAGTCCAACGATATTTAGTCGTCCATCATGCTCTGATTCCATGGATCATCTGGATTTTCCTCTTGGCTAGACTTAAAAGAATCGTTTTGAACAAGTAAATACTAATTTAACAACGACGTCTTTGCCTGGTGGAAACTGGAAATTCCAGGGGCAATGGCTGTTCACGACCGAACAGAGTCGGAAATCGCTCCTGACGTGCTCTATCGTTACACCTGGTTCTCTTAGTCTCGCTAGGGTCCTGGATTCCAAGTCTGTGGCTTTTGTACCTCTGTCCAGATATGGATTTTAGGTGTCTGATAAACTAGTGGAGACGAATTTCTGAGACTTGAGGACGAAGGACTTTCACTGAAGGAGACAATTAACCTTTTCTTTTTCCCCTTCTGTGACGTCAAAATCCCCACACGGTTCATGGCTGTGCAAACCAGACAGATCAACTGCGCAGCAGTGGCGCTGTAGATTTTGTAAATCTCTATGGGCAGTTTTGTCTTTTAAGAGATGGAACGCCGGGAAGGAACTCGCTCCGTCTCTCTGCCCTCTGTCGACGCCTATTAATTACTGGAGGTCAGAAGCCCTGTTGACAAACCAGGCAGCACGGGCATCTCGGGTCTTTCGTCGTCAACACACGCAGGTACCCTGCATTGGCTGCTGGGTATGCAGTTTCTTGACGCCGGAGGGTGGTGGAGACTGGAGACGGCTCTGGAGAAAGTGAGAACTGAGAACCCCTTCTCTTTTTCCCCGAATTAGACCCAGCGGTGATCAGGTCCAGCTGAGGTGAGCCATATTGTTCACCATCTTGTTCTCCTCCTTTTATTTCCTGCATCGGTTACGTTCACTGGGAGTACTTTAAGTTTAAACCGGCCTCCAGACTCTGGTTTTCGCGGCACTTGCAAGTCGGTCACTAGAAATCTTCCGCGGTCCGATGGGAAAGGAATAGTTTAGCTATACTTTGCTCCAAATTGAAATGGAAATGGGAGACCTCTGCAGACCGGTGTTCTTTCTCTGTCTTCTTGCCCTTGCGGAGTCCAGCAGCAGTTTGATTTCCGATTGGGAGCTGGTTTCCAGGGCATTCGGCTCGGTGACGGGGTTTGATTCTTCTCTTATTTCGGATGGGAAGGAAGAAAACTTCTCTGTTAAGGAAATAAAGTTACCTGCAAATAATCTTAGTGGCGTAGTTTCGTGGATGTTTCTAACGAATTTGACGAAGCTGGAGACCGTTGATTTGTCTATGAACTCGTTGCAAGGGTCCGTACCCGGAAGGTTTTGGTCGATGCCGAGTCTGATTAACGTCAATCTGGCTATGAATCGACTAGGCGGAAGCGTGCGTCTGGAACATGGGTCTGGCTTGTCGAACTCCTCGTCTGTCATTCGAATGCTCAATCTGTCCACCAATCGGTACACCAACTCGTTCAATCTTCTGGGTTTCACGAATCTTAAAGTTCTAGATCTCTCGCACAACGACCTTCGGTCGTTGCCTTCTGGATTGGAGAATCTCAACCACCTTCAACATCTCGATCTCTCCTGCTGTAATATTTCGGCGAGTTCTAAACCCATTGCGAACCTCCGTTCTTTGGAATACTTGGACCTGTCTAACAATGCCATGAGAGGTTCCTTCCCGTCGGAATTTCCTCCACTCGTTCGTATGAAATTCTTGAACATTTCAGCAAACAAATTTACTGGACTTGTCGAGTCTGAGAAGCTCAAACGATTCGGGAGCTCGGCTTTTGCAAGTACAGGTATATACGATTCCCTTAAGACCCACAAGCTCAATCATACCCTCCGGTCACCGCCATCCGGCAGCCCATCCCATATTAAGCACAAAACGTTTCCCACATCAGGTAAGAGAAGGAAACAAAGGAAAGTCGTCGTTGTCGCGTCGGTCTCTTCCGTAACTTGCCTTGCAGCAGTAGTTGTTCTTTTAGCCTATCTATACAGGAGGAGGAGAGTGCAGAGAAGAAAGAAATGGGCGATTTCTAAGCCGCAACTCCCACTAGGGAAATTAACATCAGGACCCTTCTCGTTCGAGACTGAATCGAGAACATGGGTTGCGGACATTAAAGAGCCGTCTTCGGCTCCGGTGGTGATGTTTGAGAAGCCATTAATGAAACTTACGTTTTCGGATCTCATGGTTGCTACGTCCGGTTTCGGAAGGGAGTCTCAGTTGGCGGAAGGCCGGAGCGGGCCACTGTATCGGGCGGTCCTGCCCGGAGACATTCACGTTGTGATCAAAGTCCTCGAAAAGGCGAAGGATTTGGAAACAGAGGAAGCCGTGGGCATGTTCGAAGAACTTGCACGAATAAAGCATCTGAATCTTTTGCCTCCCTCGGGCTACTGCATTGCCGGTAACCAGATTGAGCTTTCGTTTTTCTTCCTTTTCATTTATTTCCAATTACTTAGAAGTGAAATCCTTCCTCTTTGGTGGGTGAAGAAATTACTTCGGGCTCTTTAATTTTGAAAGAGACTGTTGAGAGGTTGGTAGAGAAATGTACTCCGACCTCGAGAGAACGGAAAACGAATTCAGCCATGAATGCATTTACAGATATTTTCCTTTGAATTTTTTTCCTCTCTCGGCCTCCTGTGTAAATTTGAAGTATGGCACGGGACTCGGGAAGTCTTTAACAATTCAATGCAGCATGGTGCAGGGCAATTGAGTGGAGTGGTTTCTTATTGTTTATTGTTTGTCTTCTCTGGACGCGGCGTCATGGGTGTTTGATTTTAAAAAAAACCCGTTTTTGCAGGCAAAGAAAAGCTGCTTCTGTACGAGTTCATGGCTAATGGTGACCTGAACCAGTGGCTCCACGAGCTCCCCACCGGCCACACGAACGTGGAGGACTGGAGCACCGACACGTGGGAGACCCAAACTGGCGCCGCCGAGAAGATTGGGTGGCCGACCCGCCACAGAATCGCTCTAGGGATCGCGCGCGGCCTTGCCTTCCTCCACCACGCGGGCTCGAAGTCCATCGTCCACGGCCATGTGGTACCCACCAACATCCTCCTCGACGAGGATTTGGAGCCTCGGATCGTCGATTTCGGGCTCCCAGGGGGGGACGCGGGGAACGCCGGTACGGCATCCGACGTTTACTCATTCGGTGTCGTGTTGTTGGAACTGTTGACTGGGCAGACAGGGTCCGAGGAGATGGTGACTCGGGTCCGCCGCCTGGTGAAAGAGAAACTCGGGACGAGGGTGATTGACCCGAGGATGAGGCTAGAAGAAGACGTGCCCACTACGCTGGCCGAAGCCCTGCGAGTGGGATACCTTTGCACGGCGGAGCCGCCGGAGAAGCGACCGACGATGCAGCAGGTTGTTGGGATGCTTAAGGACATACACATTCGCCTATGATGATACCACCACCATGGATGTAATTTTGGCCGAACATCAAAAAAGATCTTTTGCGTAGAAGCTTGACATAAAACCATGATTAAAAGTTGCGGGAGAATATTGGGACGAGCAGGCGCAGCATCGAGAGGGGAGGGACCACCCTGCCACCTCTCTTTCTTGGCGTCTTTACGAGTTTCAGTAATTTTTTACTTCTGCTTCTGATTTTGGGTGCCTAATTCTGTAAATCCACACGATTTATCTAACACGTGCTTGTCAGCACGTCAAATCAATCGTATGAGGAACTCAAAATGTGTATTTTACGTAACCCTAAATCATCCAGAAATCAAAAATGACGATGAACCAAGACAAATGGGTATGAAGTTTCCAAAAGATTCAGAGGCTGGGCTTAGGAAGTCTTCCTCTCCTCCCCCACTTCCCCTATCCATGGCAGATTTGGGCTCCACTTCCTTTTCTTCCCTGAGCAAGAGTATCCTTTGCCAATTCAGCAACGGGGAGCCTTCCAAAGTAAGGAAAACGTTTGCCATAAGCCATCCTTGCTCATGTCCCTTGGAGGCTGTTGCTCGAGTGCAACAATTGAAGGTTTTTCAGCATTCTTGAGCTTACGAAAGAGAAGTTATTTGCAAATTTACCTGCTCCAGAGTGAATTCAAAAGTTTATTAGCCTTAGCCCTTCATGATAATTTTCTTATTGCCCAAGTGTGCATAACTCAACCCACCGTTGGTAGTCATTAAGCTTAATTCTGATGGCAATGCTTGTTTAGAGACCATACCAGGCAAACCCTTGTCTCGAGACCATACCAGGCAAACCCTTGTCTCCTACTTGGGAGCCCATTAGTAGTGCGGAAATGTGATCGTAGGTGATATTTTGGCACTTAAGCTGGGCTCTCTATCTTCTTAAACTTCGGTGTTGACCATACTTTTTGTTGCCTCTGGTTGAACGTAGTTATTGATTAGATTTCCTCCTACTTGTGAAATTTGATCCAAGACCCATCACAAAATGACTATCAACTTAGAAAACCAATTTTTTTCAACTAATAAACTCAAAATCTTTGTACTCACTAATCTCTGTGGGATTATTCTTTAATACTCCCCCTCGCATGTAGGGTCCTCTTCTGTAACTCTACATGTAAATAATTTGAGTGGAGTTTCATATATGAATACCTGCTTTGATACCATGTGAAGTTGGGTCCAAAGCCTATTCTAAAATAACTAGCCACTAATCTATGTGAGATTATTTTTTAACACTCCTCTTTTGTAGTTCTGTAGATAATTTGGAGGTATTCCGTTAGTTGAAAAAGAACAATCCACCTTTATTCCTTTTTCATGGTGATAGGAGGATCCCATTGCATCCTGGCTCTCAAGATAACATGGCCAGTCTGTCTGCTGCTAGTGCGAATACTGGATATACAGCTTTTCCGTAAGTTTCAAAACGGGATAATTCATTTTCCCATCTAGACCAGTTGATTGTACTGCATAATGGAATTTCGCCATTCTCATTGAATCCCTCGCTAGCACTGCCCGAAGTTGTAGTGTTTATGATGTGTGGCTATTTACTTCTCAAACAACAAACGAGAAGAGAAGCTGAAGAAAGAAGATCATGAACCAGGTAACCTTCTATGAATTTTTTTCCTGTAATCTTGCTCGATCCGTGGAGGTCTGGATTTCGAGCCGGGCAATGGCAATAAAAACTAAAAAGTGAGAAAGAAGGGAAATAAAATTCCTTTTCGATAAGAGAGTACTATTATTCGTCTGTAAGTCCTCAGGTTCCTCGGTTTACTCTGCTTCTGTGTCCATGGTGGTCGTGCACCTATACACGCCTCATGATACTGTTTGTCTTTAATAGATGCGCGCAGCTGGTCGTCGACTGGATATGGTGTCAATGATAATGGAAGAAAAAGACGCTCCCGAAGAGCGACGTTTTTGATCAGTTTCATTAGTTTATTTGCACTTTCCCTTTCATTTCATAGTCAATTCACCACATACTCCAGCCCACAGCCAAAAGGAATCTGATCTTTCCAAAAGAGAGGCTTTCGTCTTCTTTCTATTTCAACGATAATATTTACGAATAATTTTTATGAATTTTTTGGGTCCAAGACTCCTGTAGTTTCCTCAAGAAAAGTTTGCAGGGTTCATGTCTTTACAGTTTACACAGTATGATTTCACTGTCGTAGGGCAAAAGGAAACAAAATGATCGTAGTTGGCCACATTCATGGCCACCCTTACCCAATTGAAAGCAACGCCCAGAAGTTATTCCATGAAGATATTGATAATGACAATGATGCTGGTATCTAACTTCGACTTCTTTATGGCTTTAGAGATGCGTACCCATTAATCTTTTTCTTTCTTGTTTGTGCTTTTCTTTTGGTGACTTCTTTCTTGTTATAAAGAGAGCTGCTTAACTCAATTTCCTGTTTCACAGGGAAATTGTCTGTAAAGGATCATTAATGCTGCTTACCCGTTTCAATTCGTCTCATCTCCAAGTGTTTAGTGTGAGAATTAAACGATATCTTTGGATAGGGTGTTAGAACTCAGAATCTCAAAGAGCCGTTATGCTCTGCTCGTCGTCGGGGAGGCGCAGCCGAGAAGACGAAGGTAAAAATTGAAAAACTGATTTCTTACGGTTTCGAAATATACAAAGGGTCTTTATACATCAAGATAGAAAAATACAACATAATGAAATACGTATAATACAATGTAATGAAATATTAAAATAATAAATAAATAAATAAAAGTAAACATATGTATATTCTAATACTCCCCCTCAAGGTGGCTTGTAAATGTCCTTGACAACCATCTTGGACAACAAAGAAAAAAGTTGAGTAGACGAAAGAGGTTTAGTGAACATGTCGGCTAACTGGGATTGAGAGCGAATGGGAAGTAACTGGAGGACTCCCGAAGTAACACGTTCATGAAAAAAATGACAATCGATCTCAATATGTTTAGTACGCTCATGAAAGGTGGGATTAGAAGCAATATATATCGCAGCTTGATTGTCGCAATAGAGTAATGCAGGAGGTGCAACTTTGACTTGAAAATCTTGAAGAAGTTGCTGCAACCAAATAATTTCACTAGCAGTGGAAGAAAGGGCACGGTATTCAGCCTCGGCGGAGGAGCGAGAGATGGTGGTCTGCTTTTTGGCCTTCCAAGAAACTAAAGAATCACCAATAAAGATGCAAAAACCCGTAGTAGAGCGGCGAGAATCAAGAATTGATCCCCAATCAGCATCAGAAAAGGCCCGCAGTTGCAAGGAGGAAGTAGAAGAAAACAACAAACCTTGACCAGGGCTGTTCTTGAGATAACGAAGTAGGTGATGCACGGCCTTGAAGTGAGGAAGGCGAGGTTGGGCCACAAATTGAGTGTGCTTGTGAACAGCAAAGGTAATATCGGGGCGAGATAAAGTGAGGTAAAGAAGTTTCCCAACAAGGCGCCGATAGTGTGTTATATCAGGAAGCAGGTCACCTTCAGTGGTAGTGAAACGAAGCTTGGGATCCATGGGAACACTATTGGGTTTACAAGCCAAGTAACCTGTATCGGCAAGTAATTGTAGGGTGTAATGGCGTTGAGAAAACACAATACCTTGCGTGGACTGAGCAATCTCAAGACTAAGGAAGTGCTTGAGACAACCAAGATCCTTTAGCTTAAACTGAGTATGCAGAAATTGTTTGAGCTTAGCAATAGCACTAGATGAAGGACCAATAAAGATAATATCATCCACATAAACTAATAAAGCAACAAAGGAGGAACCACGACCCTTGGTGAAAAGAGAGTAATCAGATTTTGACTGGAGAAAGCCAAAATTGATCAAAACATGAAAAAATTTGGAATACCACTGCCGCGAAGCCTGTTTGAGACCATAAAGGGATTTGTGAAGCTTGCAAACCAGTTTGCCGGGAGAGGAAGAGGACTCCCCCTGTCGAAGATAGCCAAGAGGGAGATCCATGTAAATTTCTTCAAAAAGATCACCGTTTAAAAAGGCGTTGTTGACATCAAGCTGAGCTAGATGCCAATTATGAGATGCAGCAAGAGCAAGAAGAACCTTGACAGTAACTAATTTGGCCACGGGAGAGAAAGTGTCAACAAAATCTAAACCTTCTTGTTGGGTGTAGCCTTTGGCTACCAAACGAGCCTTGTAGCGCTCAAGAGAACCATCAGATTTAAGTTTGATTTTATACACCCATTTGCAACGAATGGTATGTTTACCAGGTGGCAGAGAAGTGACGGTCCAATTGTGGTTGGCTTCCAGAGCTGTTAACTCGTCACGCATAGCTAACCTCCATTCAGGGCACTTCACTGCTTGGTGATAGTACTGAGGTTCAACCTGAGAAGATACACTGAGCGCAAACTGTCGATGCGAATCAGAAAGAGCATGGTAAGAGAGGTAGTTAGAGATCGGATAAGACACAGAAGGAGATGGAGAAGAACCAGCAAGTAAATTGCAGTGATAATCCTGCAAGTAATGGGGTGGATGAGTATTCCGAGTAGATTTTCGAAAAAGAGAGCCAACAGATGTGGAAGGAACAAGCGCTGGAATATCAGTAGGTGGAAGAACATCAACTGGAACATCAGAAATAGTTGGGGAAGAGTCAAGCTCTGGAAGGGAAGGAGCATGTATGGATGAGTGAGGCAGAACCAAATCAGGAAAGGGATCAGTAATTTGATCTGAACTGGTAATAGTATGAAAAGGGAAAATGTCCTCATGGAACACTACATCTCTTGAAATAAAAACTTGTTTGGACTCCACATCATAGAATTTATACCCTTTCACACCAGCTGGATAACCAAGGAACACGCAAATCCGAGCACGAGGGTGGAACTTGGTTCGATGAGCAGCTAAGGTGGAAACAAAAGCTAAACAGCCAAAGACGTGAAAAGAAGGATAAGTAGGAGTTGTGTTGTATAGCAAATGAAAAGGGGTGTTGTGGCGCAAGAGAGGAGATGGAGTTCTATTAATCAAGAAAGTCGCAGTCAGAATACATTCTGTCCAAAAAGAGACTGATATTCGGGATTGAAAAAACAATGACCGAGCCACATTCAAGAGGTGTTGATGTTTGCATTCAACAACGGAGTTTTGCTGGGGCCTTTCAACACAGGAAAATTGGTGCAAAACTTCTTGATCTTGAAAAAACTCGACAAAAGATAATTCAGGGGCATTATCGGAGCGAAAAACCTTGATTTTGGCATTAAACTGAGTAAAAACCATATTAAAAAACTTCGGTATCATAGAAACAGCATCAAATTTAGTTTTCAATAGATAAATCCAAGTAAATCTAGTACAATCATCAACAAGAGTTAAAAAATACCGATGACCAGTATAAGAAACGGTCTGATATGGTCCCCAAATGTCACAGTGCACAAGATCAAAAGAAAATTTTGATAAGTGGTTATAAGATTCAAAAGAGAGCCTTCGTTGTTTAGCAAGAGGACAAATATAGCAAGGATCGGACTTATGTAATCCAGTTACATCACATTTCAACTGATCTTTCAAAGAGTCAAGTTTCTTAAAAGAAATGTGTCCTAGCCTATTATGCCAAACATGAGCAGAAACATTGTTAACAAAAGCACGGTTCAAACATGGAGCACAAAGAACATATAGGTCTTGGACTTTGTCACCCTTGCCAATCATCCTCTGGGTGGATAGATCCTGGATAAGAAAACAATCAGGAAGGAAACGTACGGTAAACCCAGATTCAGTAACTAAGGCACTAACAGAAATCAAGTTGAATTTGAATTGAGGGACAAACAGTACGTCTTTAAGCACAAGGTTAGAATGTAGTTTAACATCACCAGCAAAATGGACTAAAATTTGAGAATGGTTAGGCAAAGTAACTGTAGTATGAGGAATAGCATGCAAGGAAATGAAAACAGGAGCTAGAGAACAAATATGTCGAGTAGCTCCAGAGTCTACAATCCAGAAATGTTGTGAAGAAATAAGGGAATTTAAAGACACAGAGAAACAAATACCTGCCAGGCAGTTGGTTGTGGAAGAGTCCGGAGCAGTAGAGACCTTTGCAGAGCTACTCAAATGTGTGGAAATCATAGACATGAGTTGCTGATATTGAGTTGAGTTCAGATTCTGAACAAAGCTTCCAACAGAGGGAGAACCTTGACTATCGTCAGCAGTAGAGACTTGATGAGCAACAGCATTAGAATAGGTATTGGTCTTGGCTTTAGGTGCAGACGGGTAGCCATGGAGCTTGTAGCAACGGTCCATGGTATGTCCATCCCTCTTGCAATGATGACAATGAAACTTGTTGCTAGGCTGATTCCGGGAAGGATTGGAACTGGAATGAAATTTCCGGGAGTGTTGAGAACCAGATTTAGAAATGCCTGTTTTAACCGCAAAAGCCATGGCGCCAGTGGGAGTGTTCTGAGTGCTCGAATCAGAGACATGAGTAGTCTTCCTTTGCTGTTCCTCTTGAACAATCAGAGAAAAAACCCGATTAATCGGAGGCATCGGATCCATGAGAAGCAACTGACCACGAACTTGGGAGAACGAATCATCAAGGCCCATTAAGAAGGACATGATATACTCCATGTGATGATAATCAGTAAGGTTTTTAACGCCAGCACAGGAACATGTCCCACAAGAGCAATTAGGATGGTAATTACTCAGCTCTTCCCAAATAGTCTTCAGCTTTGTGAAATAAGTGCTAAAAGTATCCTTGTCTTGACGCAAGTTCATTAATTCGCGTTTAAGCTGAAAAATGCGAGGGCCGTTTCTTTGTTGAAAACGATCTCGAAGGTCGTTCCAAATCTCTCGGGCAGAAGCGGCAAAAATAATACTCGCAGAAATTTCTTTGGAGACGGAATTTAAGATCCAAGAGATAACCATATTATTATTTCGGGTCCAGGAGTTGAGCAAATTGTGATCAGTACTTTGAGGTGCAGGAATGGAACCGTCGACAAATCCCACTTTGTTTTTCACGGATAAGGCGATCAACATCGCACGACTCCAACTGATGTAATTTTCACCCGTAAGTAGCTGGGAAACAAGAATTTGCCCTGGGTTGTCCAAATGGTGAATATAGAAGGGGTTCGAAGGTTCTTCAATGGCGGAACGCGTTGAACCGGAACGAACACCAGAATTGGAAGAAGTCGCCATTGAGTGAGGAGATACCACAATAAATCAACGGAAGCAGCAATAAACCACTGTGTCAGCAAAAAAAATCCGGCCAGCCCTCGGCCAGTCCCTCGGCCAACAACGACCAAATCCAAAAAATATCCAACCTCTCGGTCTCCAATAATCAAGCCAGAATGTCTGCCTCTGCCACCATCATCCAAACCCAGAAAAGAAATTCGGCCAGCCCTCGGCCAGTACCTCGGCAGCAGTATCCAGACGAGAAAAAAATTTGAGAGAGGAAGATGGGCGAGAAAGACGACGGTAAATGTCCGTCGTCGGGAATAAAAGGCACCTTACGCCGACGATGAAGAAATCAGAGAAGGAGGAGAATCATCCGCTCTGATACCATGTTAGAACTCAGAATCTCAAAGAGCCGTTATGCTCTGCTCGTCGTCGGGGAGGCGCAGCCGAGAAGACGAAGGTAAAAATTGAAAAACTGATTTCTTATGGTTTCGAAATATACAAAGAGTCTTTATACATCAAGATGGAAAAATACAACATAATGAAATACGTATAATATAATGTAATGAAATATTAAAATAATAAATAAATAAATAAAAGTAAACATATGTATATTCTAATATAGGGTATAGTAGTTTATGCTGCTCTCAGATTTTTGATCTGCGTGTATCGTCACTTTTATATATCATCATGGTCTCTGCTATCCTTTAGGCGACACCATGAACGCAGTCATTGAGGAAAAGAAAAGCTGTAACATCCTCTTGAGCTTCCCAAAAGTTACGTTAGCAGGAAAGTTAAACATGGATTATTAAGAATTAATATCATTGAGAAATCTTTAACCGTTTTAGTGAGATGCAAATTTCAGAAGTAGATTCACCCTTATGTGAGAATATGCAGTTTCTGATCGAAAAGCTCGACTAGAAAACACAAAAAAAAAAAATCTTAAATTCTCTCTGGTAGGCTGATGGTCGTCCTGCATCTCAATTCTTCCCTTTTCTGGATATCAGTACTTTTCACACATAAACATCGCTGAGGCCGCCAATCCCTGCTAAACTGCACGAAGGGTTTAGATCTTGATGAACCTTTGTGAAATGGGTCTGCCGAGGCTTCTCTTTTCACTCTGCCAGTTTGTCCTTTTTAAAGCTGGGGAATGAATCTTTCGCGTTTTGAAAAGTGATCAGAATTCCGGGTAATTCGAGGGTTAAAGGAGCATTAGTTTCGCTGCATCAGCCACTGCAACGCTTAACGAAAAGCTGTCCCGAGTTTTTTTTTTCCGGTGGGCTCGGTAATCAATGCACCATAGGGACGGCTCAGGCCGCAAAACAACGGCGACTAGAACACCTCCTTCGTGGCCTTTTTAACCTTATTACAGAGATGATCAAACTGGGGAACAGAGACTACAGAGATTACAGATAATACAGAGATGCAGAACTCCATTGATCGTTTGAAAAGTTAGGAAAGAAAAAAGTTTCCAAAGATCTCTCACCTCTAATCTCCGTCTGAGCCAGAATCAAGATACAACGCATCATTTTACCAGAACTGTCTTCTCCGAAAAAAGACTGGATTTCTTAACCTCCTGGGCAGTATTTTAATCAGCCAACGGTAACTTAGATTTTGGAAGTTTGCATCTGTATGGAGGGGTACTCTAGGCATGAAAGTATCAACGGAACATTTGTAAGGTGAGGGAAGGAGAAAAGATGAATGTTAAAATGACGTGGGGGTGGGTGGCGACTGTATTTTTTCTTCCTTCTTTGTATCTATTTCCATGTGAGTGACACTTCTCCTCTCCCTCCCTCCACTTCTTTTCTTTCCTAGACTTCTTTTCCCCTTCCTCTCTACCCGTCATTCCCCTCAGCTTTAACTTTCCCTTCCGTTTCCCTTATCTCTCTGTTTAAATTGGAACCTTTATCGATTATTTCATTTATTTGTGACATACCTGTTGAGGTCGAGCTTCTGAGTTTCTAATTTTGCCATGGCTGCTCCCAAGCCGGAAGAGATTTCACATCAACCCATGGATCAACTTCAGGGGTTTGAATACTGTATCGACTCGAATCCGTCCTGGGGTATGTAACTGAAATTGTAGGTCGCTCAGGCAAAATTTCTCTCTTTACAGTAGTTGAAAAATTTCTCTGTTTTTTATGACAGGCGAAGCAATCGCGTTGGGATTTCAGCACTACATTCTCGCATTGGGAACAGCTGTGATGATTCCGTCCCTGCTAGTTCCACTCATGGGAGGAACAAATGTGAGACCTTCTTCAATGAAAACATAGTTTTTCGAAATATATACGCTGCTGACATTGTTTCAATTGAACGGAATCAGGACGATAAAGTGAGAGTGGTGCAGACATTGCTGTTTGTGGGTGGGATTAATACGTTACTGCAGACTCTTTTCGGCACGCGATTGCCGACCGTCATCGGAGGCTCCTTTGCCTTTGTAGTCCCAATAATGTCGATCATCCGCGATTCCTCTCTGATGCGGATTACAGATCCTCACACGGTAAGGGACCATTACATTACTCTTTCAGTCCCCATAACAGAAAGAGAACAACAAGTCCTCGCAGTTAATCTAAGGCGGAAATCGCAACAAGCAAAATATTAACAAAATTCGGTGCTGTCTCTGGTGGTTGCAGAGATTTCTGCAAAGCATGAGAGCGATCCAAGGAGCTCTGATAGTCTCTTCAAGCGTGCAGATTATACTAGGCTACAGCCAATTGTGGGGAATCTGCTCCAGGTACCGTTTGTTAATTGTTATTACTTATTACTGAATTTATCTTATTCAGATTTTGATCTTCAGTGACGAAAGAGAAAAAAAGAGAGCAAGAGAGCCGTCCAGCACGGTCTCTGGTATATACCCAAGTTTGGTGTATATGTTTGTCTGGTTATTCCATCTTTTTGACTTGTGGAACGGAATCCGCTTTCTGGTACCCACAATAAGTATCACTGTGCTTGGACCACTAAAAAACGGTCGATAGACGAGTTAATGGAGATTCCTTGGTTGGACCCATAAACTGGATATCGATGTATCTACTACATTGTTAATTGTGTATATTCATCGTTGTTTGAAGCGAGAAATTTCACCCGGAGCAGATACAGTCGGGGTTATATCAAGTCCCACGCACTGCAAGCTCGGTGATCGTACAAAAATTTAAGGCGTGTACGGGGCTGTACAGATGATCAAGACCCTATTGTTTGGACTCTAATGGCTCCTGACCTGCGGTCCCATAGCCGCCAATCCATAAAATATGTTTTTTTCGATAAAGAACTTCAATGGGAAGCTGAACAGCCAGAAAGAAATTGAGATTCATTTCTATGTTTCAGGTTTTTCAGCCCGTTGGGGATGGTTCCCGTAATAGCATTGGTGGGTTTTGGCCTTTTCGATCGAGGATTTCCTGTGGTTAGTACGTCGTCTTCTTCATATATAATTTTACTTTCTGAAAACTCGTCCCTGCGGAAATCTACCTCTTTTCTTCTTATTTGATAAATTGCTGGTGTCAGGTCGGAAAATGTGTAGAAATCGGCGTTCCAATGCTCATCCTATTTGTAGCATTTTCCCAGGTTCGTAATATTTTCGGAGGCGCCTCTTTTTTTTTCTTTTTCTTTTTTCTGTGCAGGAAAAGAGAGAATTCATGCTAATGTGATTGATGATTCAGTACTTGAAACGTTTCCAAGCGAAGAAAGTACCGATATTGGAGAGATTCGCTCTTCTGCTGGCAATAACGATTATATGGGCGTATGCTCACTTACTGACTGCAAGCGGTGCTTACAGGCACCGCCCAGAGAAAACCCAAAACAACTGCCGTACTGATAGAGCCAATCTCATCTCCTCCGCTCCCTGGTTCGTCTTCGTCGCGAATCCATCAATCAAATAGAGCTTCTTCTTGTTGAAGAGACATTCTAATCTTCGACCTGTTTATACAGGATCAAAATTCCTTACCCGCTACAATGGGGAGCACCCACCTTCGATGCTGGCCATGCCTTTGGAATGATGGCTGCTGTTCTCGTCTCCCTCATCGAGGTCAGCTGAGCTTCTAATGAAACTGCTGCGATTTTTTAACACTTTGAAGTGACATCGTACTGGATTCTGCCTTTCAGTCAACTGCCGCCTACAAGGCGGCATCTAGGCTTGCAAGTGCTACTCCACCTCCCGCTCATGTTCTTAGTCGAGGAATCGGTTGGCTGGTTGGTGGTGCTCTTTCTCTGTTTCATCTTTCCATCCTTTTAGCTCCTTTTTGGACATTGATCAGGGACACTTGAAAACAGGGAATTGGGATTTTACTGGATGGACTTTTCGGAACTGTGACTGGTTCTACCGTCTCTGTGTAATAAGTTCTTCACCGATCTCTTGTGAATCAGATTTGAGGGTGTTCTTGAATGACCTTGGAGCTAACTTTCCCTTGCCTGTGACAGAGAGAATGTGGGTCTTCTTGGGTCAACTAGAGTCGGAAGCCGGAGGGTGATACAGATATCAGCTGGTTTCATGATATTTTTCTCCATATTAGGTATTCTTTTGGACTAGTTTGCTTTCGGGCTTTGGATGAAATTATCTACTAAAAATTTAGGCAATGTGTAGGGAAATTCGGAGCGCTGTTTGCTTCAATCCCGTTTACCATCTTTGCTGCTGTGTATTGTATTTTGTTTGGATTGGTTGGTAAGTTAACTAAACCAGATGAAATGGTCTTTCTTAATTCATTCTACGTTTCTGAGCTGAAAATACTGATATCATACCTACTTGTTGGATCGATCAGCTTCGGTGGGACTCTCGTTCTTGCAGTTCACAAACATGAACTCGATGAGGAACCTGTTCATCACCGGCGTCTCACTCTTTTTGGGGCTATCAATCCCTCAATACTTCTACGAGTACACTGCATCTGCTGGTCATGGCCCTGCTCACACCGGTGCCGGCTGGGTAGGACCCCGATCATTGCCCTTTGAACAGACAATTCGTTCCATCCAGATTGACTTTGGTTGTTTCTTTGATGCAGTTCAATGATTTCCTGAACACCATCTTCTTCTCCCCGCCTACTGTTGCTCTGATCGTGGCTGTTTTCCTTGATAATACCCTCGATTACAAAGATACAGCTGTAGACAGAGGAATGCCATGGTGGGCTCGGTTCAGGACGTTCAAAGGGGATAGTCGGAACGAGGAGTTTTACACACTCCCCTTCAATCTTAATCGTTTCTTCCCTCCGTCATGATTAATATGATCCAGAAGAGAATGACCATGACACCGCAAGACGCAGATCAAGGACGTTGCTGTCCTACTGCTCTGCTATTTTGGTTTAGCAATTGTACCTATGAGATTGTGTTTGTTTTTTTATAGGGATTGAATGCCTTCATGGGTCGGAGCAGGAAACAAACCCTCGAGAAAATTAGCTCTATATCATAAATAGTTCTATTCAAGTGATAGAGACACGAAATGATAAGTGTGTGCATATAAAAATAAAAAATAGCCAATTTGACTAGTCGGTCTCACCTGTAAGACCAACAAAATCACAAGCTTATGAGGCTATACTCCGACCCAGACGCCTGACTTGCACCCTTTGATTCTCTTCAATCATCTTTGTCACTCTGCCTTTGAACACATGCCAGTTTATTGTGCTGTTTTCTGACAATATGTTTGCAAATCTCTTTTTATTGGGTCTCAAAGTTGGAGCTCTACCTGCACCATAGTAAGTCCTGTAACCAGTCTCCAGAGATGAAAGCTGGCTTCCCGAATCAGTCATGGCAAACACATCAGCAGTTGCACAAGCAATGAAATCTAAAGCTGCCAACTGCATCCAAAATGCTAGGTTAAAGGGGGATCGAGACAGTGGAAATTTACTTATCTATAAGAAAACTGATTGATTACAGAGTGTTGTTGTTACCTGAGAAGAGAAATTCTTAAAAGGTGCTAGTTCACTTAAGGTGCTAGTTCACTTGCTGTGAGCAGATTTTCTTTAGTAACCAAGTTTGGAGAAAGATCCGTGAGCGGAAGCATTCTCCATTGCTCTCCATATATATGTGAGCCAGCCAGGTAGATGTATGTATCACGCTTATATCCTATAGCAGAAAGCATAAGTGCAGCCTCTTCAGGGGTTAATGGGCATCGTCCCAGTTTGCAGAAGAAACTAATCTGTAATATTTTCCAAGTATACAAATTTATTATAGTAAGAGATAGAACACTTGGCACCCATTTTAAAAACACTAAAACACTAAACATACTTTGTATATCTCATTCTCATGACAAGCGCAGGAAAATAGATTTCCCGGTACGCTTGCAACTCCTTCCTTTCATTTTCTCCTCCACCAAAATCACATAAAGAGTATGCCACCATGTCCATTTCAAATCTCAAGTGTAAAGCCAGATATTTTGACAAACTTCCAGTAGAGTTATGAGGTCTGAAGGGAATATCAGGCATGTATTTCCCAAGCAATTGTTTATCTAACAAACTGCTTCTGGCATCATACTTTCTAATTCTTGTAACTAATAAAGCACCAGCTACTTGAATTTTTGGCACAAACTTCAAAGCGTGAAAATTGCATTTGCATCTTAATCTCTGCATAATCAATTTGATCATAAAGAGACCTCAAGAAGTGAATTTAAAATTAAAATAAGTTGATATGTTCTTTGTCTTTTTTTTTTTTTTTTTGAAAAGATAGAAAATAAGTTATATGTAGTGGCTCAAAACCTGCAAATCAGATGGCAGTGGATCAAATGCAAGCCGATTGCCAAAGCCAAGGAAGTGAACAACTTCATACTTCAGAAGGAGTGGAATCACCTTTTCAACAAAATCAGAAGGTTTTGACTCTTTCATGATATCCATATACTGCTGTACAGAAACTTCGGAAGAACCAGGGTGGCATTAAGCAATGAAGCTACAGAAACAGCATTGCACACCTGCAATAATCAACAATAACAGGAGTACATGGCCCTTCGTAAGAGAATTTATACTATTGGCATTATATGTAGCATAAAGTAAAGATCCAAGAAAAGAAAAGATAACCAATTTTTTTCTGGTTTAGAGTGTCCAATGAAAAGAAGGTAGCAGCAGAGCAGAGTCTTACAGCAACCCTTTGTTGGTTCAGACCTCCATTTGCACTTACCATTATAAAACCTGTGCTTTTTGCAGCATTACCTGTTTCAAAATATGATTTCTATGAATCATTAAAAGATCATATTTCTCAGAAACCAAAAAAAGATCATACTTCTCAAAAACCAATCACGTTTTGTTGTACAGTGATCAAGGAGAACGCGTTGGTTGTGGAGCAAGGGTGAAATATTAAAGTCATACATTCCAAATCTAAACAAAATGATAAATTACCTTGGTGTTTTTTATTATTTTTATTTGCACAAGGTCTCCATATGCTGATGCAGTTTGTTTATAGGGCTCCTCCCACAGCATTGGAGAATCATGTTTAAACTGATTCTATGTAGACACCAAATTAGAATTTCTGAAAAAAGTAACATGAAGGTGGTATAGCATACATCTCAGTAAAACATACCTTTGATAGAGTCCTGGAAGCCATGTGTAAAAGTCGCTCATACATCACTCTTGATGTCTGCTCCTCCTTTGAGTGTCCAACTTTCCCATGCCTATTCAAGTCCTGCAAGGAATAAAATGCAAATTCATCCAACATTTACTTTGTTAAAAAAAATGAAAGGTTATAATCATATTGAGTGATATTTGACAATCAAACGTGGTGCCTTCCAAGTCGCACAGCATCACAAACTTAGTGGAAATTTCAGCTTTTCATGAGCAAAGAGTGGCCATCTGATTGGCAAACTCAAAGAAAACCATGCAGGAACATAAGAAAGTACCTCTGAGCCATTTAATTTTCTCTGACTCAAACTGTTATGAATATTCATACAATGTACTATAGAAAGCATCAACGAATCCATCAGAAAGAAACAAGTGACAAGTCCAAACGTCCAAATAACCAATCTTGCAAGCTTGCGCAGCGCTGTTTGTCTTCTACTGTTGGCAATATTCTTTGAGAAATTGACATAGGCACCTCCATTCTTCAACTCACGAGGCAAGATACTATGACATTTCATTACAAAAAATAGATTATTATCCACAGATTCACCAATGCAAGGGGGAGGAGAATTTTGCTTCCCTGTTGATAGAAGGCTCCCGGTTTATAAAGCATTTACTCCTCTAAATCCTGAAAACATATTCCTATGTTTAGTGCTCATGTTAAATTCGGTCCAAGGCTTTATCCTAAAAATGATGAGTACCTCCTGTGCTCTCGAAACAGAGAGCCTCAAACTCTAGTTATTTGGAAGACTTCTTGCAGATAATTAGTCAAACCTCAGAGATATTGAACCTCATATCCCGAGTAAGACATGCCCAATTCAACTGATTTGACGAACCAAAACTACCTGCCTTTTCCTACCTCCATAATTCTCATATGTTCAAAGAGACGAATGCAAAGCAATAGTTTGGTAAAGATACGTTAATTTTTTATGCATATTCATTGAAGATATCATAAAACGACTTGATTTGGACTTCACAACCTGAAGATCGGTCTTTATTTGATCACAATGCTAAGCAGATGGAATAAGTTCCAAGTTGAGCAAAGGATCAGCGGTTTCAGGAAATGTAGCAGTTAATTGAACGGGAGCGAAGTTGCGGTTGAGCAGAAGAGTAAAAACGAAGTGAGACTTACAAATCATGATAAATAAAGACAGACCCTCCGAGAGAGCAGAAAAGAATCGCTGTCAACAACCACTGACTGCCACCAACCAGATCCAAAGTCCTCTTTCTGTATTTCCAATGGCAAATGGAAGCTCGAGGGGCAAGGTGAGATGAAATGCTGATAGATTTTTCAAGAGACGAACAGAGTCCCAATACATAACGCAGGAAGCCATTGGAGTGGCTTTTCCCTTTCATCGTTGCTGCTGCTATGACCCGCGACATCTATCAGAGAAGGCGCGAAGTAAGAAAAAGTTCCTATTTTTCTATTTTATTTCGACCGGTATACGGACTACGAAACTGCGTGTTCGCCGTCACAGGGTTCGTTCGTTTTCTTTACAAAAGAAGCAAGGCGGCCGTCCATCGCGGAACGCTCGATCTAAAATGAATTGGAAAATAATTTTTGCTTAAAATAGAAAATATAATGGAAAAAAGAATGAATTATTTTATATTAATATATTTTAATATAATATTAAAATATATTAATATAATCAATAATTAAATAGGGTATTTATTAATAAATTAAGATAGATTATAGTTTAATTTAAAATAATATAATAATTACGAGTTAAAGCCCAATTATCATTCTAAAATTACTAATTGAATATAGTATTAATAGTAATAAATATAATAAATAAATAAATAATATTTTATTAATAACATAAGATAGATTTTAGTATAGTATAAATTAATAATATAATTAACAAGTAAAATAAATTTATTATTTTAATTAATTCTAACAAAAAAAATTTCAAGAAAATTCAAATAAATCGAAACCGAATTGGGAGAATTCTTTTAGAGAAATTGAGGCCGAACGGGTGAAACCAAAGAAAGAGAAGTGCGAGGGAAATCGAAGCCAAAGAGGAAAAATTGAAGGCAAAATAGGGAAGAAAGGATTTGAGACGGTAAGACGATTCACCACCAAGGGCACAACAGTGCGGCGATACAGCGAGAGGAGGCAGCACAGCTAGATAGCAAACCAGTAAAGAACGAGAGATGAGAAAAATGAGGATCGGGAAGTAGAGAGTGTCAAGAAAGAGGAGGATACTAAGAACGTAGAGTGAGTGAGTGAAAGTAAATGAACTTTCAATCACTTTCACTTTCCCTTGTGTACACTTACTAATGATTTTGAGTAAGTGAAAGAATTGAATTCACTTTCACATTACTTCAAAGTCCACGAACCAACCGATTCAACCCAATTCCTTCATCAAGTATGTTTAAAGACAAATATCCAGTTAAAGCTTAGATTGGGTTTTGATGGCTAAGCAACCCGGTTCTCACTAGTTACACCTTAGAGACTCCATATTAAACAAAATTTCAAAAATAATAAATTTAAATTCTTTAAAAATACGATATTCGATAACTTCAACAACCAATCTATTGATAATCAAACCCAATTGATATCTAACTTTGGGATGATCAATTTGATTATATCTAACTTAATAGGTGGTCAGGCGAAAGTTAGGGATTAGCATACCCATAACTAACATTAAATTTCAATTAAAATGATAGAAAAGGATATTCCCAAAAGTCAATCTCATAGAACGATGTAACCCCAATTCTCCTTCCTCTTCATTTGAGATTCTGGTCTCCATAACGGTTACGATTACTCGGTTTGTGCGGTTTTAGGAATAGTAAACGGGTACACATCTAAACGGGTAGACGGATAAAGAATAAACGGGTAACGATGTAAACGGTTAGCCTGCTGTCAACCCTCGTTAAACCCTTGGCGTGACTACAGATCCTGTAGCTCTGCTCCTTGTCACCCTTAAACCCCAAAACCGCGTCGCTTTTCTTCGAACAGATTACCTGAAACAATGGCGGCCCTTGAGATCTTCCTCTCTCAATCCCGCCGCCTTTGCAAGCCTTCACATTCTCACATCTATCTCCTCCTCCGTTCATCATCGTCAGCGTCACTATTTTCAGGCATAGGGTTTTGTCCCAGCACTCTCGGTAAGTTCTGTCGTAGATATTCAATTGCAGGGTGTTCGAGATCCTTCTGTTCTTCATCTTCCGATTCTTCTTCCGGCGCCCAATCCGGAACTCGTAGCGACAGCTCTAAAGGACCAGCAACGTCACCGGCAATTAAATCGGTTTCTTACGCCGTAAGACCGGTCGATCCGTCTTCCGTCGAAGAAGCAGAAAGCTCTCCTCCTGTGCAGAGGACACCACGACGACAGCGGGGAATCGACCAATCCGTCTCCCCAGCGCCACAAACTAGTTCCGAACCGTCTGGTGAGTCAGAACGCCGTTCATTTACTCGAGAAGAGATCCGTTACGTGAAGGACACACCTTCTGTATCTCCTGTTTCCTATCCGGCGCGAGTAGCTCCACTTCCGGAAGACAGGGTATCGGAAGAGGCATCTGCGGGGGCATCACAAGAAGAGGAGAAAAAGGAGAACGAACAACTAGAAAGAGAGCGGAGAAGAATTGAAGCGCAAGCAAGGCTGAGTCGGGCTCTCAAGTCTGAAGATGCAAATGTTCCTTTCCCGACACTCATTCAGGTAGAGAAGAAGAAGCAAAAGGCTGTTCTTGATTTGCAGGAGGCTATTAAGGAAGTGAAGGTCACCACATACTCCTCTCTCGGATTCTCTTTCAGAACTGTCAATTTTTATATCATAGGGATTTCTGCATCAGCAGTTAATAGCTTCCCCTTCCCTGGCAAATAAATATATTAGAAGAAAATAGGAGTTGATCCTAATTTCTCCTTATACTTTCTAGTTATTATTCAGGCTAATGCCAAGAGGAATTTCGATGAAACAGTTGAAGCGCACGTGAATTTGGGTGTAGACCCGCGTCGTGGAGACCAGGTGCTCTAGTTTTTGCCATCTTTGTTATATATATCTCACTACCTCAAAACCATACTGTAACATCGTGAAGTTTTTGTGCCATTTCATATTTGATTATCATTTTCCCTGTTTGAGTTGCATGTCAGATGGTGAGGGGTGCTACAACACTTCCCCATGGAACTGGCAAGGTAATCTTTAATTAGCTTATGTGGACCATCTCATGTTGGCAAGTTATATTTTGGCGCCTATCTCTGATAAGTAATTGCTTATTCAGAATGTTAGGGTGGCCGTGTTTGCGGAAGGGAAAGCTGCAGAGGAAGCCAAAGCTGCTGGAGCCGATGTAGTTGGTGGAGACGAACTTATTGAAGAAATCAAGAATGGTACACCTGATTGTCAGATAAATACTGCATTGCTGTTAAATGATGAGAGATGGAATTTGATTGGTGGTTCTTGTACCGATTTCTACTTGTTAAGACCTTTTTTAGTCCATAAAAGAAGAATGATTGTACTGATTACTGCCAACTTGAGAAAGGAAGAAAGAGCTTTAAAAAACAGAACCCTTTCCTAAACTTAATTTGTGGATATTAATACAACTGTGTTTACTAATTATCCATTTTTTTTTTGCCGACACCAAATGACCTGGCTATGCTTCCTATCACTGCAACTCTGCCCCTGTTTTTACTCTCTTGCATACTGAACCTTCAACAAGCAAACATGCCTTGTAAAGTCAGTTACAATAGAGCTGTTATTGTTAATTATGATTAAGAACTCTAATGATTATCGCCATTGATGTACATGTTTATATTTTTAATCATTCTACTTATCTCTAGAGAGAAGTAGACTGTCTTTTAGCTTTGAAGATTCAAAATTTAAAACAATGATTATAAAAATTAAAAATACTTTATTTGTTTAGTTATGCACTAAAGTTGTAATTGTTGATGTGGTCTCCTGACATGAAAGCCTCTGCAGGAGGGGGCAAGCTCAATTTTGACAAGTGTATATCAACTCCTACTTTCATGCCTCGCCTTGGAAAGGTTTGACCTCAGTTGTCAGTTCAACCTTCTTTTTGCTATAAGACATCTTTTCGCTGGACTAAAGTAATTTCTTTGATCAGGTTGCAAGAATTCTTGGCCCACGCGGTATGATGCCTAACCCCAAAGTGAGTCCCATCCCCACCTTTAAATGAATAAATCCTGCAAATGAACCATGATGGTTAAATTTTTTTGTATTTTCAACTGATAGCTAGGATCTGTGACGAGTGATGTTGCTACAGCAGTGAAAGAAGCAAAGTGTGGTCGTGTTGATTTTAAAATTGACAAGACTGCTATTGTACATGCAGGCATTGGAAAGGTATGATGTGACTTGTTTGTATTAGATTAACATTTTTAATGCTGATAGGAGTAGTTGCTGTGGAAATGTTGTGATTAGGCACTCACTATAGGTTGTACTGAACAATTTCTCTTTTTACTGGAAGTGTTGCTAGTGCAAACAGTAGTTGCTGGTACTCTTCTTTGGAAGTGTTGCTATTGTACAATCTTGGATTAGGCACTCAATTGTAGAATTTACTGAATATCAAAATTCTATCTTTTCTCTATAAGATATAGGAACTTTATAGATTGCCCATAAAAATATTTTTATGTTCAAACTATGCACTTCTTCTGGATTTATGCCTAAAAGAAAGAGACAGAGAGTGTGGGGTGGGAACCGGAATGATACTGTTGTACATATACAGTTGGTTGGAACTAAGATGGGTGTTTTTTTTTTTTTTTTTTTGAGAGAGAAGTGAATTTTACTGCTACACCTGAGGGCAAAGAACACCAAACAGCAAATTGGAATTTATGTTTAATATGTGGCATTTTTAATACATTAGGAATGAGCTCTGGAATTTATTTTGGAGCTATCTAGGAGGTCTCAGGTTCAATCTCTTACTGGGCGTAGAAAAAGAAATGGGATCCTCCCATTTCTGAAAGGAAGGTACTAGCCCAAGTGCTTTTGAGATTATCCTCCAACATCCAAGCTGTTGTGTATTACTTCTGGTTTGAAAATCTTGTAATGAAAGTCTTATAGTAGTTCATGCACCGCTAGTTGGAGATATATGTAATATTGAATTGATTCATTTTTTTATGAGTATCAGCAATGCAACACTAGTTTATGTTCCCAATTTCCTACTATATGCTATTTAGGGGTTTCAATTGTTGGTTCTTCATCTTCCTCCTTTATCAATTCTCATCTTGGTATTTAAACATAAAGATCTTTACGCTTTTGTACATGTGACCCATTACAAACTTCTAATTACTGTTATGCCTCAGCTCCCTTGCTTCCTTTTGCTCCATAATTAGTTTCTTAAAGGTATTAAAGCTTTAGGCATCGTGCCTGAGGCATCTGGAGGTATGACTTCTGATATGCAGTGGCCTTGAGATTTTTTATGTATTACCGGGGACAAACCATTTTCTGTTGCATGGTATTGGGTCTTGTCCTGTTGCATATGGGCAGGACCTAGTACTTGCAATAGATTAGTGGGGCCATAGATATACTTTAGCTGCAATGTAGTTCTTGATTCAGCTAATAAATTAGACAATCATTCATTTGGTGGATGTTTGTGAGTGTTGCATTTGGAAGTTTTCACTTTATCCATTTCAAATGCGCAATAGTTCCTTAAAGCCAGACCCAAGAGAGACCAGAATCTGCCAAAGATTAGATGTAGAATCATGATACAGCTTCTTCTTCCATATAAAAAGAGATGAGCATGATTTTCTGATTGCATGGAGCTTCTTGATAGTGAAAGAGCTGCTCACCCCTGTAAATGAAGTACATGGTTCTGATCTGACTTGGACTTGTGTGAGTCCAAATGAGAAAATCATGATTTGAATCACGATTTGTCAGATGATATTAGTGTTAATTATCTACCCTAGGAATTGTAAGAGTGAAACTAGGATTTGGGGGTTGGCTATCTTAGCCAATCCAAGATATGGGTACTGTACAAATTAATGAGACTGGGTTGGCACAGTTTGAGAACCTTTCTAGGCTTTATCATTTTAAGGAGGTGATTGAGGAGGAATCTCATTCAATAATTGCTGGATGGTTAAACAAAAGAAAAGCATCTGGAGTGTCATGTTAGTGCATGTCTTTTTTTTAATATTTTTAAAAGGCAATATAGGTTATTTTATTGAGAGAGAGAGAGAGAGAGAGTTGCAACTGAAAACCAAAACACAACAGAATGAGAGTTCAAGGTTAGGGGAGAGATTTTTCTTGGCCGATGTGTGAATTCCATGCAGCAATGCTTCAATTTCTGCTTGAAGGGAATCGCTAACACCAAGAGGACCAAGGTATGGACACTGGACCTGCTTGATACCATGATTTTTTAATTATAGCTTCAAGGAAAGACCTTTTGAGTCTATTTTCCAATGTAATAGACGACTTCTCATTCTGAGTTTCCTATAAAGAAAATTGGCATCTAAGGCAATGAAGGTTGGGCTGAAGGAGGTTGTGAGTAGCAGAATGAAGCACCAACAAAGTAATGGTTTGTGCCATAAAAAAAGGGAACTTTATATTACAAACTATATCTTAAAAGAAAGATCAGTGAGTCTACTTTATAACTCAAAAATGGATTCTCAACCTGACATTTATATAGAGATAAATCAATTTAGGAAGAAACAAAGTTTGTGTTGGTTGGAGGTTGTGTTCAGCTGATGATGAAAAAGAAATTTGCCATTGTTGTCACTGATTTTGTGTTCAGCTGATGACGAAAAAGAAATTTGCCATTGTTGTCACTGAGACAGAGATGGCACTTGAGACATATTCACTAGAAGAAATAGAAAGTTTGTCCACTAGATTGGGTGAGGTCTCACAACGTATTGATGAGATGACTACCAACTTTGACCGCATTGAAGCTAAGCTTGCCACTATTCAAAACATCACACATCGGCTCGAAAACCAATTTCTCCAAACCCTACGACAGTCCTGTCCCAGCCTAAAGATTGATGATGCTGAACAAGGTAATACTGGCAGCCCAGCTATTTCCCAATCTGAGAAGACTGACCAGCTTACATCTGAGGCAATTCACTCCTCAGTCAAAAGATACCCACTCCAATCTCCTTGGAAGCCTGCAATCACATCTAGTTCACTTCGAATCTCTGAAGTACAAATCTGATGAGAATTCCATTGATTCCCCTTATGTGGTTGGTAAATGTTCTGACTCCCACCAAGCCATGGTGGATCTTAAGCCACAAGTTGAACGCTACATAGTCAGTCTGAAGGCAGAGTTTCTACAATACTTTGATGATCATAAGCTATTGCTGACATCTTTTCATCAACAAGAGGAGGCATTAACTTTGCCCTTGTGTACCAAAGATGTCAATGACTATTGGTGGTCTAGGATGAGAGAACAACTCATCCTCAAATAGGTGTGGACATCTACAAAACTTCACGACCTTGGGACAATAGATGACACATGCAACACCAATCATAGATGAATCTTGAGGATGAGGTTCTCATAGGAGGGGTGGAATGTTAAAGTCTATCTTAGGGTATCTTCTCTATTATTGTGATTTATCGGGTAGTTAAGAATTTGGGTGTAAGTGGGATAAAAGGGGAATAACTTCAGCTTGTAGGGGTAGTTTGGTTATTATGTACCAATTCAGCTTAACGTTAGGGAAGTAACGATCTATTTAATGAGAAATTCGTGGTGGAGAAGGGTGGCCAAGAAAAATCCAATCTCTTGTTTATCTCTCTTTGTTTCTTCTTGCAGAAAAGCACTAGTTTGTCTATCTTCTTCTTTTTCCTTTGAAAAATTCTTATTCCTGTTGTTGAACACTATCTTTCCTCTCTATTGGAAACCTAAGAAGGTTGCGTATGTTAATAGATGAAGGCAAACTTCTTTTTTCTTCGGGATGGCTGTTAGTAAGCCATATTTTTTTTAATTTTTTATCTAGATGATGAATTTTGATTGAAAGCAAAATTTAATTACAACAAGTGCGAAATGGGGATTTGAAGTGGGGAAATGGAGGATCATGCACAGAAAATATCTGTATTTGATATTTTAACGAGGTCAATTAAAGCATTCTCTTTTTGCTATAAACGGTGTTTACAGGATTTCATTAAAGAAAGGATTAAAGAAATACTTTGTTAATTAGTAGATTTTATGGAAATGAAATCTGGTCAATGGACTTTTGAATACTAAATTTCTATAGTACTTTTTGATCCACAAAAAAAACCAGTCAGAGATTTGTGGCTTCAACAAACTCAGAAAG